>NC_064886.1:30502790-30870290 GCF_929443795.1 Astur gentilis | reverse complement strand
ATTGGGGGAAAGAGGGCACAATTAAAGCCTTATACTAATAATATTAATAGACTTGCACTCTTTGTTCAACTCAAAACTAATACAAATGCAAATTTTCAGGAGGGAAGACTTACTACATAAATTAGTTTCAACAGAGGATCTCTAAGACCTTGCACCTACTGGTCCTATATACCCTGAAGGAGCTAAAAGCCTTTGTGAAGAAGTAAGCTGATTTTCTATTTTAACAATTCTTTTTTTGAATCATTAAAGCAATATAAGAAGATGTCTCATACAATACTATGAAGGAGGCAAAGAGATCCTCTGTACCATGGGATCAGCAAAGTCACACTTCAAGAAACTTTTTTAAGCACTAACTCACTTCATGAATCTAGCTAGCTCCTCCCTCAGCATTGCTTCTCTGCTTACAATACTTACACGATAACCAGTACTGTAGCATGTAAAAAACCTCATGCACCTTAAATTATTTGTTTTCACAACATAAAGTATGGCAGAGCACCCTGCTTTTCCCATTTTACAGACAGGAACATATAGTGAGGGAAAATTTAACCACAAAATATTCTAGTTGAAAAACTATTTTCAAAGTATTTTCTCAATATTCTTACTCCTTTCTTTAACTCTCCTTTTGCCTGTTAACTTTAGTATTTGATTAAGTATCTATCTGGTCTAGAGGCTACTCCTAAAAAGTTTCAAGTTCCTACATAGCTACTCCCCATAGTTTTCTGGCTAGGGTAGGCAGTTGTAAATGTTTCAGAGATTGCGTTTATTATAACGATAGGCCTTTCAGATAAGCATGTGTGAAAATATACTAATAATCACAACATGATTACAAAATGCACTTAAGTATGCAAAATGAGTTTGTAGTTGTATTTAGAAAATAAAATCTACTTAGTGACTCAGACTTCTACAAACAGGTTCAGATCCCTCCTCCCCCTCTACACACGCAGAACAGGGAATTATGCACAAAACAGTCAAGGCAAAACACAACTACCACCAAGTGTGTGAGATTACTCTCATCCTAATTTTAACAGATTCGGTACTGTATGCTTTTTTCCCTGTTGATATTTCACAGTCTATTAAATACAATTCCTTAAAAATATATTACTTGCAGTAAATAGTTTAGAAAGCAAATTATGCATTTTGGAAAAGGCTACTAAAGCAAACGTCCACCCTTGCCAACAAGAAGCATGAAGACACAGATCAGGCTTTTGGGAACCTACACATCAAATGTGCAGTCATCTCCAGTAGTGTTTCTAAGAAAGTGCTTGAGATTCTCCCCTGAAAAATGCTCTGCATTTCCTACTGGATGAAATACTATTTCCAAAAAATATTCAACATCTCATGCCGTGCCAACACACACCCTTCAGAGGACACAGCTCCTTCCACACGCAATCAGGGTCCTGCTCCCCTTACACAACTCTTTCCGAGAGCTGCCTTGTCCTCCATCAGGCACAGCAGCGATCATCTCTCGCACGCAGCTTTTATTCTTCAGTTAATTCCTATCAACATCATCCACAGCTTTTTTTGGCGTGTAACGCACCCTCCAAAGTCCAAACCAAAGAGAGGTGGATAGTTTTCGTACAAAATGCTCCCATCTGTGCTTTCAGCTCTTGAAGGTAGTCTCAATGTACATAAACGTCTAGCTTGAGACCAATTTTCCTCAGGCTTTTATTTTACATTCATAGTAAATGTGATGCTCAGCTGTTTCTTAAACATCACGTGCGCCTCAGTCATCGCCTGTATACCTAAATATCGTTCAACAGCCATCTAGGTTACGCTGCTCCGGGAGCACCAGCTTGCAATGCTGCTTCCCGGACAGGAACGCACTGGTTTGCTCTGTTAGTTAAGGACACTGAGCAGTTACCCACCACGTTTTATTCCAAAATGCTGTGCAAGCACTAACTAATCCTCCCAGCTCCCTGCGAGGGAGGTTAAGTATTACTCTCTCCTATTTTACAGATGAAGAAACAGACGGTTTAAGTGATTTGCCCTGGGCCACACAGCACGTCAGTGGACAGCCGGGATCACCGCGATGCTCCGTTCCCAGTCAGCCCACTGGGTCGCTTACGCCTGCCCTGCCAGCGGAAAGCCAGGGCTCCCAGTCGACCAAAGGAGAGACCTTCCCATGGCCAGGCCCCTCAGCCAAGAAGGGGTCTCCTGGAAAAAGGGTTCGTGCACCTAACTGCAGGGAAAGCTCAGGGTTTCGTGTTTTAAACTTGCCACTGCGCATCCTGAAAGCCTCCAACATCATTCACTGAGCTTTAAAATGTACCGTATCTAGCAAGAAACAATTCATTTTACAAACTACAGGGGGTTTTTTAGTCATTGGGACCCCCAGAAAAAAATATCAGTAGGGTAAGAGAGGCTCCGTAGTCTCCTCCTCTTACTACCCTGTGGCTTAAGCTTCTTAGAGCCTTTTAAGACGGATTGAACCAGAGGCTGTTGTCCAACTTTGTCACATCCAATAACCTGAGAAAAGTCTGACATGGCTTTCAGGTGAACCCGAGTAGTTCCTATTTACACGTCTCACCTAAACCACTTGGAAAGATAGTTCAGCGCCACAGACAAGCCACAGTCTCTAGGACTGTTTTCCAGGACCACCAAAAGGAAAAGGTATTTGAATCAGAAATCAGGATATGTAGATTTCCTCTGCGCAGCAGTCTCTGAATATTTACAGGCAGCAAGATTTCTTTACATTTAGATCATTCTTTCCCAGCTCCCTTATTAGTCTGAAAGGACTTGACTGAATTTCCTTACACCATGATTAGCCGTTTTTAAGATGAAGCCCTCTGCTTGCAACATATACACTGGCAGAGGAAAAAAATAATTGGGGAACACATTTCATATTGTCGAAATGAAGTCCACCGAAGCCAGATTTTACAAGACATGACAACGTACTAATGCCAAACTGACACAAATTCTCATCTATGCATTTTGGCTTTAATGGGTTAATTAGCTTGGCTGGATACAAATTTTAATTATCTGAGTTTGACACTAATGTCCTTGGAGTGTCGTCTATAAGGATTTGGGGAATCATAGACATTATTTTAGTTACTTCTGGAAACTGTGTGTTACACTGGGATTTAAATAGTGAGAACAGACAAGAATAGTGAGAACAGGTTGATCTATTTTGAAAAGTCAGACTTTGTGAAACAGGACAAACTGAGATGGAGCTGAAACCTGGGCTACCTTGCTAGGTTCAGTTAGTCTTCAGAGGAGTCTCACAGATACAACACAGAAGACTGGAAAGTTAGGAAATAACCTCCTTTGAGGATAGATGACTGGACAGAAAATTTAGATTAACAAAGAATTCTGTATGCAACTGAGATTTAGAGTTAAGATCTCTTCATCATCTAATGCAGTGTCTCAAGCAGAAGGTAACCAGTCTTAAGATGGTTATATTAACACAGAGTGTTTATACAAACCAGGGAACAACCACCTACCTCAGTTACTGACAGCAGCTCAGCTCCTCCAGAGTGAGAACCCAGTACATGCACCTGAAGGCAGTACCTCAGCGGTTCTGACTCTCTACCATGGAAATGCTGGGCTGCCACCATCCCATTTCAGGTGCAGAAGGGAAGTTACATGGGGGAACCACAGAATAGCATTTTGCATGCAAACTCTTTGATCAGCAATTTCTAGCACAATTATGACTGACCCCTGAACAAAACAAGAATACCTATCATGCAGTCTGTTAACGGAGCATGTTAATATCACTGAGGCTGGAGGTAAAGTATCATGCAATCTAATGCACATACTCCAATTCTGAATTCTTTGGAGATGGAATTTATTTCCTTGCAAAAGTACAGCACTACAGTACAATTATAAGTACTATTAATGTGTTATGGCATGCTATTTTAAGTGCATTACTTATTTTCTTGCTTTTAAGGGTCTGCATAAGTAGATCAATCTGAGGATTTTAAACTGTATTTCAATAAATATACATTTAATCTGCAACAAAATATTTTTTTAGTCAACAATTTTCCAACAAACTATCACAGGTTACTCGAAACAAGATCTGCTGTTCTGCAGAAAGTATTATCTACTAAGAGCTTTTCAAAACACCCTTCTGTTTTTCTATTCTTTTCTGTTCATTTTTCTAGAGATGCATTTGTTTTAAGATTCAAAAGAGAATCCTGATTGCTTTTTGTGTATACAGATTTAAGCTCTCTTTGTGCTTGCAACAACATAAATAAATTCATTCTTTATAACAGCAACTGCACTAGTTCTTTAAAATGCAATGCAACCCTTTGTGCAGTAGCTTTGTGCCTTTTAGAGACAACCTTCATTTTGTTTTCCATGTTCCCTTGGTATCAAAACCAAAGACATTTGGATTTTCTTCTGTAAAAATGTGTATAGATAATTTTGCTTTAGGAACACTAAGTAAATGCAAAGCATTTCTTTTTTAGGTTCACACACCTATGTAATTGCTAGAATTATATGAATACATTTAAATTCCTCCTAAATGAAGGAGGGTGGCATTCAGACAACTCCTCTGCTGCCCAGTAAGAATTATAAAAAGGTGGGGCTTCTTTGAATCACAATATGTAACTTCCAGAAAGGAGTCTATTCTCCTCACTTTCTGCCATTGTGTTCTGGTTAAAATACCTAGACTGTAGTCCTGTGAGAAACCAAACACCTCCTGGGAGCTGCAGAGCAGATTTAGAGCACTTAGCACTCCACCAAATCAGCTCCTAACTTAACAAGGGTAAGGAAGGAAGTGATGGAGGTTATCAAACTAAAAAGTGATCATCGCAAAAATGGTAAAAAAATGTTCAAAAGCACAGCAAAAGAAAATTCTTCAGCATGCAGAAAAAGAGCAGAATTTTTTTTTTTTTTTTAATAAAGAAAAGCAACAGCTAGATTTCTTTGTAACACTTGCCTGCATTTTTTGTTTTCCCCCCAAAAAGTGAGTAGGCAAGTTTGTGTTACATTCTTTAGAATATAAAGGAAGTTATTTTCACCCTTGGATGAAACATTAAAACCTCTAAAGGCCTCACTCATTCACGGATGGGAAATGGAAAGCCTTCCTATCATATATTTTGGAGACAATATCCTTTTTTCTGGAACTGCTGATAAGGAACAAATTCAAACTGGTCCTCATCCGCCTGGATCATCTTATTTATTAAAAACAATGGTATCTTTTAAACCTTGTATACTAAGCTATCGGTCAATTTTGATTGACACAAATATTTGTATTAAAGGTTACATACTGCAATTTACAAGTGGGTACTATCACAATACTGTATGTTAATGTAATCAGTATTTTCATTTCATGAATTCATTTGCAGCATGACACTGCAAGGGTATTCTTACATATACTGAAGACACAATTGCTAAGTAGTTCAACAATTCTCCTTTAAGTGGGATTTTTTTTTTATCTGATAAATTTTTAACACAATAAAACCACTCCTAGTTCTGTGTGCATGTTTTAATTTCCCACCTTTTAAAGTGTTTAGACACTTGGAATACCTAGCATACTGAATTAATCCACAAATATTTACAAGAAAAATCTATTTAATTTCTTTCTATAGTAACTACCACAGGGACTATTGTAATGAAAAATTTCCCATCTTAAAGAATTAATGCGATTACTGATATAGAGAAAAAATGTAATTTATATCATCGCAAACACGTAAAAGATATAATCCCATATTCACAAAAAGAATCTTTATTCCCTCTTTGAATTCTGAGACAATACAGTCTTGCCTTGAGGAGAACAGAAATATTATGAAGTACCTTAAGCAAGATAATTGTAAGAGAAAAAACTACTGTTGCATTATTGTTGTGCTAAACTGTGACATACTTAAAAAGCTAATTTCTTTTATTATAATAGAATTTGGTGTGCATATCCTTTAATCTACTTCGCTACTTCTTCACATTTTTACACACAAACATATGTGTAAAGTGTTTCCCATTATCTGTACTACCTGGTTTAACAAACTGCAACAAATTTAAAACAATTAAAGATATACTTGGCAATTCCATAAACTTCACTAAATTTATTTTTTTAACAGTTTGGGAACTAACTGAACATCTAGGATGTCACAAAAATGTGCAGCAAATTAAAGATCTACTGCAACTCAAATATTATTCAAGAAGACATGATCAATATTTTATGAAAAAGTAACATTTGACATGAGTGTCCCAAATTTTACCAAATACATTTCAACCAATCACAATGCTGAACAGTTTGCATCTAAATCAAAAGCTAAGCAAACAAAAATGTAGCCCCAAAATAGGGCTTTCTACGGCTATGTCAGTTACAGTGCATTTACTTTTAAGATTCAGTACAGTCACCCTTCAATTATTCCTTTCACTTAAATAAATTTTAACCAAGAAATTAAACTGCTGTGCCTGGGAATTTCTCTATTCCACAGAAGCAAACAGTTTTTCACTTGTCCTGCTTTAAAAAGCAAATTTAACAAAACTAATAAGACAAAAAGGATGACCTAATTAGTACTAAGTAATATTTAAAGCTTTTATATATAGTACACTCTTATTGCTACCCCTAACTTCCAAGGCATTATACTCACTGATATTGTTTGATTTATCTGGCACTATTACTGCTTAAGCATGCAAATTCATATTTTCAATTCTTGTATGCATCTAACATACACAGAAGGAATCAAACTGCAAAGAAAATTTCCTGTGAACCTTGACTAAATTAACTGTTAGGGCAGTGGTGTCCTCAAAGGCAAACAGGGTCACCCCTGGTGACCAGAGGTCTTCAATGGGCAGACCCACACAAAACTAGTCAAAGACAATAAGGTAAACTCCCCAGAACCAGTAAGAAACAACACTGAGAAGTGAGTTATAGGAATCTCTTACCCTTTTCTACCTAAGAGCCAGTCCCACTAGAAAACTTAAACCCTGAACAGATGCCTTCACACTCCTCACTACTCAGGAAAGTGGGCACAAGATATGGTAGGCAATGAAAGTGTGTCTTGCATTTATTTCCTTACAACTCTTAATTTCTGTTAAGGCACTGAACTACTAGTGCTATACTAATTAAGTTCGTGTCAGTTATCTGAACAGATTTGACCAGCTAGTTATGAAAATAACACCCATCTAAATTAAAGAGAGTAGTATTGGATAAAAAAATGTAGGTCACTGAAGAAACAAACCATCGACAAATATTGCTAGCTTTCTGTTCGGGAAGCAATTTCAGCATGAGCCTTTCTTTGCTCTGTTCAGACCCCAATTCCTATATATCAAAGCCTTTAAGCACACACTGGCCTTAAGCACATGCTTAAAAAAGCTTTGCTGCGTTAGGACCTTCCGACTGGCACACTGTACATTCAGGACTGCTTGCAATGTAATCCCCTGCAGTAAGCATGCCCTCTTTTCCAGTGTGTGTGACCTACTCACGAAATTTATGTCCAAAACAAAAAGATTATGTACTAAAAATCAAATCACACTGTGTCAATGTAAGGACACTGCCCAATATACATCACCCTGTAAACTGTGAAGGCTCTATGCTCACAAAATGCCAGTGAAACGAGAAGTTACAACTACGAAAATAACTACAGTGCAATACACAAAAGAGACTTTAAACTAATACTTGTGAAACATCAGTCTTTCACCTTTGTGCCACAAGTGGCCATTTCACATTAAATAGCAATGGCCTACAGGTCTTCCACGTACGTAACTTTTTTCTAACTAGAATAAACAAATAAAATCTCCAGTATTCTCCTCTAACTTGCCCTCATTTAGTATGAAAATGGTTGAAAAGAAAGTCAGTTGTATTTTTTAATGGAGAAAAGTGTATGTATGAAAGAATTTTTATTTTTTTCCAGAATCATATGTACTAATATGGGCTTTATCATCCAAAACTGAAAAGAGTCCTTTAAATAAAAAGTTTTTAGTTAATATCAGTGTTTTGGAGCCTCCCACTGGCAGCCATCACACAGCTGAAGTGAGCTATTAGCTGAATGGAGGGTTTATATCCAGCATCGATGACTATTTTGCTTTAAAGGAAATTAGTATTTCTGAGTTTGTATTTTAAATGTAATTTAAAAGATCATAAAGGAAAGAATCCAGCATTTATTGTGTGTCTCCCAGCAGACTACTCAATGTTCAAACATCTACTATGCAAAGGTCAAATGATTTCACTGAATGCAACGGTGACAAAAATATTCTGCAGCACTGAAAAAAATATCAGATGATCAAGGAAAAAGATATGGACCTGAGATCTCACAAGAGTCACAATAAATAATGTAGATTCAGTTCAGTAAGAAAGAAAATTGTGAAGTTGTGTCAGGAGAACCAGATTAAGAAAGATAATAGGTAAAATACAAATTACAGACTTTTGGCAATGTTCTTCATAAAGGAATATTTTAAAGTAATATAGCAAATGAATTTTTATAAAAAACCTAACTTTTCTTACACAAATATTGCTTGCACAGAATTGAAAAGAAAAATGTATTCAGATGGGGAACCTCTGAGGTATTCTGCTGCAGGCAGCAACATGGATAGCTGAACTCAAACAAAAATCCAGTGTAAATAGTTGTGGTAGTTGTAACATACACAGGGTAAAGCTGCAGTGAGCACTCATTCAGGAAAGAGACAGATTACAGGTAAAACCAATATGAAAAAAGTTTACTCAAACGCTTATCTGACGCAAACAGCAAAGGCTAATAGGTACCAATTTATTTTCCATTTTATTGTGCTTTTCCTTCCTTGACATTTACATCAAATATTTTGGGCTCTTACTCTTTCTAACATAAAGAGGTTCCAAAGTGCCCCACGCACACCACTTCCTGCTGGTCTTGGCTCTTCGAAGCCAAGATCTCACCACCAACTGAAGAGAGCTGGAAATAAAAACAGAAATTGCCTCTCTGACTCTGTGATGTGCTGCTATGTAAGATGAATTTGGTGGTCACCAACAACACCTGATCTGGGGAGATCCAGGGGATCTCTCCACATCAGTGGCTAAGAATGTTGAGGGCGAGAGGCAGAAATGCAGCTGAGCAGCAAGTAAAGTAAAAAAAAAAACAACAAGCAGGAGTAAAGCTCGCGTAGAGGGAGAAGAAAGCTGGAAAATGGTATGGACAAAAGGGAAAAAAAAAAAAAACCAGAGGACAAGGCAGCAAAGAAATGAGATGAGAGAAGGGAACAGAATATAGGGAATAAGGTAACTAAGAGCAAAAATACAATGTGATGCTCACTTTCTAGAAGAGAATACAGCATTTCTCACATTAAATAAAAGTGAAAGGAGGTTTTTAGTTTGTTTTTTCTTTTTTTTTTACTTTTGTGTATAATAAACAAATGAACAAGTCTTGACTGAACTTGTATTCTAACATCAAAACCTGAATTTTGGTAACTTAAGCTGATGTATCATTAAAAAAAAGCTCTGGCTCTAAAAAAAACCTGGACATATCCAATCAAATACCAAGAAAAGATGGAAAATAAGGTGCTAAATTGGTATTACATCCAAATGAGACTTCTGTTAGCAAGCTCACAAAAAAAAGTGTACATGCTACTGATTTTATATATTAATACAAAGACACATAATTTTGACTATTAAATTATGTTCAGAAACATACATACGTTTTTTTCTGTGCTCAACCAGCGCAACAGCCTGCTTTGCTGAGCATTTTGAAAACCAGTTGTCCCCAAGCAGAACAGTAACCTCATTGGTGTGGACAAGTTTTCCTGGCATGAAGGCAAGAGGACCAAAAGGTACCTGTCAAAGGCACAGAAGAAACTGCTGAAAATCACTAATGAAAATAAAACCTAGACAGTCATTCATGTCTTAGTTTTTTTAAAAAAGTAAAATACAGAGTTAAAGAAATAAAAATTCTACAGCAGTTATTTAATGACTAACCCTTCATAAATATTCAAATGACCAGACCCATTTGAATTTAGTATTGTACTTACAAAATCAGAAAAGTGGAATTTAACTAGACAAGTGGTTTTGTGACATAAAACTATAGTATAGCTGAATGCTCCCACGGAAAACAAATTCACTTAATCCTAGCATGTAAACCTTGACAAAAATATTAACATTTAGGGGAGTTACATATTTGTTATACACAGACTACACTTGTTTCCTAATAAAAGCAAGTTTAGTTTTGCTAAAACTTTTAAAATACTTAAACAGGTATGGTCAACTCACAGATGAGTTGCTTTTCTCAACATCTGCCTTGCTAATAGTGAGCACCTAGAAACTTATCAGTAGAAGTTTGTGTGGGCTACTGGCAGGATCACAGACTGTGCTTAATCTCACTTTATCATTCACCAGTTTGCAGACCTCAACCTTCAAGCAACGCTGCACCAAGCAACGCCCATCCTCTAATGACGGTCCAGGCACAGGAACAATACAGAAAACCAGAATACTTCAGACAGGAGTACCTTGGTGATAAACATGTGTTGTAACTTTAAGAGGTGCTTCTTAAAATGTGTAACCCCCATTTTAACATGTATTACAACGTGTAGGATACCATTTTTATGAATTAAGCCACCTTCTACAGCCCATGCTTTACAGACGTTGCTTGGGCAAGTCCTATTGCTGAGGAGGAGCCTTGGCCACCCTCACTCCTGTCTCCTGCACCAGCCCCCAGCATTCGTACCCTCAGACCTACTGCCACCTGCCTGGCTGCCTTTGGGCTTCAATTGCAAAGAAATTAGGAGACCAAAAATCACATTAAAGTTAAAATGGAGGTGGCAAAAAGCTAAGAACCACATCCGCATCAAGTTTTCTCTTTCTCGGGGTAAGAAGAGATCTGTATCAGCCGGTTTGTATCAGTTCCTCCTATTTTACTCCTCTTCAGCCTTCTTCATTTCCTTAGAGTAGCCACTTGCTTTCTCATTGCATTTGTGCTGAAGGAAAGCACTTGGCCTAGTGGATCTGTTTCCTTGGAAAGTGATCTTCCCGAGCTTCAGTATCCAGGAGGGTACCAATGCTCGAAACAGCTCTCCAGCAGGCAGGATCCTGACGTTAAGACTACGCAGATGTGCTTTTCCTACACATGTACCCTTCCTGAGTCGGTTTTCAAGTAGCAGACTGCACCATTTGCCTGTTCACTCTTCCCCCAAAATGATGAAAGCAAAATTGAAAACATATGAAAATGTTTGGCTAACAGGATAGGAACTATTTATGTACATTTAAAATAACAGATGTGAGTTGACATTGCTGCTTTAACTAAGGATAAGCCCTATCTAGCTTTTTTAAAAACAGGGTTTCTTCTGTGCTTCGAAACAACACAAATCTTTTTGTTCTACGTCATGTGGCCACACACATATACATATGGTAAATGGACTGCATGCATAAAATCCAGAGCTGAATTGTTAGCACAGGAAAGGGAACCACTGTCTTTCCCACACGGTAAGTGTACTCCAATGCCATCTTACTAACAACTCAACTCTGTACACTGAGCCAGGCTGCCAAGGAAGCAAGCAGTCAGGCACTTTGTGCTGAAATTAGCTATTCAGTTACTTCCAGCACAACTTCCCTCCCTTCAAAGATGTATCTTGAATTGGACCTGAGAAAGGAGGAGTTAAAAAAGAGAGAAAAGCCAATTTGGTCAAAAATCTAGTGAGTGCAAGTCAACAGGGTAAAGTTTACACAGGGAGCTGTGCAGTTGTTAGGGAAGATTCAAAGCACCAGGAAAGATCGCTATGTCAATGCGAAGATCGGTGAAACAAAAATTAGCAGCACTTTTTAATGTAAAAATCAATGTTCTAGGGTTTATTTCCATGAATCAGGAAACACTATGGCTACTTTCTTCTCAGGAAATGACTAAGCACTGTAATTCAGTCATAATTATAGTTTTCTATACGTTAGATTTACATATCAAACATGTCAGGTTTTGTGTTAGCATTTATGTCATCAGTTCTCAGTTGTCAGTAACATCATAACTTATAATGGATTTCAAAGAAAAGAGAAAGAAACAAAAGCAAAGGTTTAACTAATATCATAATAAATGCAACATTACAAAGTACTACGTGGCAACCTGAATAACACCTCACCGCCAGTGGAGATACCCGAGTTACTAAAAATTTTAGCCCATTTTCTCCTATGAACCCTGCAGCATACATACCATGATATCGTAGGACAGTTTATCGGGCAACGTACGGAGTCGTTCCTGAAGAGCCTCATAATCACTCTCCACCTTCTTCCTGTTGACAAATTCAATTTGATTCAATTTCGTATCTAAAGTAAAGACTTAATGTTTTTCTGCTAGTAATTCAACAACACACAAAAAACAGAAAAATAAACTATTTTACTCTTAAACACATACAGTTGATAGATTAATAACTTATTTATAAAAGACTTGGGATGACAAACATAATAGCTAGATTATTTTAGAATAACATGTATTAAAATAGGGACATGATTATTTTAGCATGTCTCTTTCTGCATTTTAATTTTTTATGGTGCAAAGAATCAGTTCTTTCACTAGGATTTGGCATATCTACACTCCATGTTCAAGTTCAACAGTTATACCACCATCAATATTTAGAAAAATAACTGAAAATCCAGTTTGTAAGAGGCAGATTCTTCAAAGTATCACTTGTAATGAAGAATTGATGACCTTGGTTTGACCTAACATAAACGGGCAAAATTTTAATTAATTCTGATTTTCGAGTGAACTTTGTATTCCTATCAAGAGCCAACACTCCTGAAAGATGGCTTGACCACCAGGATTCTGTCGCATCTTCAATCCCTGACAAGGGACAATATAGGTGAAGAACATCCCTTCTGCTGTTTCTCTATCCAAAATGTAAATGAGGGTCAAGCTGCATGTTGCTACCCAGGACAGAAATGGCTTGGTGAACTTGGACAAATTATTCCCACGGCAGACACCTGGCTCTTCAGAGGACTTTGCAAGATACAGCGTTTCAACTGTTACAAGGATTTTTTCTTTGCGTGGAAGACACGCAACTACACTCCCTCTAAAAAAGCTGCCTTTTGTGAAGACATTCTTAAATACTTAAATTGGGCTGGAAAAAGTCTTTTAATGGACCACTGCCATTCTGAAGATGGTCAGAAATCAGATCCTGCATGAAGTAGCTGGCATGTAAAAGTCAGGTTTGATGATATTGTTTACTTGTACTTCAAAATAGTAAACATATATATGGTAGTAAATTCTGCAATAAAAGGCAACTGAAAGCACAGAGCAGCACACTTAACAACGCTGACCCAAGATGCAAATTACAGGTTTTCTGAGGATGATTCAGGAAAGCAATCTATAAATGTGCTAGAAAATGAATGTCATAGTTGATAACACAACTCTCAAAATATCATCATTGATTTTCTTAGATTCATAAGCAGAGTGAAATCTTCTTCAGCATGTTATGAAAAACTATCTGATGCTCCTATGTTTTGACTCATTTGCCTATGTTTTGACTCATTTGCTTCCATAGTTGAACTTTGCTGTAACCACCCTTTATACCTGGACTACTTCACATTTTAAGTTCTTGAAGTGGTCCTGAAAAAAAGAACTTAGGGTTTTGTGCCACTTGGACATTAAAACCATATTCCATATAACTGATTTACAAAAGATGCTTGCTGCTGCTTTGTTTTGACAGCAGATTTCTCCCAGACATTTTAGGCAAGTTGCTCTGTCCATTGCCCATATCAAAGTGAAAATATAATAGACTTCCTTCAAAGAGGAAGGACAAACTCATGAATCTTAACAAAATTCACTGAGATGTTTTGGAGGGGGGAAGCAATATAATGACAACTCGGTGTCAACAATAACGATCGATTACTTTATGATGTTTACAGAATTCAGCCTTTGCCTCACAGAGATCTGTATTTGAGAAATGGACACTGATGCACTCCAACCACCTGCTGAAAAACAAACACGATCTCCAAGCCAAAGGCCTTGCCCACGTCTCAAACGCAAGGAGAAGACTCTATGGGAGGAGAATGGTATGAAAATCCCCCTGCTCGCAGCGGGATTAAACATTCCCATTGTTCCATGGCTGAAAGTCACTCAACATTTCTTCATTAATCTGAAAAGAAGATACTGCCTTTAAGATCTGACTGCTGCCTGTTACTGAATAATCTAATCAGGGTACAGGAGAAATCACTTGCTACAAAAGCTGTTTTGCTTTACAGAGCAAAGTACGTTTCTGTTTTCAGTGGGCCCTTTGCTGATCAAACCTCCACCATGGGAATCTCTAAAACTGCGGCCACATCCTGAACTGGACCATCGAGATAAATAAAATTAAAATCAATCCTTTTTAACTAATCGGCCCGAAATAGCATTACTTAAGGAAGGAAGCAGACCTCCCTTCTTCACCTATAGCTGATGGTCACACAAGCTCTGGGGTATGCTGGCACTATGCTCAGTCCCAATACACAATGAAGAACCAAAGTGAACAGAGAGGATGAATATTTGGACTCCAGCTATAAACACGTCCCTAGAAGGGGAAATACATGTCTAGATGTTTAATCCCATACCAGACCCATTATTGGATTCATGGCTTTAGAAATATACTTCAAAAAGTGTACTAAAAAATTAAAAAGAAAATAATTTAATGGAAACATATTGAAGCTGAGCATTTTAAAACCCTGTTGTTATTCACCCAATTCTATTTAACATTCTTCTGTGTCACTGACTACTTAAAAGGTCTTATATGAACAAATTACTCAGTTGAAACAAGAGCACTCAGCTCTTGCACAATCAAGATCTAAATAAGGGTACTAAATTTTAAATAATTTTTTTATAAAGTGAAGATTGTATCGATGCTGTAGAAATTGCTTTCTACATAAAAGATATTAGTAAGTTAGGTTTTCCTTTTGACATTCTGTGCCCAAAATCCCCAACTTCACGGGCCACTCTGGCCAGAGTTTGCACAAAACCAAACACAAGAGCAACTTCTTCTTCCACAGCCAACCCTCCCTCCCCAATCCACAAATCTCAGCCATTTCTATAAGAGGAAATAATTTTCACAACTTTCCAGACTTTTAAGAATCTCTTTGAATTTTATGGTTTTCTGAATATTAGTTTATTTCTGAAAAATACTGTCTCTTAGTGAAAAGAATATACATGCAGAATTTCACACGGGACCAAATTGGTACGGACACTGCAAAGCTCCTGAAGAAGTACACACGCTGCGAATATTCTGCCTGACTTCACCACAGCAGCACCAGTAGGCACTTCAATATTTCCCTTATTGAAAATTTATGCAGTCTCTGAATTTTAAACATAAATGAAACATATTAGTTTTAGATTATTTTTGCGAGCCAATAGTCAGAATTTAATATGATGATGTGTATAGATTGCCTTGATTTTTTTCCTCTTATCCAGTGCTTGCAGCCTATGTGCATTTAAACTAAAAACATTTGATACAGACTAAATATAAATTATTTGCTTGGAGATCTTTCAGGCATGAAGAAAAAGCCTCTTAAAATAAATTTAAAATATTATATGCTTGATGGTGTATAACCAAAGGTTTAATCTCACCACTAAAGGGGCAGTTGCTGTGATTCTGCAATAACCCTGCAGACAATAATCAAGACAGCTCCTGTTGTTCTCTCAGTAAAATCATGGTAAACACAGCATGGATATATTGTAATTTGATATCTGTAAGATCAACTGTTATATCTCACAGTAACTCACAATATAAGATTTCATTCACCATTAAATGTACATTTTCCTCAGATGCCATACAAAACTATTATTTACTAAGCATGTTTTCTATTAACCATAGATTGCCAACAGAGAAAAAAGTGCCCAGAGATAATTTTTTTACATAACAAACCATTTCTTTCTAAGCATTACAAACTAAGCCTTATCACATAGTTTACGGGGGGGACGGACATGGAAACATTACTTTCACATTGTTTTAGCACATGGAGAGGGGGGAAGCAGAATTTCCCCATTTGCTCCATAGTTAGAAAGAAAACAACAAGAATAATTAAATTCTACCCTGGGAGTACCTTTTCACCAGTCAGGCAAAGTCAGCATTCATGCCACAAGGTTACTTGAGGAAAAATGACGAATGAGCTGGGTATTTAAAACAGAAGTATAAACACTAAGGCTCAGTGTATTTGTGATTTAAAGTAATGGTATCAGTGGAAAATATACACATTTTAAAGAGATTCTGAGCTACTGCTAACTGTAATCTCCAAAACGTGCTAGTAGGTATCGTTAGAATAAATAGCAATACTTTACTAAAATATAACTAGGTTACTCATCGGTATTTTAGGCATGTAATCAAACATTTTTCACTTACCAGTGCTGGATTTTTTCTTGGCAGCTAGTGACCACCTGTCATTAAAACAGATAACTACTCATGAAAAAACAAGGCTAAGCACACAGCTGCAATGTCAATGCATCAGAAACTAGAACAGTAGCTTTATAGATTTGGTGGTGTCTCTATATACATTTTTATTTGTCAGTGCAAAGGCATGTGAATGGTAGTTCTTAAGCAGCACACTTTATCACACACTAATGCAGACTGATAACCACAGAAAAAATTACAGCTTTTCAATTCATATTTTGGTACACTACCTGCTCCATAACTATTAGGTGACACACAATGTAAGATAAGTAGTAGTTTGTGCAATCTGGAGATCTATTTTCAGTGTTACATGTTTGCAGAATAAGAAAACAACATAAATTATAACAAGACATCAATGTTACTTCCATACTCAGTCATTAAAAAACAAAAAAAAAATTAACCCACAGCACCAAAAACATTTTTTCCTTTACATCAACAAATGTTTCCACTGGCCATTTTAATTTGAAAAAGCATAAATTAATTTTGTGGTGTTTAAATACAAGGATATTTGACACCATTATGGGCTGCTGGCTTCCCTTCTGTTCTTTCTGGGTGTCAGAAAGAGGGAAGTTTTAATCCGAATATTTCACTTATTTCTTCACACCACAGGCTTTCCCAAGAGATCCAAAATAATTTACAAAATAAAGCACATTGTTAAAATGAAATACTTTTTTTCTTTTTTAACTGTATTTTTTTAGACTATGTAGATATAGCAAACAGACAAGATACTGAAACCTGTGACCTTCTCCGGCATAATTACATGGCCATTTTGTCTTTTAAGACATATTCTGATCTCTGAATGGTTACCAAAAATATAACACAAACAATTTCATTCCATTATATGAAATGCAATGAAGCCATGAGGCAATTAAATATGTCTAGACATCTTCTCAATATAAGCATTTTCTAGATTTTTTTTTCAAATTTCGTTTTTCCTATAGCCAAAATAATGCTAACATTTGAAAGCAATTAATGGGAAAATTTGCAGAGAAAACAATAACATACATTCAACTACCACTGAAATCACTGGAGCAGATAATTTTTTTTCCCAAACAACAGAATGAAAGACAATTTTTTTTTTCAGTTAGCATATGTGCTGCTATTGCAAAACAGATCTCAGACCCCGCACTTTCTACTCATATAGGAGTAAAAAAATAGGACTACTTTGTGAGCTAATAGTTCTTTAAACAGAGTAAAGTACTTAAATGAAAAGGATCAGCTCTACATTTGCAGTTACGCTATTTCATAATCCATCAGGAAATTCAGCCAGGTACCTCATCCCACGTAAGCCAAGTTTAAATTTATCATTTGCTTTAAACTACTATAAATCAAATGCCCAGCAAATGTTTTCCTTAACGTGCAAGCTAACTATTTTTAAGGTTAAGAGTAAAATACAGACTTCTATAGGACATCAACTCAGAAATCTAATTCATACTATTAATATTAAGCCCATTTTAAGAGTAAAGTTTCCATAAAAGGTATAAATCATACAGCACAGCAACGTTTGATAACAATGCTAACACACAATGGAGCCCATCACTAACAAGTAGAAGAGTCAGAGCCTGTTCTATCAACATCCTTCATTCTTTCAGTAGTGATTGTGAAGTACACAACATAATTAAGCATACAAAAATGTTTATGGAATCCTTTAAGAGAGTTCCAGTTTAATTGCCCCATTACAGATGAAGATGGAAAAGACAGGAAGCTTTCCATTCCCACTACATGACTTTCCATGCATGAAGTGAGCTAAAACCACAAAAAGAAAAGCCCTGCAAACCGTAAGAGCAGCATGTTCATTAACCTCTACATGATAATCCTTTCATAGCTGCATATTAACTAGTTACATATTCATAATCATTTACATTATTTAGAGGACCTTCTATGAAAATTTCCAGGCTATATCCATTAGCTACAATGTTAAAGGTTACAGTAGATAGTCTACTTAATGTTTCCAGGAAGCTTTTTTAATTAGTAAATATGTAAATTGGGCACATATGCTTTTTATGTTTTTGAAAAATAGTCCATCAGTAAAACAGCATAGGGGCATATGCTGTTTCCATCGCCCTTTATCCCCTTAAAAAAAAAAAAAAAATCAATAACACCAATCAATTTTAATTTAATTCTTCTTCTTTGATATAATCTCTCTTGAAGGGATACTAAAGGGTGGAACCAACAACAAACCTTTTCGTTTCAGTGGCCAGAATAAAATGAGACCTTTTACAGAAGTGCTAAAACACACTACCTTAAAAACGTTTCAGGCTGCACTTCTGGAACCAAACTCCATTAAAAAAATAGAGAGAAAATAAATATTGAAAAACAGATGGAGATCAATTATGCATATGTCCTTTATTAGGTCAGTCCCACTGTTTGGATAACAACCGGTCTTATCACAGCAAAGAAACAAATAGATAAATATATAAACAAATCTTTGATTCTTTGCCTTTAATCAAACACAGGAAAATCATTAGTCTATCTTTCACACATAATTTATATCTAGAGTTACAATTAAAGAATGAAAATTCCTTTCAGGGTAAATAAAATAAATGACCTGTTTGTTTGTTCATTTGAGTTCAATTTGTCTGGACACCTAGTGCCACCAACTATGCATTACTTTTAAGACATCGTAGCGGAAGCGGTATCAATAAACTCTGAATTCTCCCCTTTTAGGCATAAAAATGTATGAGTTTGTGAATGCACGTGGTTATCAATGGCTTATCTGCACACTAAAATACTTTATTAAACTACTCCTGCAGCAAACTTAATGTTACCTAAGCATGGGTCTGGTTATTAAAGCGGGATCCACTGTGGGAAAACACATAACTTTCCTCCAACAGCAACTTGTTAAAATTTAGTGCTTCTCAAGCTCCTAACCAGACAAAGCCACACGCGGGAGCTCCGCGCGTGGCCCCCCGGGACAGCACACCTCTGTGCGCCTGTAACCCAAAGTGTAGTTCCTTCTGGATTAAAAATCAAACCGTTAAAGCAAGAGATCATGCGTTGGTTCTGCTCTCATTACTACTAGGTTGAGCTATTTAAAGGGAAGCGTACATTGCTGCTTTTACGGAATCTCGTCTCTAGGTTTCTCAAGCGGAGTCACAGCAGAGCAGGAGGATCGGCTTTAGACCTACGATCACTTCCCAAGTGTCGCCCAGTTCCACCGTGCCAATCTGAACACAGGGCAGCCTGCAGGCTAGTGACACCCAATCAACCCCCAAACAACTCGTACCATACAGCCACAGACTTCACTAGCTGTCTGAAGGCAGGAAATTCCTTCTGTCTGCAACACTTTCTCCCTTTCCAATCTGTTTCTATTCCACCTTCTCCGGGATCTTCCATCTGAAGAGCTCAAAAATTTTTCCATGAATTAAAGTGTACAGTACTTCGGAAAAGCACTGCACTGATCTTGCGGGCTGAGTAACTTAACCACTAACACTGGTCAGGAGCAGGGTTAGAAACAGAGGCCAGATCCCCTAACTCAGCAGCCAGGCACTAAAATAACTTGAAACATTTCCTTGGGAATGAAGAGAAGACGAGAAGGATGCTGTAGCACGAAGCCAATTCTTACCTGCACATGCCCATGGGTCCCTTAACGTGTTCCACGTTACCCCACCTTTCCCCAGCAGGTCCTCACCCTCACGTACAAGGGCACCTCTTTCTTCCACCTCATTTTTCCTTATCTGTTACTTCTGCACATGCTCCCATTACTAACAGCTGTGGTGCTTCTGATTGTCAAGGTGGTGCACAAACAGTCCTGCTCTCCTCTGCAGTCCAAGACTATTTTGTTCTATTTCGGTAGTTCTCCAAGGTGGAGCGCATGCATGCGAATGTCTCTCTCTACTAAGCAGCTAGGCACTGCCTACAAAGGTGATGGGGTTTAGCACACTGAGGGTAATTCTTCTCTCTCTCGTCAGTTCTGAAAAGCAATAAGGCAAGCTGCCAAGTCAGAATTTTATTTATGTCTCAGCTCGTGAAAAATTATAAGCAACAGAGCTGGTACTGGTATCACCTGTAGGCAGTTTCAGGTACCAATGCTAAACCTGCTGTATCCAAGCCACACAGTTATGTTCAAGTCCAAAGAACCAGAAACTGGTATTTTTAAGATGAGAGTTAATTTCAATGAAAATAATGAAAATAAAAATGCCCCATCAGATTAGGAAGAGCTCCTAAATGAATGAGAGACTGTTTCCACACTTGCAGGTATGAACATGGAAATACACGGCATGGCACAAAAGCAAAGTTTCCATTTCAACAAATTGCAAGTTAGGTTTCTAAGAGGCCAAGTGAACGTGTGCTGTTTCTCCATGCATACTCGAGTATTTTGCTTCAAAATTGTGGCTCACAATCTGGCTGGTCTTCTGAAATTAGAAGCTAGGGACACAGATCTAATCCCAGCTCTGATTCTATTTCTTCTATATGGCCTTGAGCAAATCACAACCTCTCAGTCTACATTTCTTCATCTGCAAAATGGGGATAATAGTATTAACCTACCCACCTCAGAGTGTTTAATGATGATTAATTAATGTGAGAAAAGCACTCTAAAGATGTAAGAGCACTATATAAGTGATAAAGCATTATTTACCACTTGAAAAGTAATCTGAATAAAATCAGATATGCAAGTAATTTGTTTACATGTAGCAATAATATAATTTGTGACTATTTAATCTTGAATTAGTCTCACTTTAAACATCCCTTTCAATCACATTTCCAGTTACTTAGGGAAAATGACAGTATGGAATATTTTTTGTGGAAGCAGAGCTAGTAATGAGGTCGTAATTAAAGTAAGGGTCTAATAAAGTCTAAAACCAACGATTTGCCTTCAGGAAACTGTCCCTGCTGTTCGGGACTGTGTAAATACCTCCGTCTTGACCTTGGTTCTGTTGTTCAGAACCTTCCGCAAACTACAGTGGAAGTACGCTGGTTTTCTGAAATGCAGATCCACGTTTGCAAGGCTCATGATAAATCCAAGATAATTTCCACTACTGACCTAACTCAGATGACTCCTATTCTGCAGAGTTTTAACTGCTTAACCTTCTACAATCAAGTATTTACTGCAGTTGATACACACGCGAGCTGCCTCCATCTGTAAATGTTTGCAGTATCAAAACCCACTCTGCCATGCAACTCATGCATGAGATTTCTCTGTTGCACCCCCAAACCCTAAAAGTTTACCGATGAAATAACCAGTTCACAATATGACATTACAGAAGAACACTAATAGGTGGTCAAATATTTAATCATCTCTTGGTAACAAGGATGTAACAAGCCACACACAAAATAAACATTTAAAATAAATTTTCATTTTTTCCTCTAGGAAACTACACAGTACTTGCCTAAAACACAGCAATCACTGATGGAGAAAGACAGAATTAACATTCGCACAATTGTTTTTCCTAGAGCCCCATTTTCAATCAAAATATGAAATAAAACTATTAAAAAGTTCTTCAGTCTGTTGGCACACTGTATGATCTAATGGAAAAGAAAGAAAGCATTTCTGAGCTCTCATTCATTTATTAAATCATATTACTCAAAAAAACAACATTTCAACAAATTATTAACATAAATCCCCCTTTGGGTGGAAATTTTTGCCTTTTGAAGAAATGTGTTTGGGAAGAATACTGAAGGAAAAGAGAGACTGAAAGAAATTTGAATCACGGCAAACATTTCTTTCTAAAGGAAAAAAATCTTATTTAAAAATATAACCACAATTTTTAGCTTTCTCTACAAGAAAACAAGTGAAGATTACTGTTTTTATATTAATTGTGTACACACAAGTGGGTCTCAGTTTTGCAGAAAAAGTAGCACATAACAATTATTTATCAATAAATAAATAAAAACTAAGTTCTGACCAAAATTATTTTGGGGAACTTAAAAATTGTACTTGAAACATCTAAGAATTACAAAGCAGACAGAAAATGCCTCACCTCTCCTTTGCCAGCTGGGAAATTCTGCCCTCTCAAGACTATTTTACGTTGTGACCACTGCTGTGGTTACAGGTCACATAGACAAATGACTTACAGCTACCTTGCAGTAAGCATGGCACACGTAAGCGTGGCAGCCCACTCCCCTGTGACAGCCAGGCAGGCAGTGTCAGCTTACAGGAGCCAGCACCCTTCTTCCTCACTTCAACCGTGAGTTCCCAACACCTTTACGCTGTTTGGCTGTTTGTCAGTCCCCTTTGGGAGTCATTTCAACTCACAAACCCAGCAAAAATCCCAAGGGCAGCAGGACGTTTTCCACTAAGTGAGTGAGTTTATTCAGCTCTGAACCAACTGAACTGATGCAAGCAGGGAACAAACCACAGTAAGGTCTTGCCTTTCCCTGGTAGCAAGTCAGTATCCATGTCAGCTAACTTCATCTTGAGATACAGCTAAGGAACTTGTAACTTAATATTTTAGCTTACTTCAGGTAACCATATTCATGTGGCTATACCACATCCTAGCCAAGACAGCGGCAGACCAACATAAGCACAGAATTCCCATGATCTAACTTACGAAACATCTCAAGCAGGTTTTGCAAGCTTTGATGTAGTCTATGAAGCAACAACTATGCTGCTAGCAATACTCAAGTTAACTAGCTTAAAACTGACATGAGCCATGGCACCTGCCTCACAGACATACCTTCAGGCTGTGGTTCAACATTCCGCTGCAGTCCTGAGTAAACCAGTGACCACCCCACCCCGTTTCCAGCTACTCAGTTCCACCATCTTATCCTTCCAACCCTGACACAATCTGCTGGCAGATATTTGTGATACTGCACAATCAACCACATTAGGGAACCACACTGGCTGAAAAATAATCCAGGAAGAAAAAAAGAAGCAAAAAAGACAACAACAAAGTTTGGTGTTAAGCTGGATCCCAACCCAGGTCACTGAGCAGTGTCACAAATGTGCCACCCTAAAATTGCTAAAAGGCAGAAACAAGCAGTCACAAAAAAGCCCAAAGATTAAGAAGTCGTTCACCAAATTAATGTCCTTCCTGGATAACTCACGTGATCATTAATGAAATTTTTGAGCAAGTAACTGAGACTGTTGCTCACAACTGCTCTAACTGCGTATGAGCATGGCCACAGCTCAAAGGGCCAGTCCACTTTCACCCATCGCTGGCTGGGCATTTCCCCCGCCACATTCATGCCAGCATCTGACGCTACCATTTTGGGATGCTTTACTGGATTCCTCTTGCCCCACAGCAGTCTGATCCAAGTGTTAGTACAACAGTGGTGGAGGGATTTACCCTTTTTATAACAGTGAAACTGCAGCCTATCCTAACAGACAAGACGAACCACAAAACCAGTGCACAGTGCAGCCTAGTGTCCTAATGCCCCACTACAAAAAAATGAAGTCTTAGTGCAGTTGCTGGTCTGAGGGCCTCAAGACGGCAAGCTCCAAGTTAGCATATTCATCTGCAAGATTGGAGCTTCAGATTAAAACAAAATACAACTTCACAGTCTCAAAGGAGGAAAGAAATACATGAGGCAAGGGGTACCCAAGTCAACCTGAGAAGACAGGTTGTTAGTGTAACTTCTGGAATGGAGACCTGCAAAGATGCTAGAGGTACTAAAGATTATACCCAAACAGTATCCTGGTCACTGCATCTACTCACAGAATCTGCAGACAGCTACAGAAGCAGCACAATTTAGTAACATTTAAATTTTGTGGATATAAACTCATCTACGTGTTTTAGTTACCAGTGAGGCAGGACACATACAGACTTGCCCACTCCAGAATAAAGGCAATGCTCTTCAAACTCTTTTGTGAATAGGTTGACTTTAATTACCATTAAAAAAAAACTATTTAAGATCTGTTAATTTATTTCACTATTCCTGACACTGTATAAACTTGTGGGTATTTAAGTCATACTAATACGAACATAGACAAACATTGACTACAAAAAATAAAAGTGATGATCAATTAACACTGGAGGAACGGTAGGTATTACATTGAAAGCTTCCAGATAATGACTGTATTAGCCCTTTTACTTGAAAGCAGCACATGAGAAAACATTACTGGAACCCACCATTACAAAAAAGCACTGGACAGGGCAGAGTGGATGTCATCACAAGTTTCTGAAGAAGTAATTGTCCAGGAACCTTTTAAAAAGGAATATGGCAAACGAAGGTTCAGACAAGTCCTTTTAAAAAGGAGCACGTCAAACCAAGCTAGAGACACTCTGTTAACTTTTCTCAAACAGTTATTGTGCAAAATGACTGCACTGGTATCTCATACCCAGGCTTTCTCTAGATTCTGTTAACTTGGATGTAGGCTGAAAAAAGTGTAATACCCTGGGGGACACTGGACTGGAAAGGACACTGAATCTCATGCGCTGAGTCCACAGGCAAGCAGTTCCAATTTCCAGTGGCTCCTGAAGCACCGTGAAGTGTACAAGACCCCACTCAGTCCCACTGCTCTTTTCCAGACTGCAGGAACAGCTTTAAGACTGCCAAGTTGCTGATTTCATAGCACAGATATTACTTGAAAAAAACTCAAACAGAAGCAGCCAGCCCCAGAAGTAATTCATATAAGAAGAAAACAATTTAAAAGAGTGTAAGTTTAGGATTCTGTGATTTGTTTCCCCATAACCCACCTGTAAGTTGTTTAACTGTTAAAAAACTGCAAGTACCCAGGATCTTGAAAACAATTTGGAAATTAAAGATCATGCAGCTCCACTGCTTAAATTCATAAAAATTAAAAATATGTCATAATACACATTGGCCAATGAGTTACAGTAATAGCTGCGCTAAATCTAATTGTGCTTTGTTGTCATGATGAGTGACAGGAAAGTCACATCCTTGTCCTAATTTTCCTAAAAGGAAAATAAAAAAAAGTGTTTTGTCACTGCAATACAAAAAAAAAAAAAAAAAAAAATCATACTGTCAGCTAATACTGGAATCCTTTAGATTCTCCATGCCTGTGTTTGCACTCCACAAATGCCTCTTGGGTCTAATTGGTTCTATAATGTCTCCCATTGCACGTATCTTCATTGCACTGCTCAGAAACTATAGAACGTATCAGCCCACTGTAAATTCACTGCCTACACAAGTCTTACCAAATCATACAGATCTGACTTGTCAACTTCCTATCAGTAATCCCGACCCATTTAATTGTAGGAATAAATGTATGTCAAATATTATGTTTAAACTCAGGCTCGACAGCATGAGAATCTACCTATTTAAATATTCATTCTATAATTCCTGTACTTACTTGCAATAGATTTAACGCAGTATTTTCAGCTAACATATATTGCTTTTGCAAGTAATCCATGATACATACCTTATATTCTTCTTACAGAAATATTCAAAACTTTACGCAGGCACTGTGCTTCCAATGATGGTCTTTATCATGAAAATTACTAGATATTCTTCTATAATTTATCCCCAAGATACACATTCTAAGTCATGTTTTTATACAAAGTGCCTTTAGTGGGAGCACTGAAAATTGCTTTTAACAGTTTGGTCTTACTATCGCTACAAATTAACAAGATGAAATCTGTCCAACAGGCAAGCAGTCCTAAACAAGAATTAAAATTACTTTTCACCAGGGGTCCTAAACCTGGAAGTTGCAGCCTCAATCAGATTAAAGATAGAAAGTCATGAACATCCTGTTCTTTTAATATTTTGACATAGGAAGGAAGCCTCAGTCCACATGTTCTCCAGAGCAGCTCTTCAGCGCTTAAAAGCTCAAAGTCGTAGCTGAACCAGGGTTGTACAATGGCCTGGATGTTAACATAATTAACTGTGATTCAAATATTATCCTTAATTCTGCAGATAGATAAAGCTGTATTTCACTATTACACTAAAGGTTGCCTTCAGACTAATGGGAATAAATAGGTTTCCTTATACTTAATCAAGCGTCACTGGGACAGCACAACATCACAGTAATTAAAAATAAATGTATGTGCCTGCTTCAATGCCAGTATATACAGATACAGTTCTGGCTAAAAAACTTTACTATTTGTTATGATGCTCATACTACAATTACTTGTTTACCAAAGTACTAGATAACTAACTTTCCCTCATCTTTGTGCTAAGGCCAAAACATGAGCCTTCAACTTCAGTAATTTTGTGAGAAAAATATGCATCTCTGAAAAGAGGCAGCTGAAATGAAAAGACCTCCTCCATCTTAAAATACAGTATTTTCGTAACTGAAAATACTGTTGTAATCCAATTATATATATTCATTGCATAGAGGGAAAGTCTACTGTATCTTCATCATGACACTCCACTGTAACCAAGATATGTAGTTCTTTAGTGTAACTTCATATTGAAGCTGAAGTGTTCAATTTTTTTTAGCCAATTTGCAGAAATTATGTAAAGTTTCCCTATGATAAAATATAATTTTGGTACATCAGCCTAACAGAGGCTTAATTAATGGTCTCCTGGGCCTCTTTTCCACTGGAGCAGATCTGTTTAAGAAGAATCTTAAACTTGCTTACAGAGGGGTCGCACCATGAACTGGGAATAACTCTATGTGGTTATGACAGACATCCGCTTACACATTAGACCTGATTGACACTAACGTGCCAGATTCTTCACCAAATTCTACCACCTTGAAAATTAACTGAAGGAGCTCAAGCAGACCAGTTCCTATCACCAATTATTGGTATAATGGGTTACTATCCGTGCAGAACAGACGACGCAGAGCATTCCAGCAGATCCTCTTGCTGTTCATCCACATTAGTGGTCAGTCAGTTATGCAGATCTTTTCATAATGACCTAGGGTGCTGTTCAGAAGTAGACACATTTTTGCACACAGTACTCCAGACAAGGCACGTTTTTTACACCACGTACGTGTTATTCAGTTTTCTCACCCTTAACTAAACCAGCATGTGACAAAGCAATACACACTGAAGTCCTCTGTTATAACTGAGGAGCTCTAATGTGCATCTTAGAAGCAGCTTTAAAAAATTTTAATCATATGAGAAAAATGAGCAGAAAAATTGACAGGCGTGCAGACTGGGCAAACGTACTTGTGCCAATAATACACTGAACATGACGGCGAGTTCCGCAGTGACTCCTGCACCCACACACAGCTCACTGCAAGGCTGGGACCTACGAGCCCAAAATCGCACTTGTTCAATTACCTGGGCCCACTGCCCTTGGTTCACGGGTGCAACCTGCTATCTCAAGTTTTGTACTACCATCACACGTGGAACCAGCCTCCGAACTCTCAGGAATCACTTCTGCAGAGGAGTTTGGCTCTTTCATACTGATTTCAAACTTAATCAATGCTTTTTTAAGGCAAGTTATGAACAATTAATTTTTGATACACCTGCTCTTCAAGCTGGCCCACGAGATGACCCAGTTCAGAGGCACCTGCTGGGCCGTGCTCAGAGCCTAACTGCAGGACTGCGTTTTAAAAAGGTGCGTGACTGGCCCTGTGACTGGCAAAACCACAGATAAGTGGAAAGAGGGTGAAAAACACGTGTTTAAGAGAGAGCTGCGTACCGAGGCTTTACGCTTACGTAACCGTAACGGTCTCTGAGGCGCGTGAGGGCAAGCGATTCAGACAGCAGAGCGCAGGGTGTGCGAGGGCAGGCCCGGCGCCTTCCCAGCCCTCACACAGGCTTCCACTCCTGCTAACTGCCCGTCAGCTGCCTAACGTGTGTCGTCCTAAAGGCCATTTCGGCACGGTCAACAGGCTAACGGAGCTCTGCACCCCGCCCGGGCCGGGCCGCACGCCTCCCGGCGCCCTCTCTCCTCATGGAGGCGGTCACCGTAGCGGGCTGGCGGGGCAGGGCCGGGCCGGGCCGGCCCGTTCCGTTCCCGGGGGTGCTCCGGGTCTCCCCCCCGGCCTCGGCCCGCCAGAGAGCGACGGCCGCCACGACCCGCCTCGACCGCCAGCCGTGACGTCAGCGCCGTCACGTGCCCGCCCGCCGCACGCAGGCCCCGGCGCGTGCCGCCCGGGGCCCGCACCACCCCACCCCACCCCCACCCCCACCCCGCCCGGGGGAGCCGCTCCCGCCTCACACCCCCACCCCCCCCACCCCACCGGCCCGGCCCGAGCCCCCCCTCCCCCCAACCCCCCCGCTGCGGCCCGGCCCGGCCCGGCCCGGCGGCCGCGGCCTTTACCTTTTCGTGCTCCTGGCGGAGGCGGCCCACCAGCGCCGGGCTGAGCGGCGAGGCGCCGCCGGGGCCCTCCATGCCCGCCGGGGCGGGCCGGCAGTCTGTGAGAGAGCCGCTCCGCCGCGCGGAGGGGGCGGCGAGGGGGGAGAGGCGGCCGGGCCGGGCCGGGCCGATCTCCTCAGCAGGGCGAATGAGTCCTATAGAAATGTTTGTGGAGGGCGAAGCGCCGGCTCCAGAGCCGCATCCACGCGGGGGCCGCCGCCGCCTGGGCCCGGGGCGCCGCTGCCGGGGGAAGAAGCATCTCACACTCGCATTCTGGGCCGCGCCGCCGCCTGGGCCCGGCTCCCGCTGCGCCGGCGGGCCGGGAGAGCGCCGGCAGCTCGGTGCCGGCCGCCGCCTGCCGCCGCCTGCCTGCTGCACTCTGGGTAGCCAGCCAGCCCGCCAGGCGGCCCGCCGCGCCCGCGGGAGGCAGCCGGCTGCGAGCCGCGAGAGGCGGGCGCTCCCCACCCCCTGCCCGCCGCCGCCGGCTCCCCCCCGCCGCCGCCGCCGCCGCTGCGGGCTGAGGGCGGGGGGGGGCACGGCCGCCGCCTGCGGGCCCCCGGCACGGGGTCGAGCGAGGCCGCGGGGGCGATCGGCGGCCTGCCCCGGGGCGCGGCCTGTGCCTCAGGAGCCGGGCTGGGCGCCGCTCCGGCCTGGCAGCGCCGGGTCTGCGTGGTGTCTGCGGCCCGGCTGCCCCCGGTGCTGCGCTGGTTGGGCGCGCAGGCCTCGGGTTCGGAAAACCGAACCGTCACCTGTGCAGCGTTTGATCGGCCCCGCAGTAACCCTGGACAGGCGTAAACGCAGAACTATATGGCTTTTGTAGCAGGGGGGTGATGTCACGATAGCTGGTCTCGGAATGCCTGCCCTGCAGAGCTCACGGTGGCAGGACGTCCGGCAGTGGATAAGCAGGAGGCTGCTGTGACCTGAAGGATTGCAAAATCGTTTCAGATTCACTGAAATCGCTTAGGGCAGCGCTCGGAATCGCCTACGTGGAAAAGTTACTGCATGGGAAGCGAGTGGCAGCCAGCCGCTCTTGGAGTACCACAGAGTAATTCATGCGCTGTAGTTTCATTAGCTAATTCTGTGAATGGCATTGGACATGTCCAAAGTAACATGGAGCCGCATGCTGGATCACGGCGCCACTGAAGACCTGAGTAACTTCACATGGTGCTCGATTGGCTGCTGCGACTCTAGCCGGTGTGCTTTAACTTCTACAGACTAAACACCGCTTAGGTGGGTTCAGTTTTATAGATAGACCTTGTGTTTACTGTTGCACCTTTCGATCGAGCAAACAGGAGTCTGTGAACACCCAGCATGCATATATATATATATCTCTATTTGACTGCAGAGTAGAGGGGCTTATATTGCCTCCCTCACGGGCGCTGGCAAGTATGTCATAAGATGGAGGTACAAAGGTGCCTCCTCCCTACGTTTAGATCGGGGGGTTCCTTCTCCTGCAAAAAAAGCTACCACTTCCTTTCCATGAGCAGAACTAACCCTGTATACACCACAAAACAACTGGTTTTGTTACTTACATGACACAGTATGTGCTGTGCGCTTCTCTAAATCCAGGTTCCCATCCCCCTGAAAGAGCTTGTTAAAGCTGTACAGATGAGGAATTTAGAAACAATTTTCAAAGCATGGTTACTCAAGCTGGAAGTTAGCTTTTAGCCAGACTTTAATACAGCTTCCAATATTGCAAATAAAAATTTGCAACTGCAGCTGGGTAGTTTGGTTTATGAAATAACTACATCCATAATCTTCAAGAATAAATGAAAGTTAGCTGAAATCTCTGGTACATATTTGTCACCGAGGGATTTTGGATCCTCTGAATGGGCAAGAGACATCTCTATATTGTCATCAGAAAATAACTCACCAGCAAAAGAATAGCTCAAGTTTAAATAGGTTATACGAATCTTGTGATCCTTCTAAATGCTCATAGTACATAGCTCCCTGCTTAGAACCTCTTTTCAACTTTTCTCCAGTTAACAGGGCTTGCAGAGGAGATACTACAAGTACAGGTTGTTTTTAAATGGTCTCGTTTGATCCCATTTACATCTCGACTCGATTGGAGGACAAACCAGATGCACAACATAAAAGATATATATCTCATTTAAGATGTTAATTTTTTTGCCTGACGTAACAAAAGCACTTAACTAACAAGAGGAGCCACAAAGTAGAAATTTTGTATCACAAGACACTATTTTCTAAGTAGAATGTAAAGGCATGCAATTGTTTCTCATTTCCTGTTCCAAAGACTTCACCATTTCACGTGCCACTAGTACATCATTTAGTCACTAAATGTATTGCGTTGAAGACTTCTGACAGTTGGCCAAAATAAGAGGCTACATCATTATCAGAGTAATGACTGTATGCATTTGGTTGTACTGACGATAGTATGGAATAGTTTACTGGATCCTTTTGTACATTTTGTTTTTCATCTGCCAATGAAGAAACGTCTAATAGCGACAAACAGATGGGAGACAGCATTTGCCAAAGAAGAGCACGAAGCCTGTCTCTGGGTCACATTCTTTTGCACTTATAACCTGTACAGAACCATTGTCACCAGTGAAACTCTATGGAATATAAAATCAATCAAATTGAAATTTGGCCTTTTAAGCTGCAGATTTTTGTTTACTACATTAAATCTTTTAGATGGCCTACCAGATGATTTTCATAAAACCTTGGGGAAAACTCTGGAGAACTCTCTATAATTAAGTGAGGGGAAGGCAATTAAGCAAAGCTTACATGTTCTCTTCCAAGTGGATAGCTTAGCAGTCAGTCAGTAGATATGCCTATACTGTAGCCGAAGATGTGGCAGCTGGCAGAGCTCCTACCAGAACCCAAGCTAGCTAGATTGGATGAGCTTTTGAGAATGAGAAATACGTGTCATATTTTTTATTTTGGTATAAACGGGTCAGCTCTACCTGTGAGAGCAGGATTAGAAGCAAAATTTTGGAGAGGTCAAGTTAAGTTTGCAGCAGAGAACCTCACACCAGGGCTCTGGGTCAAAAACCAGTCATCTTTGGTGAAGAAGTCTGTGCCTTCCCCCATGCTCCTTAAATGTCGTTCACCACCACTCTGCAAAGAGGGTGGGCACAATGGAAGAGGAAAACAAGAGGACAGAAAGAGGAGACAGATGGGGGAAAACGCCCCAGCCAGCCTTTCTGCTGAGAGAAACAAAAGTGAAACCATGGCACCTCTGTTTTCCAAGACCAGAAACTTAGGTCTAAAAACATGGATTGCAACAAAAAGTCACAGATGAGGACAAGAGGGTTAAGAACCAGGTCATCCTTGGAGCTCACACGTGTGTGCACATATGTGCAGAGCTACGCAAAGAACAACAGTTGATTTTGGATTGGCTGGGAAAATGGGTACTGGTGAAAAGTGACAAAAAGGAGTTCATTATCAAGTTGGAGAATAAGTTATCCTGAGACAGACTTCCCACAAGAGGAATGCCTCTTTGGAAAACAAGACACAACCTGGGAAGACCACCTCTGCTGTCAGCACGTGGAGACAGTCTCATAATATGAATAGTGAATGAACTCCCCAGACCAACAGCAGACTCCCTGATCTTTTTTAGGAAAATTTCATACTCGGTCTTCTGGCATAAAATAGACATGCTAGAGCTGTTGGGTTTTTTCTTGGATCTGACTCTGAACTAAATGTTTTCAGGTGGTTGGTTGTTTTTTGTTGTTTTTTTTAACTACAACTGTTACAGCATAGTACCTCACTGTGGTTGTAGACAACGAGCCTTCTACATGGCTGACTACAAGACTTGAATCGGGGCATAGCACTAATTCTAATGGGCACTTTATGAAAGATATTGCTGCAGTTGGAACAAAAAACAAACAAACAAAAAAAACCAGTACCCTCCTGTTAAAGCTAACTCATAATCAAAATGCAGTAAGACCAGGTCCATCTTAGAATTTTATATAATTCTGGCTGTAACAGTCACCATGCATGCTCATTTTGAACTTTTAGCGACTCTCTTACGCTCCTTTTAAAGATTAAAAGCTTTTCTTTGTTGCTGTGACCTGCAGGGAGAATAAGTGCACCAGCAAATATTTAAGAATAACTGTCTCTGCTACACCAGCAATAATTGAATTTTTTCCTATCCAGAAGTTCTACTCTGAACGAGACCACTATTAGCTTTTCTAATGAATATTCTTAGGATTGCAGATATGTCCTTTTGGAGCTTCCTCTTGCAAAAAATTATGGCCATGAATCTCCCTCCATCGGTAAATCTAGGAGGAAACCCAATCCCCCTGGGCTCAGTGGAGCTACTTAGAGGACTGAAGCTATGCAATGCTTGCAGAACCATGGTCAAAGCCTGCATCTTCTTCAGCCTAATCTAAAACAGCCAGTATTTTTTGTGTTTGGATGATAACAATGGAGTCAAAATACTAGATACCTTTCATTGGCCAAGCATAGAACAAGTAAGGTTTTTAAATGGTTGTTGGTCTGAAACATCAGCACATGATACTGACCTTAGCATGTTCCTCTCTCCTACCTTTTCTTGTTAGAGAAAGATAAGAGGCTTCGGGGATGACACCAATGTGCTACTCATTTTTCGGTTGCATACTTAAACGCCTTAACTCATGCTTAAGATGTAGTTTTAGGGGCGCTAGGTAACAGCTAAGTATTTACTTCCTCAGTGTCACCAACTTATCCTCGCCCTTGCCATCCATCCACCCAAATACCCATGCTTAACACCACGATATCTGAGAGCCATCAAACTGATGCACCTTCAGGTTCAGTTTTTTAGCAGGATCGTTTATTAAGTAGGTTGATGTTCATTTGTTTCTCCTCTGCAGGGAGAGCAAGGGGTCTGATTTTCTGTTACATTAAGGTTGAAGCTACTGGACCTTAAAGTCCATCAATGCAGTATGTTGTATTTCTACATTGGTAGTGATGAAGAGGATCCTGAACTTGCATATAGGCCCCAGCCAATATACAGAAAATAAAAATTAGCTGTATGTATACACACACATATACACATTATCACACATATCTGGGAGCAGCTATTTAAGAAAAGTTGGGACAGACTATAAGCTTTCTAGTGGGACTATCTATAGAAATTCTATTTCCTGATCCAAAAGGCATCTATGTAAAATACACGGTATCTTTGGAAGGCAAGATAGGCAACTATTAGTACACATTATGCTTTAATTTTATTATGTGTTTGCTAATAACAACATAATTTATTTTTATGCCACTGTCATGCAGTAAAGCTCCAGGCCCCTTGCAGCAACACAGCTGACTGTATCCTAGCTTTTATACCATGAGTGCTGTCCTGATTGGTTTAATACATGAAACTTGGATGCTTTATTTGTATGCTTTGTAGTTGCTTCTGCCATCTTTGATTAGTATCACCTGGAAATCCCAGCTTTTCTGCATGTAGTCACACCCAAGAGGAAAGCCTGACTCAGAAAAGATTAATGTCACTTCGCTTTTTCCCCTCATCTTTTCTCTGTAAAGGAGGAGAGCTTTCTGATCATGCCAGTGTATTAGTAAAGATAGCCTAGAGAGCTGAATACCTTAAGGGCCTCGATCTTCTCTCATATGTGCCAGAATTAAAGCTGGTATAACTGTTGACTTCAATGGTGATTTATACCTGCATTAGTGAAAGGAGAATCAAGTTCTGAGGTTTTTATGAGGGATACTATGAAATTTGTTCTTTTAGCTTGTTAAACACGACAGTACCAAATTCACGTTTCCATTAAAGAGAAGATTGTCACATTAAGGATGTCTTTCTCCTAAACTATTTACTCCTGTACTTATTTGCCAAGGTGATGATGAGGGTGGCAGAACAAGAGCAAGCCTCATACAGGGAGCAGATTTAGAGGTCTTCCCCACTGCAAATGCACAACTTTTTCTGGCGTTTGGACACAGAAACTCCAAATGTGGGAACTAGAAAACATGCACACACAGTCTGCATGTACAAACCAAAGCTGGTAGCACATAAAATTTGTATGAAGGTCTGCATTTCACTCTTGCAAGCTAAAATAATGCTGTCAGATTTTGGCTTATGACAGCGTGTTTAATACAGGTTGTGTGTCAGGTACAGGCATGGATCATCTGGGGCAGACCCATGAAGAATTCTCAACCAGAAGTGGCCTTGTTAAATATTCTGTTACTAGGTATGTTTTTCCACTAATTATTGATCAAGAGCAGTTTATACACCATTATTTTTTGCTGTAGCAGAGAGACAGTTTGTTAAACTCTCAGAAAGCTGTTCCTTTGGTTTCCAGTTTGAAGGCCCAGAAGGAGATGTGCTTGCTAATAGGGTATTTCACACTGTCTTGTTTCAAAGTGGTAAAGTGGCATTTCTGAATAAGTGGATTCTTTTCTCTACACTGCAGCAAGCCAGCATGCCAGCCTTAAATTGTTTCCCAAACTTTCTACCTGAATTTCTGGGACTGAAGCATAGCTTGTAACTACAAAGGTTGGTTTTATCATTACTTTCAATTAATAACTTTGTCTATCCTTTTAATTGTAATTTCTTATTCACTTCAGGGAACTATTTACATATATTTACATATGCTTATTTATACACTTTAACAGATGTACTCATAGGAAAACAAGGCATTTCCCTGACAAGTTTAAACCTGTTTCCTTATCATCCAACTTCCATTTCACCTTTTTTGTTTCTTGACATTTAGTTCTATTCTAAAACACTGCATTTTGTTGCTAAAGACTTCTTTGGTTTTGTGATATCCTACCAGTTTTGTTTAATTCCTCTCAGTAAAATTCCAAATGATATTGAGCATTACATTAATTTCTAAGAAAACAACTGGGATAGGACTATGGCAAACTGAAGAAAATCAGAAATCGCTGTCCTCTATTTCTGCTGCTACAAAACCAAAAGCTTATTGCAATTCACTCCTGCATGTAATCCCAATTACTGAGACAGTCCTGGTGGCTCAAGTACTTACACAATCATGGGCCCTCCTCAAGGGAGGAAAATTCAGATGACTTGTCTAAGAGTTTCTCTGGAGGCTCTAGGCTGAGGAGACTCCTAGCACAATTTGAACTCGTTATTGTATCACCAGATCAAATCTGGCCTTGGTAATAGTAAGAAATCATTACCATCTGAATTCTAATCCATGGCATATGTAACCAGGGCTGGGTGGTCTCATTATAACTTCTAGGAGAGCAAACCTCATCTCATAAACCACCACTGCAGGTGGTACTTAAAACGGAGGTCTCTAGGCTCTGTGCTGTAAATCCAGTGCTTTTTACCACTGTTGAATTCACACAGCATCTTTAGCAAAGAAAATGTAACAAATTCAGTTAGCTTTGTATTTTCTGACCCCTGAAGATTTTGACTAGATGTTTATCATTATTTAGAGGAACAAAACAAAAAGTCTTCAAGTGCATATTTTGTGTGGAATGATGCAAGATACAAATATTTGAGCAAACCTCAGAGAGATAACCCCAGCCATTTAGGCTAGCAGTCATGAGCCCCAAAGAGGAGAGTGCTTCCAAAGATGCCATCTGTGTTTTCAGGACACATGTACAAATAGATCTGATTTTATACAAAACAACAAATTAGGATTGATTAGACTCCTTCTATGCAAAAGATAAATAGGTATTTCCACATCCTTTGGCATATCAAATGTAATTGATCTAGTTGACAAATAGTTTTGGAGACATTCAAACTATTTTAATCAACCTGAACTGGGCACCATATCAATTTACAACATGAGTCTTAATCTATGTCTGTTTACATGTATTTATTGTGTTACATCGCAAGAAAGTTACTGCCTGGCCATCTTGTCTCGTTTCTGTTTCAAAGTACCATGCAAACCCGGTCCACTCTGCTACAGCAGCAGCTAAGAGACATCCTTGACCTGGCATCTCCATGGTTTAAAATTTGCATGGAAAATTATACCCAGCCCAAAGGAAATCCCAACAGCCAAAACATCATCATCCATGGTGGCAGGACTGGAAGGACAGCACTTCTGAACACCCACTCAAGATTTTTTGGTCAGGGGTAGTAGCTCAATGAAGGGCAGATGCAGCAACATTTACCATTCTCAGGAAGCAAAGTAGGTAGGGAACCTACCAACTTTGGAGCAGACACGTTTCGTCTTGGCTAAAACCCAAGTTTTTGACATGAGAGGGCCATGATGTGAGGCTGCTGTTTACATACAAAAGTGATGCTGATGAACAGAGGATATTATTGTAGTTCAGTGAAGAACAGATACTATTTTTACATTTGATATCAATGTATTTTGAATTATTTTTTCAAAAGCATCTAGAATTTAGGAGACATGCATTTATATATAATAAATCAAAATAAGTGAGGAAGTGACAGAATAAGGAACTGAAGACTTTCAATAATGTTTCGTTTTAAAATTACAAGAGCACAAATGCACAAAATCTTAAAGGCCTCCATCCAACAAAGCATTTACATGTATACCTAATTTTAAATCTCCCTACAGTCACGCTTTGCTGAATTGAGGCATAACAACGGTAAACTTCTAGGCCAAATTCTGGACTGAATTCAGTAAATGCAGATGTCTTTAAAAGGAAACAATATGTGTATGTAGAAAGCACATCCCTAGACACGCATGCCTGATCACTTGCATTCATGTTCTGAAATTGTCAAACTCATGAACATTTGTTTCCCCAGATTTAAAATACTTGCCTTATTTAACATAGAGCCACAGAGGTGCTTTGCTCGGCCAGCAGAAAAAATGGTCTCTGCCCAGAAGACCTTACAGTCTGAAATTCAGACAGATTAATAGCAGGTAAAACATAGGAAGGGATGAGAATGGAGGAGAGCTGGAGTAATAGGCTCACACAGTTATTCATTAGACATGTGCATTTTATGGTTGCCAAGTTATAAGTTTTAAATATAGAAGTTTACTTTTATGTAGAAGTAATAATTATTAACAGAACACAAATCTTAGAGGGCTCTACAGATCATTTTGACAATCCAGAGGGAATGGGAGTTTTGCCACTGATTTCAATAGAGTCAGGCTTTTATTCCGAGTTTCTGCTTTAACCCATATGTCCCCAAAAGAGAGCGCCCACAAATCTTTATAGCCCAACCAGGTCTGCCCTGATCTGTATAGCTTGGAAACTTGAGTGTAAACATCTGCTGCTTCCCTGCTCTCAGAAGGAGGATGTGTCACTCATTGCATAGCTGTAAACAGCAGTACACCAAGCAGCAACAAACCTTTCTCCAGCCTTTCTTTGTAGCCAAGCCTCCTAATTAACCTCGCTATCATCCAGAAACCAAGTAGAAGACTGTTACAGAAGAGGAGCTGCTCCACAGTATTTCACCTGCAGTTCCACAGTGCTTTTCTGAGACAAAAGGCATGTGGAAACACAGCAGTATAGAACTGCTAGGTAGGAACAGTCCATGCAGATGGCCATGCTTGGAGCTCTCACCCGTTCCCGCACACCCCAGGAACTGCTCATGCTGCATGCCCCTGGCTTGCATAGCAAAAAGGATTTAAAACTGTCAGGCAGCAGCTTTCACTATTAACTTTCAGTTTTGAAACAGCTGAGAAGGGGAGGCTTTGAGGAAATCTGGGTCCGATTTTTATTTTTAGATAAACTGCCAGGGAAATAAATCACACAACAATGATTTTTCAGTAATTTTTATAGGAGAACTGACAACTCACTGTGGTGACTCAGTATTTGCAGAGTATTCTACAATATTGTGTAAGCTTTTAATCACAGATGAAATTAAAGTGAATTGAAGGGGTCTGGGCCTTGTTCCTTTAGCACTTTGGAGGTGTTTCAGCATGAGGTGGGAAGAAGGTAGCAATGGACAGGCTGTCATTCTTGTTGCAGTAGCTACTTTTAAGGAATCATGCAAAGTTACATGAAGTTAGTATTTTTCTAATATTTCAGAACTCGTACCCCACCTAAGATCTATAAAATTCACTTACTACAGAAATAGAAACTGACCTTAATAAAGTAATTGGTAAAGTTGGAGTAGTACATGGGTTGATCATGCTCTTCCTCAGGTTCAGTGGACCTGTTGGGGAGGAAAATGGTTTTCCAGAAAGATGATTCTAGTCGCAAAATACCTTTGTAGTACTAGCAAAGAAAAACCCCTAAAAAGTGGTGTTTTTTTCTTTGTGGGTTGGGTTTTTTTTTTGTGGGTTGTTGGTTTGGTTGGAGTTGTTTCGGTTTTTTTAAACTCACCTGTCAAAAAACCCCTATGTTAAAGTCAAAGAGGAGGCTAAGATGCCCCTTTAAACAGAGGCACAGCTCCACGGACTCTGAGTAAAGAAACTGGCATTAGTTCAGTGACTTCAACCTGGCTCCGTGCTGTCTGAAAGGTCCAGTCACAGGGAAGTTAATGCAATATCTTAGCCTGAATTACCTCCTTTTTATCACTACCTCCATGCTATTTAGATATAGATTTTTTAGTTAAATGTACTTGTTAAATTTTAATGTTCTTTTGAAACCCTGATGAATTCAAATACCGCTATATGCAGCTTACTGGGTCCAAAGAGTCACACAGCAGGAGTAGAGCTGCACTCAAGCCATGCTGAAGTAGTTTAGCTAGAGCAGCGGATCTTTTTATTTTCAGCATAGGCATGATGTAATAACCACCCAGCTAATAAGCTTAAACTAGTTAGCAGTGTCCCATTTTATTCATATAAAACATTATAGTAAGATATTGTTGAAGCAGATTTTCCCCCAAATTGCCCCTGCACTATGATCTGATTTGCTCCCTCCCACCAAGGCAGATTTGCAGTACCTACAGACACTCAGCTGTCTGCGCTAGACAGATACGCCCTTGTCCAGGGGATTGCACAGGCAGCCACTGTCCCTTTTGCAAAGGCAAGGCTGAAGGCAGTCACCACTGAGTACACACAGCTGCGGTGTATTTGCAATATTGTACAAACTCAGACTTTGGAAAAAATTAACTCTTAATGGAGCAGCAATAGGAGCAACCAGATATTATCTGGGAATGAGAGGAAATAACTACCAAATTCTTTAGTTGCAAGTGTTCTTTTGGTTGGGACAGTGCTTTGTTATGCAACTGAAATGCTAGAAAAATCAAGGAAACAGTAATGTCCTCTTGCACTCACAAGACCGCACCAAATACTTGAAGTTCAACTGTGATGGACAAGGAAGTATAACACATAGGTCTGGAGGCAAGACAGGGCTATTAGATCAGCTATCCCAACTCACACAGCAAAAGCTACTAGACCACCAAAATACCCTTGCGTTAAGTTTAATACTTACATGTTGATTAACAGCATCTACATAACTAAAGAATATGAGAGATATCTTGTGATTGAAGACACCAAGACAGGTAGAACCCATCGCAAATCCCAGCAGAGAGTTCCAGCAGGTACTTTGAAACAGTTGCTTTATTTCCAATTTCACCTTCAGTTTTCAGACATTGGTTCTTCTCACATTCCCTGCTAGGTGAGAAAGCTTCCTAGTACCCTGTATTTTCTTCCCATAAAGGTGCTTATACATTATAATTGAGTCACTTCTCAATCTTCTTTTTATAATGAAAGATAGAATAAAACAGCCTGTGGCCTTTAGAGCATAGGCAGGTTTCCAGAAGAGTTTACGAAGGAGTAGAGGAAGTCTTAGTTTGACAGACTTACAACGCAGTATCAGTCAGCTCCCTTTTCAAACTTGCCAAAAGCTTTTGATTCCTTTGGGAGAAAGCTATACACTCACATTAAAAAGCACGTAAGCATCTATCAGTTCGGATAGCCCTTGGTGTCTCAGCCTGCTTTTGTGGACATAAGCACTATTTACAACAAACCAATTTGGAGTTGAGTAGCAGGTAGAAATTTATATCTTGTCTAAATCTAAAGCTCTAGTGCTACTTCTAACAGCAGCTTTTGTTTCACCGAAGTATTTTCTTTCCATAGAAGTGGATTTCAACGGATCTTACCCTGAATTGAGAAAACCCTTTGCCGATCCCAGTGTCATTACAGACCATTTGCAAGGGCTTGCCATTGATCGTTGCCAACACAGTCATTGGCGGACAGGGGCTGCTCCTCCCCACCAGCACCTTCTGGGGGTACTGCCTGGATCTCTGATGCAGAGCTGTTTTCTCAACACAAGAGCCAGCACGCTTTGGTTGGTGACTAGCGCAAGCACCTGCGTACGATCTTGTTCCTGGAGAAGGAATCACTGTGGAAAAGCAAGTTGCACCCTCGGTGGCACATGCAGCATCCCTAAAGAGCCGTGCCTCAGCCACTCGTCCTGGGAGCCAGCCGCCGCCAGGCCAGCGCAGCCCCGCAGACCCGCTCCTGGACAGCTGTTTGCCAGCCAGCCCTATGCACAGCGACCTGCTCCCTACCGCAGAGTCGCCTGAGGGCTACCCAAATCCGTCCCCTGCCCTCGCTGGCGCCTGTTCGGGGCTCCAGCCCCTGGAGCTGTACCCGACAGCTCTGTATGAAAGCCATTCTCCCTTCCCTCTTTGCCACCTGGGAGAACAGCTCTCCCTGCCTATCGCCCAACACCCATTTCCCTGAAATCTAGCAGGGGAGGCTTCCCAGTCCCTTTTTGCCCAGCAGCCAGCACCGTTGCTGGCCCTCACACCTGGCCTGTGACAGCCCTGCGCGGGGCCACACAGAAGCGACCTGACTGAGCCCCTGGTAATCACAGCTTGTAGGAGCAAAATGCTGCTCGGTTCCCTGACACAGCACAACCACCGGCACCAATGGCATCACAAATCCTGTCAGGGCTTCCCTGTCTGGCACTAAAACCATACCTATTATTTATGGATAGCCCTTTTTAAAATTAGATGATTACAAATTAGAAAATACATGTCCTTAAATCTGAAAGTGCAAAAAGGGGTTATAAATATGCTAAGTCATTCTTTTATGTGACCTGAATAATTATGGAAACTGTAAGAGTTGCAGTTTAAAAGGATTTTCAAAACACATCATCTTTCAAAAGACGCATCAGTAGAAGGTCATCTGTGACCCCTGCATTGTGTGGGTTTTTCTGATAGAGAAGATAGGCCTAAAGTAAGATGACAGCTGTCCTCCCATAATTACCAAGTAGGAAGCTGAAACAAACTGAAAGCCACCCAAAATATCAATATCAAAGTACACTCAAATGGAATCAGCATAAAGATAAGCTTTACACTTAAATCTCTACAAGATGCTGTATCTGAGCTTAAAGGAAGATGCTGATTTTTAATGCAGACACAATCCATCTGTAATTATTATATACTACAATTATTATAGCGGCATATGCAAATCTTGTACAGTGCAGTATGAGACTAGACTGCTCACATAGACAACTAGTTTGTGCGGTCATGGTAATCACAACACAAGCGGGAGAAATAAAATGCACGTGCACGTCCGTCTTCCCACGTTTGGGAGCCCGGGCAGATCCACCCTTCTGTCCCATTAACCAAGTGCCCATCAACCTCACGTCAGAGCAGCATTTATATATTCAAAAATTAGGAGTGTCAGTTCTAATGCTAAAGGACAAGTCCCATTGTCTTCTGGCATATTGCGTTTTCTTTGAAATTACTTGTCCTAGATTTCTCTAGAATAAAAATAATGAGTATATAATTCATATATAGCACATAAATTTTATATTAAAAAAACTTAAAACCATACCTACAGTACTTTAGTACCTGACTTGTATATTTATGTGACTATTGTTAGAAGTGACTAATTGGGTTTGATTAGCTTCATCATTAATATTCTGTCCATAATTTAACATGCTTCAATAAAATACCCTAAAGCAGTATAATGATTAGATTTCAGGAATATGTGTTTTGCAATTAAGTTGCTCTTGATTTTGATATGCAGATTAAGAAATGGTGGTCTCATTTAAAAAAAACTGCCCTTATTAACTCAGCAGTATACTCTGAAGATTAGGTAAGAAATCCAAGATTTTCTCTTTGTATATGCTAGTTAAAATGTATTTCAATCAAGCATATGTGGGCAAATCAGATTTGATTAGTTTAAGTTCACAGTCATTCTACCTAAATGAATAATGTGTCACCTAACATTGCAAAAATTTGATTAATAGTTTATCAGTTAATTAAAAATGGGGTTTAATTTTTCTTTTTTAGGAAAATGCAAGGTAGATATTCCTTGTCTTCATCATAAATGCAAATTATTTCAGCTTGAATCTATTGTTCCTTGCTTGCTTCTTAGCCAACTGGCAAGAAAATAAAGCTTTTAAAACGATCCCTTTTAGAGAGAAGTAGTAAAACTTTGTTTGCTTACACATATGGCTGCCAGTTGTCTTAAGTTCGAGTGGGATAATCCATGCACATCCTTAATCCTCCCCCAGCCCCTGCAGGCCCTTCACCGAAAAGGACTTGGACTCCGTTTGTTCCATCCCACAGCAGGTCCAGGAGGACTGTGCGAGTGCAGTGGTCAGGCAGGACCCACTGAAGGGTTCGGGGAGAACAGAGGAGATGCCATCGTCCCCAGGGACTGAAAGGAAGAACCTCAGAGGGCAGGCATTCCTGGCGGCCCAGGCCAGCCCCGTTCCCTGAGCCCAGCAGCCGCTGACAGTCCTCAGTGTCCCCTCCATTAGTCAGCAAGGGGGCCAAGCCCCCTCTTTGCAGCGGCAACTCCTTGGGGCCATCGGCCCATCACGAGCCCAGAGGAGCACGGGGACAGGATGGCAGGCAGGAACCCAGACTAAGGGCTCCCGAGGAAGGGAGCTGCCGGGCAGGTTAGATGTCTGAGCACGGCTGCTGTAGGGTTGCACCTCGTGTGTATGTGTGTATATATATATATCTATCTACACACACACACACACACACACACACACTCTCATTCTCACTAGCAGATCCCCCATCCAGCTCAGCCGGAGAGGGGAGCGGCACAAAGCTGCTGGCGGTGCCTCCATCTGCGCGAGCTCTCTATACATGCCTGATCTGTGTTGCCAGCTGTCTGCGCGTATGTATATGTGTGTATATATATATTTATGTGGTGTATGCAAGTGCCTACTGGGAATTCATCTTCAGCCTCGCTGCTGGTTGGACCCGGGAGCATGGAGCTGCACCAGCCTCACCTCCCTCAGGCTGTCAGATCCTGCTTGATAACATTTTCCTCTTGACATTATCTATGCAGAACAACTTGGGAAGGAAGGGAGGGGGGGATTTCCTCCACCTAAAAAGCTTAGAAAGTTATTTACAAAAAACAGCATTAAATAAATATGATAGTGCTAGAAAAATCAAGCAGGAAAAGTTAAAAACTGGCAAAGCTGAGGTTTCCTTCAAGACCTCAGTTTGGTTACTTGGTGCAGCCACATCATATAGTTTTAATTATATTCTCCCATATTACACTTTCTACAGGATTTTACATTATCCAGTGCACAGCATGAATAACGCTCTCTGAATTAGCAAGCGTGAAACGTGTACATCTACACATGACATTATCCAAGTACGCAATTTAAGACGCTTAGCAGAGCCTCTTTTAAAGATGCTCTTACGAGTCCCCATTATACCCTAGGGAAAACAGCCAGGACTTTAGCAGGGAACACAGGACAGTCTTCACACTGCAGAAAACAGACACAGGAGGTGCCTCTCATCACTCGGGCTAAGCGTGGGACTGCTACGCGGAGCAGCCGGCGTGCTCCCTGTAGGCATCACCATCAGAGCAAGCAAGACAGGCAGGACGGTGGTTTCTCTGGTAACTGTTTAGCAACTACCAAGAAAATTTGCCTGCTTTTCTTCAGGAAGTCTGTTCCTTTATGTTTGCATTTGAATTTTAATGTTAAAACCAGTCCAGAATATTAAAAATACCTGCTCCAAACTAGCCAGCTGAGCTCATCGCTCATCTGAGTTCCTTCCTCCTCCCCTCCAGCACTGTCCTCCCTGTGACTCATACACGCTGCCTTCCGTGCTGGGAGCACCCAGACCGTCCCACCCTTTTTCTTTCACCCAAACGTTTCAACATCCCATCCTTGTCAAGCTGTCTGCGAATCAAACCTCTTATTTTAGTCCTTATAGTTGACTCTTCCCTTGTCACCTACACTTTCCATACTTTATATCTTTATTTTTCTGCATAAGGCAGCCTCCCAGAACTGATCAAGACCACCATTACCCTTTCTCCTTCTCTCTATAGCCACTATTGCTGCCACATCAGGAAGAAATCAGCTACTTAATTACAGTGTATGAGACAGATAAAATGCCAATTTTGCCTCCTATTTATAATGATCACTTAATTCTGCAGGCATCCCACAAAGAGCAGAATCTGCATGCTGGTCCCTCGTATTTTCATATTGTTATTAATAATCAGAGCATGAGGGGGGTGAAAGACAGAAGAGATCATATTTGCTGCTGTACAGTTCTACACTAGATATTTTAACTGTAGCACAATAACCCTGTTTGTGAGCAAATAAATGTATCTATATTAACAAAACTCTGCAAAGCATCGTGCTTTTGTGACATAAGCAGTCCCTTCTGACTTTATAGGCCACTTCTGATTGATCAAGTAGAAAGCTAAAAAGGGAAAGAAAAGCCTTATTTGATTATCCATTGGATAAAAATGGAAGAAAACAGTTAACAGTAATTAAACATAAAAATCTCCAACTGCAGGTGGAAATACACAGTTACAGTGACATGCTCACAGATTATATTGGACAGAGAGCTATGAGTAACCCTGAATAATGGATCCATCAAGAAACACAATTCACTTCAGTGGAAGCCAGGAGTACTCAGACTTCTAAAAACCAGGCCCGTAAAGACTAACACCTAGATAACTGTGTCCCTAAGATAGGCAGAAACTAATTGGTCATGGATAATAATATAACATGCTTGCCCTCCGCCATTAATATGTGGCTATATTAATATATCATGGCTTGGTAACGTGGTATGACTGGGCTCTATATCAAATGATTATGTCAATGGCCCATTAAGCAAATAGTATATTAAACCAGTAGAAGAGCATCAAGTGTTTGCTCCATAAATGGATATGTAACAGCAGGTTTAGGATTTAACTAGACTCTCCAATAAATGAAATACTATATAAGCTGCAGGTTAGCAACAAATTTGCTCTACCTCGTTGGTTTCTATCTAGAACCAGACATGAGGAGGCATTTTCTATCCTAAGATTTGCACTGTTGCCAATTAATATGAAATATTTTCCTATGAAAAGGCATACAAACATGACCATGTAATTCCCTTCTAACAGAAATGTTCCATTAACATTTCTGATAGAGGTCATCAATTCTTCATCACGTTATTTTCACCATGTCCAGCAGTTATCTATAACACTGAGGACACCAGACATGCCTCCTATGTTTTTTTCCCTTTTTTCAATGTTTGAGTTCAGTTTGCCCCAGAAGTTTAGTGATGATGAAACCTCTGTATGGGAACCTGTGCAGCCTGGAAACCGGGCAAGCATCCCTTTCCCATAGCACCCCTGATGCTGAAAGGCAATTACCCAGATCAAAGAGGTTCGACTTCTGTGCCCATCCCCCCTGAAGCCTTGCTACAAGGACTTCCAAAAAGGAAAAAAAAAAAAAAAAAAAGAAAAAGAAAAAAAAAAAGAAAAAACCACAAATTCAAGTTGTAATGTGGATATTTATCCATTGAGGAACGCATTCGAATCACAACACTTGCGCAGGTCACCAAGCACCTATCATCTGGCATCAGTCCGCAGCCACGCCTGGCAGAAGCTGGACTGGAACGGGTGTCAAGGTGAGAGGCACCACGTAACAACAGGAAAGCTGCAGAAAGAGCCGCTTCCCTCCCGCACCGAGCTCAGCCTCTGGGCACAGCATTAGCCCTGAAGCCACTCCAGCTGTTTGAGTTTTGCTGCATGGCCTCTGCCAGTGACCTCCCAGACTTGCCTGGCTTCTCACTGCAACTTTCGAGAGGACTCTCACAAGAGGCTGGTTTGCTCTGTACCTCCCTAACCCTTCCAGCCCTTCAGCTTCAAACCAACCGCAAGCAAAAGTCCTTCCACCTTATAAAGAAAACACAGGACTGTTTTTCAAGCAAACAGAAAGAAACTAAAGTTAAATTATAAAAAGCTTTAAGCACGTCCCTGTGTACTGACCCAAGAGCAAAGCACAGGGCTGATGCCCGTCAGCATGCAGCTAAGTCCTGGCAGCAATCACACCCCCACCAGCACCCTCCCAACCTGCTGATCCTATATACAATATCAAGAGTCACCTTTTCTGTGTATCCTGTAACAAACTCATGTAAATAAAAACCATGTGGTATTGATAGACACTATTACTCTATAACAAAGACTTCAAAAAACAACATGGAGAGGAGATACAGAACCCAAGGTTCAGGCTAGTTATTATAAACTAAAAAGGAATTCAAAAATAAACTACTAAGTCATTTGGTACAAGTTGCAGCTGGGGGCCAGGGCCACATCTCCTCCCGCTGCACAAGCCAAGGAAGTGCATTGCTTTGGGGTCCACAGCCCCTGCATCCCAGGGCTTCCCTGCCGCTTTTAGTCTGCTTCAGATGCCCAGCCCTGGTTTCGGGCAACTCAGCCACAGGTTGGTGCCCTGGCCAGGGAGCAGGCAGGCTGCCCTTAGCCATTGCCTCTTCTCTTACAGCAGGGTGCCTGGCCACCGCTGCCAGCCTTGCAACAAGCTGCCGGTGTTCCCGACACACAGGTCTCCCTCTCCATGTCCAACCGCCGTGACTGCTGCCTTAGCTGTTGGCTTTCCGTGCACCTCTGCTGAAGCCTTCTCCCTGCCCGTTTCCCCTCCTGGGATTTTTCCCAAGCTCAGCATACACAAGTTATTGCTGTTCTGGTTCTCACACGTTGAGCACAAATTGCTCCCCTCCACATATGTTTTCTGTTCACAGATACGCAGATCTGGTGACAGTAATACTCTTTATTTTCAAAATGGTTAATGGGTTTGGGCTCCATTTATCTCCGCTCTGCGGAGGTTCAGCTTTCTGGCCTCTACGAAGCCAGCATAAAACAGTTTCAGACACTTCTGTTCACTGTGCACAAGAGTAAAGTGCTTGAAAAGATGCAAGATAGTGAAAAAAAATCAGTGCAGTGTCTTTCTGCCTCACTCATGCCTGCCAATAGCATTTTAAAAAAATCAATAGATTGCAATTTGCATTAATTTTAATAAATTTGCATAAGCTCAGGCAAATACATTGAAAGCTTTGTCCCTAACAATTTTAAAGTTAAGCTGGAGCAAAATGCTAGCATCAAGAGCTCGTTGCAAGCAGTGGCCTTGAGGGGCTGGTTAAAGCAGGCAGATATTCCTCTCCCTACATGGTACAACGTGGGCAGGCAGCACGGGCATGGGAGCAGGGCCCGACTCTGCCCCTGCAGCACTCTTGGGAGGGACGGGCACATCCCCAGCTACTGCAAGGCAGCCTCGGCTTTGGAGGGGGGTTTTGCCAGGCCACCTGAGGCTCAGCTGCATCACTGGCTTCTCCCTGTTTTTGCAAGAAAGCAGTGAAGGGCCCCAGGAGCTGCTCTCCTCGCTGCAGATTGCTGCAGCCGGAGATGCTGCTCACCCAGCCCTGGGCCACGCTACAGTTTTGGCACACAGCTTCATGTCAGGAGTTGGTCAGGCCTGTGGTATGATGCAGCATTCAAAACGCTACACACCCCTAAGTAGCCAAAAATGTAAATTTACACAATTAGAAGTAAAGCAACCATGTGGTGGTCAAATAAGAGAGCCCAGGCTGGTTTTATGACTGCAGCTAAGTTCTCAGGCTCAGACTTTGAGTGGCCTGTATTGTTTCACTCCTGCATTTTGGAGTCCAGCATTAGGTCCCCGAGGTGCTGATCAAACTCGTGCTACCTGCAGCAGTCATTGAGCAGCAGATAGTTCAGGTACACGCAGAAATATGGTTTGATATTGGAAGACTTAACCTTGTGCAGGTTAACAAATCTTTCCTCCCTTGACTAAGGGAGAGAGGTCAGATCTGCAAGTCCGCCTACTCCAGGCTCCCCTAGCAACCTCCAGGCAAGTATTTCTCTTTTTAAGAAGAGACGTTCCTCATCTCCCAAATCCATAACTGATCAGGTATAAAATTTGGGGCAAGACAGTGGGATTGCTTTAAAAAACATCAGGTTTCCTGGGTCTCAGTTGTGTTCTTCAGCCAGAAATGCATTCCCCCAGCCTATGGTACAACCTGCTACGTAGCGGGACTGTCCCCTGCAGAAGGGGCCATCTCATTGGTGTTAGGCACCAGGCGCTTACTGGCATGGGCCAGGTAAAACCAAGCAGACAGGGCAGTGCAGCGTTGGCAGGGAAAACCACGAGCCCCTATATCCACGTCGCACATCCCAACATCGGCACTTTGCAGCTCAGTCCTTCAGCAGGGCAGGCAGACCGTTGCGCCATCCCCCACAAGCAGCCATGGCTCTTGGCCTAGCAAGTCAGAGCAGAAACATGACTTCTCCAAGGTTAAGCCATGTTGTTCTGCAAAAATGACTTAGGTGACAGACAGGCGTAGCACAGTGCCCTTAAACCTCAGCAGTCAGCCACAGGCAACAAGCTACCACACCAGAGCCCTTACCAAGATTTAAGGGGGAAAGAAAAATATTGCTGCTTACAGGCCTAAAACCAGAAATACAACGGTAGAAATGAAGTGAGTAACCACTTCTCTGCAAAATGTGCAAAATATCATTGAGAGAATAAAATCTGCAGTTGGCTGGAATATAAATAACAAATCTCAAATACACCAAGGCCTTCAACATTGCAGCTAGACCAAAGAGGAGCACTGCATTGGAAAAAACTCTTTCAAATCCAGTTCAGAGAAGCTGATTTCTGATGTTCTTCAACTCAGAGCTTAGAATAATTTTTTTTTTTCCCCCCGTAGGAACTTACACAAAAAATGACAAAGAAGGAAAAATATATAAAAAGCCAAGAAATAATGACTTTTTAATCTTTGATGATATCTACTCAGAGGGTAACTATCTGTGAGGATTGCAAAATTTAACCTATCATTTTCATAGTGGCAACAGAATTTATAGATTAAAGATTTATAGATTTTAAACATTTGGAACGAAACCATCTGGCTCCATGATAGCCAGCCCCAGACTCAGTGCTTCAATAGCTAGAGCTCTTCTCACTGAACAAAAGCCAAACCTCAAGTCGTCAACAGCATCTGGCTATGATAAAGCCTTGCTCTGACACCAACTATTCAGAGATGCACTGGTAAATTAGCAGGATGCGCCAGAGAAGTTGAACTGCATGAAGGGGTAGGTGGAGACATGGTAGGTGTCCTCTGGGAAGGGTGGATCAGGTATTCAGCATGTGCCTTGCTGGGTTGGGAAGAGGGCGATGAAAGCTGAGTAGACAGACTAAATTTCTTAAATCCACTCTCATAGGGGTCAAATGGTCTCTGGGTGCTTAAAGATGCTTCCAGCTAGGGAGGAGGCAGCTCCTGGGAGCAGCCAGTGGGACGGTGCCATGCCAGGGAGGGTACCAATGCAGCACCCGGCTCCACTTGCCGAGGGAAAGCACCCCCACACTCCCTTGCCGTCCCCGTCCTGGGGCTGGAGACCCACAACGCCCCATTGCCCAAGCCTCAGCAGGGAAACAGGGTCTCCAGGGCTGAAGTGGCCAGAGGCTTGCTCCCCACCAGGCCATGAGCCCATCACGCTGCCCGTTTCAAAGCCACTTCTGCTCCTCAATGGTAAGGTAGAAATAAAAAACTTGAGACAAATCTCTGACATTTTATAACTGCATTTGCACTAACAAATGTAGACGACACATTTATTGACATTGTAACAACTCCTCCAGGACAACAACATTTTTAAAAAAATGGAAGAGTAAAGATAAATCTCCCATAGATATTGCAATGAATCTTACACTGACATCCTAACAGCTCTGATTCAATCCTTGAATAGGGAAGAGCTCATTAAAAATATCTTCCCCAGTCACTGCATGGGGCCGATGGCTCCTTCAGCCCAGCCCCAGCAACTCCCGCGTGCAGCTGGTGATGCCAGACAGGAACAATTTATGGTTTCATGAATTTGATGAAGTGACATATACACTCAGATTAGTATGTTTGTAAGAATTGTAAAGGTTTCAGGCCCAGATTTTGTGAACTACAAGTTTAATTGGCCCACGATTACTATGACTGCATATGCAAATTAGATCAGAGCAATTTCACATGTAAGTGGCCATAAATTGGGCACACCGAGCCTGCTGCGGACTCGCTGCCACTCTGCCCACATGGCGCACGAGCCAGCCCCCGAACCCACTACACCTGCATCTCACTGGTGCTACCCTCAGGACCCCATCCACGCAGCAACTCCCTCACGTCACGATCGGTATTGCAGGCCGTCGTGAAACACGGCCGAAAGCTTAAGCAGCAGGCTAGGGAAAGCGCAGAGCTATGCACGGCCAAGAGCACAGGAGGCGAGAGGAAGGGGTTGCAACCCAAAGGGTGAGCCAGCACCTCGCCTCCAAGGAGGCTGCTTATCTCACCATGTGAAATCCTAACCCAGGTCTCTGCCGAGGGCTTGCCTGTGCTGATAATTCATCAGCAACTAGGAGTAAACTTTATCCTGAAGTTTTTCTTACAGACTTGGCTGCACTTAAGCATTTTCACAAGTTTCCCAGACTTCTGTTCCCCCAGGACATTTCCTCCCTCCTGGGTCTTTCTTCCAGGCAAGAAGTTCCCACAGTTAATGGGAACCCCAAGCCATAGGTGTGGAAGTTGAGACTGAGCCCTCGAGTTTGAAGCAGTTCAGTAGATTTGAGCCTAGACTTGTGCATTTCCATCCAGGGCCTGGAGTTTTGGTGGCTGGGGCACGGGTGCACTGCAGGGCAGCGCCTTGCCTTTCTGCAGAGCCAAGCACCTGCCCAGGGGCAGCCAGCCTCAGGGCCAAGGAGATGCAGCAGCAACCAGGGACACTGCAGAAGAGCCACCCCAGAGCTGCAGGCTCCAGACACAGCAGCTTCTGGTCCATGTTCCTCAATACCTCATTTGCAGACTGTATTATTTGTTTCTTTTTAATGAAGAAAGACTTCAGATCTTCAGCTGTGGACATGGGGCTCTTAAAAAAATCAGAAGGACAAAAGCCTAATATTAATGAAGAAAAACACAGCTATGCAAGCCTGAGACAACTAATAGCCTATGCAGAGCTATAAACTCGTAAAGATTTGCTGGTTTCTAGTAAGAAGTGAAGCACCGAGAGTTTTCATATAATGTGCTGTTAAGGAAGACTCCAGCATTCAGTCTAACTGAACAAGATGCTTTAGGCTTAGTTTCCTCAAGACTTTTGTGCCATTTATGGACCATTTCTGCATGTAAAACAGGAAATTAGTGCACTAAAAATGACTTATGCACCAAATTAGTCTGTTTTCATACCCACAAAATCCCAAAGCAGCTGTATTTAACTCTGACCCAAGTATTCACCTCAGGGGTGAATTACCTAGAGAAGCTGGAGTCAGATGGAAAAGCATTAGCAGCTTTAGGAAGCTTATTTTACATATTCACCAAGAACTTCATTTTGTGGAAACAAGTGCAGATTTGGTGCATGTCGTGCCATGACCCAGCGTGGCGGGAGCCGCTCCCATAGCGCCAGAACCCCACAGTGCTCCTCCGCCTGACCGTAACTGTTATTCTCATGTATTTCCATTTTAGGTGAGCCCTAAAAATATATTCCAACTTAAAAAAATGAATCCAGAGTACCCAACCTCAATAAGCCCCAGACATAGCAGCGCCACACTTCCCATGCCCTGCTGCTGCTGGGCTGCAAATCTCACCCAGGGACAGGCCCATAGGCCTCAGGATCCCGCATCAGTCTCCTTCCACATCATCCCATGCCCAACAGTAGGGGCTGAAAGGCAGTTGGGAAGGAAAGCTAAACCTGGACCATGCCATACAACAGCCTCCCAAACTGTGGGACCTTTCCCCTCCCATTTTCTGGGCATTTTCTAGAAACGTAGAGATCCTCCCAGTTTCAGCAGGAGGCACCACTCAAAACTTGCCTGTAGCTGTTGCGCAGCCTCTGGGGGCGTGTTAGCCTTGGGGAGGTCACAAGTGAGAGCTGGAATAGGAATTTCCTTCTTTTGCTTCCCTTTAACTCAATGCAAATCACCTCTGTTTACATCTGCAAGCTAGACCCAGCAAAAACATCCTGCACAGATGAACTCTACAAGTACATAATAAATAAATAATAACAATAACAGTTTGTGTTAATATAGCACCTCTAATCCAATTATCTGAAAGCTCTTTGCAAATACTAATTAATTAAGTCTTGCAACACCCCTGTGACATAGGTTATTATTATCCCCATTTTACATATGATAAACGGGAGCCACCAGAATGCTGTTTCCCTCGAGCACACGGTTAGCAGCACGGCCAGAGCAAGCCTCAGCTTGGCAGAGCCCTCAGCCTGTACTCCAGCACCACACATTGCGTCACTCTGAAAAAAGGGGGGTTTGGGGAAATACCATCACATTACAACAGCAGAAAGGTGGGAAACTTCCCGGTCACGATGACATACCACCAGAGCCAATCCTCACACACCGTGAGCACCAGGCTCCCACTTGCTGCTTTCCTGCCCCAGAAGACCCCTGCAGATCCACACAGAGAAAAGATGAGATCGCGCCTTACCTCTCCAGCTGCTAGCACAGCATGAAGCAATAATTGTTTGCCTTGGGTCTACTCCAAGGCAGGGATTGCAAAACAAAGAGGTATAGAACAAGAGCTCAAACCCCAAAAGGGCCCATGGGAGCACAGGACTCCTTTGTGGACAGCTTTGCTTTCTTCCAGGTGCCATGAATTTAAGCATCCCCAGAAAAGTCTGTAATTTATGGCAGGTGGAGCCATTTGTGTTTAGTTAGGAAATGGCCGATCCCAAAAGGGTAGGTGGATGGAGGCTGGAGAGTGTGGGTACCAGCCTTGCCCACAGCAGCCGGGGAGCCTCAGGCTCAGGCTCTGCCCTGATGCTTTTTACGTGTCTCAGTAATTTTAATACTCACTTTATTCACCAATCCTTTAAAAGGAATTCTAACATCAGAAAGCAAATAATTTTTTAACTTGCATTTTATGAAGAATTAATTGTTAAAAAGGCAGTTGCTGCTCACTTTCTGCTGAAAGCAGGTTGGGTTACTTTTGTATCAGGAAAGTCAAGGCAAAATACCTCTGAAAATGACCCTTTTCTGCTCTCTCCTGACAGAGAAACACATTTGAAGGGCTTTGCATTTGTTACCACTATTTTACACCCACACTGGCTTTAATTAACTGCTGTTGGCTGGAGGAGCTGCTGCAGCTCCCTGGACCAACCATCCAAGTCAGGGACAGTTTGGGGCACTCCTTTGCGCAGGAGTGTGGTTGGAGCCGTCCTTCACCTTATTTCAGCTTGCCCCAATGCCAACGAAATGGTGCAAAAAAGGAAATATTTTTACATTCCTGTCGTACCTTTTCAGGAACATGCTGGTTTTTACCCCAGAAGAGCATTGCTGTCAAACCCATCCCTGCTGCGTACTGAGCCATGGGCTGCTTGGTAGTAACAGGGGGAACCACCCTTTCATCTGCAATGAAATCCATCCTCCCCATTTTTAACATCCAAGTAATAAAATTCACACAGCTAAATGAAAGATGTTGTTAATTATTTTACGGACTCGTTGCCAATTAATTCTCTCCCGTGTTATACTGAGGTCAGTTAAGTGCCGCAGCTAGTCCCCTGCTTCCCCAGCAGCACCGCGCATCCAATGCAGAGAAAAACGGGCAAGAAGGTGTATTGCTTTAAGTCAAACAAGATAAGGCGTGTTTGCCAGTTGATTACTAAACCTAGGAAAGATCAAACAGCTCCAGTGGAGGAGAACTGGGTACAGCAGCTCGTAGCAAGTGCTGTGGCTAATTCCAGACCAAAGGGGAAGCAGGATAAGAGGAAATTTATGAGTAAGCTCTTGAAGTAATGAAACGAAAGTAATGCTGATTGGCCTCATTTACAGCAGTTCAAAAGCTGATCGGCATCGCTGAAGTAGTGAAGGATCAACTGACAGTCATTTCCGTGGCAAGGAGCAGAGCTGACCTGCAGGACACAGCACGGGGGGGTCTGGGCACGGGGGGCCACAGCTGCCGGCCCCCATGTCCCCTCCCAGCATCATCCGGACATCCCGCTGGCCCTGCTGGGGCACCAGCCCAGCTTCCTTGGGAAATGGGGTACGCAGTGCCAAGTGATGATGAGAGCAGCTCACCAGCTTGGGTTTTTTTGCTTCTGTAAAATGGGGGGACAAAGCTGGAGAGCGGGTGAGTGCCTGGAGATACCCGGCAGAGGGCGAGAACTGTGCATGGAAAGCACTGTCCCAGTCCACAACTGGGCGTTGTGGGAACGAGACGTAGGCCGAGGTCCCACCAAGCGCTCGCCCTGTCCGTGGAGCTGGCGGGGCCGCCCGGGGCTGCGGCAGCCCGGGGTGAGCATGGGCCCTGCGGCACACGGTCCTCCCTGCTCACCCGGCGCGGTCGGGGCTGTGCTCCATCACAGGAGCCGGTAACCAACAAGTCAAAATAACAGGCAGTGGATCTTCAATTACTCTAGAGCCTATTTTTAGGATTAAGGACGTTTCTGTCCAACGGTTCCTAGTGTGCTCACTCAGAAATGGGGCAGGGAGAAAGAGCAGCACATTTGTTACTAATATACCTTTCCTTTGAGACTGAGTCTGACCCCTGTCCGGGTCAGAGTTGTATGGGAATACATTATCTGTGAACATGGAGCCATCTGGGAAACATGTGATTCCACTGAATTTGGACAAAACCATCTGCCCATAGGTTGCACCGATGCGCTGATGGAACATGCAGTTTATAGAAATGTTTGTCTCTTCCTGGCTGATGTACTGTGTTATGACTAATTTTTGTAGGCCACATTGCATTAAGTCAGGATGTGCAGTGGAAACAACATGCCTGATAAAATCTTATGTGAGACAATGAAATGTAATATATACATTTTGAAATTGTGGAGAGAAAAATGGCCTTTTCCACCTACACATTGATTCAAGTCGTCGTGTGAGCACAAAATCATTGTCCATAAACCTATATGGCCAAAACCACGGTGTTTCCAGTAGCGTTTCACACACACGGGTTGGGGGGGGGGGGGGGGGGGGGGAAGAGATGAGCCCCAAATGAGTGAAGTGTTTTTAAGCTTTGTATTTTGATATTAAACATAGTGAGCTTGTTGTTTAGCCTCGGTAATGTGGAGAATCCTAACCCACAGCTGCACCAGCTGTTTTACAGGACACATTGGTTGTGCCTCCCTGAGCCGCTCCCACTCCGTGGGGATGGAAACCCAAACTCTTATTTGCGTGGAAGACAGCATCCCGTAAGAGACCAAGCGTTTCCCGGTGCCCGTGCGGGGACACGGCGGGACGGGGTGGCTTGGTCAGAGGCAGGTGAGGCTCTCTGCTGGCTGAGGCCGCTCAGCCAGGAATTTCCCGCAAGGGAAACTTGTGATTTTGGGGCTGGTGGGGACGCAGCGGCGCGGGTGCAGGCCTGGGTCTGCGGGTGCGGCGGGGAGGATGGGGATGGATACCGCGGCGAGGATGCGGGGCGGGCGCAGCGCCGGCGGGCGGGCGCCCCGCGGCGGGGGCTCGGCCGGGGGCTTCGGCGGCGGCTCGGCCGGGGCTTCGGCGGCGGCTCGGAGGGGCTCGGCGGGGGCTCGGCCGGGCTCGGCGGGTGCTCGGGCGGGGCTCGGGCGGGCTCGGCGCGGCCCACGAGGTGGCAGCAGACCCTTTGCAATGCGGCGTCGGGGCCGTGCGGCGGGCGGGGGCTCTGCCGGGACGGGACGGGACGGGACGGGACGGGACGGGACGGGACGGGACGGGACAGCCCGGCCCCGCCCCGCGCCTTTCCCGCCCGCAGCCGCGCTGGGCGGGAGGGCGAGGAGGCCGCCGCGGGACGAGCCGCCTTCGAGGGGGTTTTACGCTGGAGCGGGATGGGCCCGCCACGGAAGCGTCCCCTGGGGACGGAAACGGGGCTGGGGCGGCAGGGGAGTGTTTCCAGGCGGTCGGGGTGCCTCCCAGGCGTGGGGTGCTCCGGCCTCAGAAGCGCTGCCCCGTCACAAGCCCCTCTCTGCCGCCCGCCCGCCCGCCCGGTAATGCTCACTCTCTCCTGCCACGTTCGGCGCAGCTTGCTGGCCGGTGCGATAAGAAACTTCACGTCGTTGAGGCCTTGTGCCGACGGGAGAAAATGTCCTTACTGCTCCTTTGCGTATCTTCACTCCCTGAGAGCTGGTCCGCCGAGGGAGGCAGGGTGGGGTGGGACCACCCGCCAGGCTCTCGGCCCGAACGCGAGGCTGGGCGGCGAAGCGGGGCCGGGGTCCACGGCCCCGCGGGAGCGCAGGCCGTCCCTCGCCCGTTTCGCGTGCCACGGGCAGAAAGAGGTTCTTCGCCTGCCGGGGGGGGAAATCGCGGTGTTTCCCACGAGGCGCGTACAGGGACTAACGGGTCCGGCGTTAGCCGCCCTTCTCTGGGAGCCGTGTCCTCGGGCACCGCAGGCCTGGGCGCGTTGGGGGCCGTGTGGCGACGGCCCGAGCGAGCGGGCAGGCAGGAGGCCCCCGCAGCAGGGTGGGACCAGCGGGGCCGGTTTTAGCTGCAGCTACAAGGCACGACCAGCGATGCAAACCCAGGCGGGGCACCGTCAAAAGTCAGCGGCTGGTAACCGTGTCTGGGGACCTGTGGGGTGACGGCAGATGGCTGAAGGAGTGAAAATGCGAACGTGGAATTGCTGCCCGCACCGATTTTCCCCCCAAAGAGCTCACGCGCTAATAGAGACTGCTACGCATCTCCTCAATTAAGCAGTCAAGACGTGCTGAATAATAAATGAGCACAGAAAGGCCTCGGCTGCAGCTGGGACCGAGTCCCCAGGTAACTGCGGCGAGCGCAGCGGGTGCACGCTGCGCCGGCAGAGCGCTCCCGGCCCCCGGCTTTGCCAGGGAAGCTCCTCGCTGAAGAGCCCGGCTTTCTGGCCGTAGCCAGTGCCTTGTTCCCTCGCCTGTCCTACCCAGCCTCTAGGACCCTACAGCGCTGGCGGGGAGGACCGAGCCCAAAGAGCCAAGCATCCCGCCGTCCCCATCCTTCACCCTTCTGCTCACAGCCTGCCAGTTCCCTGCTGCCTTTGTACCTCCGCTACTTAGACCACTGCCCACTTTAAATGGTTTAGGGGTGCGTTATGTGTACACATATGAAAATAAAGTAAAAGTTAATTAAAAGATATGATTTACATCGAGCAAGACCATCAAGTGTCTATGACACTGAATGAGGTAGATGAGCCCTCCATCCTGCTCGGTTTTAACATTTCTTTTTGGGCAAAGCATGGGCACAATGCCGTTTTTCCCCCACCTTGGGTGGCAATATACCTTTGTTTAAAAGACTGTAAGGAGCACAGAAGTGAAAGGAATTAATGTAGTTTGAGGTTATTGCTTGGGTGGGCAGGGGAACATGAAAATTCAAAACATCCCAGCAGCCTGTAGATGTAGGCAAACTCCTGGCTGTTCAGGCAACTGATTGTTCAATAAATGCAAACGGACAAAGCGAAGCATCGCTGAACTTGAGAGATAAAGGTCCTAACAATAGAGGCTTTTGACAGTGTGAGTCCTTTTTTTTTTTTTTGCCTGTTTATATAAGTAAAACCCAATTTGAGCAACTGGAGCATCAGCTCTTTACAGTGAAAGGTAATTTGGCTGGAGCAGCCAATAAGATCATGTAAGATCCTCTAAAGAAGGCCCAAAATATGTATCCTCATTTCATTAATAAATGGCTTGAATCCAAGCATAAAAATGATGTGACTTTAATGGTTTCTCCAACTGGTAGCCACATTCCTTGTTAGTGAGAGATCCCATGTGGGAACATTAAAATAAGACATCCCCACACAGGCTGGGAGTGATGAAACACGACCTAGCAGCTTCAGCACGCATCAGAGGATGGAGCTGGGTAATAAAATATTCAAATAAGCAATTCAACCCTAAATGTTTCTGTACCTGCTGGGTGTCCAGATTTCGAAACTGGGATTTAAAGATCTTTGTATTTCTAAGCGCCAAGTTTCTGTAAATAAATATGAAACGAATGTCAAAAGCTGATAATTATGACCCAGTTTGTAGCTGGAAGTCTAACTGGATAATTTAAACCCGTATTTTGGCTTAGTCCAGAAAACCCATCAAAATCTAGCATCTCTTTGTGAATAAATCTTTGTGAAGTTGGCATGCCACAGGTAGGAGAGGGACCACGTGATACAGTAGGTTCTCATTTTTTGCTTCAGTAGACTCATTTTTTATTGAATAGCAGAGTAAATATTTAAGCAAAACTAGTGTAAACTGCTGGCAGGTATGCCATGCTAAGTAGCAGTCATTTACTTTTAAATAATTAAAAGTCAATATACAAGCATAGCATTCTTGTTGCAGTGCAGCATACGGTACCACCGCTCTGCCTACGTGTCACTTCAGAGCCTGATTTACTAACAAAACGTTTAGCTCAGCTCATTTTGAGGGGAAAAAAAAAAAAAAAAAAAAAAAGAGTCTTTTAAAAACCAGCCCTCCCTATTGTGTATGATTGCAGGTATTTTGGCTACACAGACCCCAGCCATTTCTGGGTAAGGCTGAATCTGCATTACTTGTGGGGCTCATAAGGAAAGCCCTGATTTCCTTTGCATTATGCATAGTGGAAGTGTCAGGATGGCTCTGATGGCGTTTAATTAAATATTTGGCAGTGTTTAATTAATTAAATATTTAAACATTAAATACTAAATAGGATGTGATATCTGCTTAGTGGACATTATGTCTCAATAGCCATTAGTCATTAAATAGGACTCAAATTGGCCCTAGAAGACTCCCCTTAGCTAAGCAAGGTCTTAAGTACATGCACTTTTGGATCTTCATTAATAAGTAATAGAGGCCAATTCAGACTATGTAGCAACACAGAGATCCCTATTAACGGAAATGTTAATGTCTCTGTTTGAGACCAAGCTCTCCAGTCCAGACAGCAGATGAGATGCTCGGAGCGGAGGGGCGGGATGCGGCCCCTCGAGTGATGTACAGGGCAGCGGCCGGGGCAGGAAGGCAGCGACCGGGGAGAGCCCCACCGCGGCCGTGGGACGCCTGCCGGCACCTTCGCAGGGAAGGACAAGGGCACGGCACTCGGATGCCTGCTGTCTACCAGCCCCATAATGTCTATATGGGACTATCTTGGGTTAACTTCAGGGGATTTTAAATTAATTACATGGTTTAGCATTCGCACACGCTTATGCTCGCTGCAAGAGCCCCGCTCGCCCGGGGAGCCGTGTACAGCCGCCTCGGCGTAAATGAGAATCAGGCTCCACACACCCACCCTCTGCCAGATTCCCACAAGCGTTCGCCACGGGCTGATCCAGCCAAACGTTACCACATGCCAGCACTCTAAACCCGTGCTCTTCCCATAGCATCCCCAGAACGGCTCACATGCTGAAAACCAAGCACGTGCATAAGCGCTTGGATGAAGCGAGGTCTATAAAAAGAGGGGGACTGATGCTTTAAAGTTTTTTCCTTAAGATATTTTTAGCAGGGAAACAACATTTTACAGGCCCTTGCGGTTTTGGATTTGCTATTTCATTATTCTCTATTCCCTAGATGACTACTAGTGGCAAACACCGCATACTTTTCGTCTCAGTGATATTTTTGGTAAGATTTATCATTTTTACCATTAAATCCGAACACCGCACTCGAGTACGCATTCGCAGTTCCTTTCAGCAGCAGTTTCGCAGCCCGCACAGGCAGTGCCCAAGGGACTCCCGCTCCCTGGGGAGAATGGGCGATCCCGGCACCCGCCCTGCCAGCGACCCAGGGCTTTTCAGGGGGTGATAAACTGGTTGCAATTTAAAGCAACTCTGAGATCATTTTAAATGATGCTAAAGTCTAATGAAAACCCAGCAAGGAGATCCCTAATCAGCTCAAGATTTCTTTTCTTTGGGGATCTGCTGTAACATGCCACGTGCCATCAGTGGGACTTCGGGGGGCGGGGGTGGGCAGCGGTGGCCAGCCAGCAGGACCGCTGCATGGGGCTCAGCATGGTCCTGCCCCACGCTTCTCCCCAGCTCCAGCGTTCATAGATCTTCCATGCCTCCCAGGCTGCATACATGCCGATAATCAGATTGCGCTTCTGCCTAGTAGTTTTTACTTGAAATATCATTGAGTTAGCTCTTGAGGGATTTGTGTCCGGTGACATATATATTGGTATTGAAGTCAGAGGTCGCCTATCGCAAAGATCATCTTGATAGGATGATTATGAAAAAAGCCATGCTGGTTAGAAGACCCTCTAACTAGATTTGGTCGTCTTCCTTCAGCCTCACATTAGCGACTCCTGGTTTCTCTCTCGGTTTTAGTGATCCAATCTTTCTTCTTCTCAATTTCTCCCTTGGGAGCTTTCTACACAGACATTTTAATATATCACACTATTCCCTGCAGAAATCATTTGCTCAATAAAAGACTGGATTTTTTTTAATTGTAACATTAGCAGTGTTCAATAGCAGCCACGATGCCCGCACCTATGCCTGGCACGGGCTGGGAAGGGCTGGTCCTTGAGATCTAAGCCATCTCAAGAGCGCGTCGGTCCTTTCACCTTCATGTTTCCACCACGCGCAGCTTCAGGGGCAGCTGGGACCGGCTTTGGAGGGGGCGACACGGCTGCCGGGAGCAGTGCGCTGCAGAAGACGTTTCTCCACCATTTTGCTCCATGCAAACTCCAGCTGCACCTTCTATATGTGCTAAGAAATTGTCAGTGATGGGGTAGGCACTATAAAGCAAGCACCCTATCAAATATTAAGTAGCACCGTCAGTTGCTGAATTACCAGCTAACTGCCAAATGGGGGGTGGGGCTCGGTTTTAATGCTTCTCGTTGCACAATGTCAAATTGTCAGAAGACACCACCTGCAGAACACAAAACAAATATCAGTGCCACACATCCTAATAATTCAGACAACCTGCTCAGCATCCTCTGCCCACACCACCTTCCCAGGCGAAGCGAGGTGAGCCTGCCCAAGCTGCAAGCGGGCTGCTCTGCTCCCCGCGCTCGCTGCTCTCCCAGTTATTTCTCCTGGTAGCTTTGCATGCTTGTTGCGTGCTGTTAAAAGGCTTTTCATTTCCTGACAATTTATAAATATGTATTGGGCCTGAAGGATGAGGGTAAAGCAACTGCTGTTTCTTTTTTTAAAGAAAATTAAACATGACAAACTTAGTTATTCATGCAAACCATCCGCCTGTTATCTCTGATTATGCAGGATCCAAATGGTGAAGCTGAGTGAATGAGAGCATTCATCAAAGTAAACTGTCAGAGGCAGGAACACCAGTTTTAACCTACCCCTACCTATTCTCTTTTGTACTTACGTTTCATCATCTTCAACAGGCAGTGCGGTTGCTTGGTACCAAGAGCACCTATTTCACTACTATCTCTCTATTTTAAGGGGATTAATTAGCCTCCAGAGAGCAGAGAAGAAACCCTGCATGTAGTGCTCTCATGCTTTAAAACATCACTTCATCAGGGTATTTTAAGCTCGCAGGCCAGAACATATGGTATTTCTGGAACAGAAGCTGGAAGCACAGTGCACGCGTATTCCTTTACACACCCAGCGTGGAAGGAGGTGAAGCGTTTTGTTGAGCCTCGGCTTGCATGCATACGTACGTATGCATGGGAGAAATAAGCAAAAATAAACTTCACACACCGAAAAGTGGAAGATTTATTTTCACCCATCCACCAACCTGCCCCACAGCAGCAGTGAAAACCTGGGATACGAAAACTTGAGAAAACAAGAAAGGTCGTATCATACTGCCTGAAATTCGTGGCAAGCGCCACAGTTCGCTTGTCTGTTTTAATCCCGAGAAGCTGCCTCAGACATCACTTCTTATATTCAGGAACAGCTTTGATGTAACTTCCGAGGAAGCTCCCTTTTACCTGGCCCAGGGAGGAGGCTCCCGTGCTTGGGGCCGAGTCCCCTCCTGAGGCGGTGGTGGCAGCCACCACACCAGGGCTGCCCACAGCACGGCCCCAGCCACCGGCAGCAGAAAGCAGCGTTCTCCCTGCAGCCACCGTGGGAGTCAAGGGGAACCAAGGAGAAGCACCCCGCTGTCCCTCCAGGCATGGCCTTGCCTCTCCTCTCCTCTCCTTCAAATGGGGTGTTACACCAAACACCCGCCTCTTTTTCTTACCCATGTTAACCTGCCTGTTCAGCAGCTTGCTGGCTGCTTTCACAGAAGGAGACTTGGGTGAAGAGAAAATCATTTGGAGCACACTTACTTGAAGTAGCTGAGAGGGTAAAGACAGCATTTAGGCAGCGCGTTATGATGCTGCCTACCACAACTATGTGCCCTGTCATCTCTGCCTGAGCTGTAACAGCTCACAACAGAGACCAGACTCCAGCACATCCTCATGTTGAGAGGCCCACACTACCCCGAGTGTGCACATGTAACTCTCAGTAATGGTTTTTAATACCTTTTTATTTATCTCAGAGTGCACATACACACTGGGAAGGGCCAATTACCGTTTAATGTGGCACACTTGGATCATCTGTGCAAAATTTGCAAGTTAATTAATTGGTCACAAGTCGTCTTTTCTTCTTCCCCCAAAGCCATTAACGTTGCGTTGAACGGTGCCTCCTGCCCAGATGATGCCCAGGGGACGGTGGCGGTCCCCGCCTCTGTCCCGCACCATCCTTCACCACCAGTCCCACTCATGGTGGTGCAAGCCAAGGACCAGAATTTTAAGCTTTTGGTGGCACTGACAGCAGCCACCAGCCCCGTGGTGCTGTGCCATGCCAGGGGGGGCCAAACTGGCCAGGGATTTTCAGGGTGCGCTGGAGGGCAAGGAGCACTTCTTGCAACTTGCAGTACCTTCTGTGGTACAGTATGATGCTTTAGCACCAGGAAAAAGCCACAGCACTCTCTCCACCGTGATTTACACTCTGGTTGAGTCAGTGTGACAGCAGGCCTACTTAACGCTACCCTCCGCCCCCACTGTTACAGAGTTACGACTTTAAACGCCGAATATGAATCAAGAATTTCCTTTCCATTCAAATCCTCCTTCTGCCCTTCTTATCTGACTCACTTCCAAGCTGCCCACTGACCTTCACGCTAATTGATCATTACTAATAGATAAGGGTAATGCAGCTTTTGAACTGTACTTACTGTGTGCTCTATACTTCTTGATTGGCACAGACTGCATTTTTTTTGCCTGGACTAAGATAATCTGAAATTAAACCAGAAGCCAGTGGACAATACTTGGAGAATACCACTGCATGCTGCAGTGAGCTGCCATGCTCCTACATGCATTACCTGAAACAACTGGAAAAGCCCAGCTGGGGATTTGCAGGAGGGTGGGAGAGGGGGACTCTTCTCTAACACCCTCACGTAGCATGCTTAGTGTCACCGAGCCCTCTTACACCAACACCACTGCATCTCCCAGGAAGGTGCCTGGATTCGCTGCTTGGAGTGTAAGCGCTTACCAGTTGCACTTCCCCGAAGGCTGGAGTGCTTTGCAGGTATTAGCTCAGGAAGCCACGCAACACCCTGCGCATCCGGCAAGCTGAGTGATATCTGCCTTTCGATACAGTGAACTGCAAAGAATTTAAGTGACTTGTCAGGAGTTACCGGGAGAGCCCGAGGCGCAGCTCAGAACACAGCTGCTGCCCATAGCCTCCTCTGCAGCTATCAATGCCAACCCTCTGTGATGCACTAATACTGAAGAGCACATTTCATACACAAATGGATTATTACTGGAATCTTATAGATAAAGCCATTCATCTTCGGAGGCCCTTGGGAGTCTGAGTAGTTAATACATATCACAGCAGAAAGATATATAAAGCACACAATACAAAGACACAGTGAGAAGCACATATAGAAATGTTGAAAGGGAAAGAAGAACTGGAGCAGAAAAGCCAATCTGCACAAGATACACAGCCCAGCCGACGTGCATGCAAGCTGACCAAACAGACCAGATCTTCAAGCACTTTCAGGTGAGGTCTTCGAAAGCATCAACATGAGCTAGAAACTTCAAACTCCAATTGTTCAGCCACCAATTTCCTTAGAAGCGCTGTCGATGATACGGCAACAATCAGCCCTTATTCTCAGATTTGCACATGCACAGGAGCAGTCACAGGTGGAAGCAGGTGCTGGTGACTCAGGACACCCAGCCTGCCTAGCCCAGGTGTTTGTACATCTGCCCCTTTATCCAACCACAGTGACAAAAATAATAGCAGAAATCCTGATGCCCCATTTTCACCAGCGCTCATACCCTGGTGATGAGCACTCTAAGAACCCATTTCAGGCAGAATAGAAAATTAATGAGGGAATAAAAGAGGTTGAGTTACACATCTTACATCTCAAATATGCCTTGCACAAATCGGCCGTGATGAATTGTTGTATGAAGTCTGGGTAAGGCTCTTCACTGGTCAGAATACAGATAAAGCATGTGGGGGCTTCTCACATGTTAAACAGAGCTCGTTAAAGGAAAGATGCTGTTTATCCTTTTAATTCCGACCACATCATTCACTCGTCATCTTATTTAGACCCTATTTTTCCCCAGACTGGCAGGTGATATGATTGCATTGGCCTTGATACAATCACAGCTCGCACTCTGCTTGACAATCCAGCAGCAGTGACCAGAGCTTTTGTGCTGGTGCAGCTGGGAGAGCGGACTGCCTGCGCACAGAGATCCCACCCCATCAAAACCACGCGGACGGGATAAAAACAAAACCAGGCAACTTTCAGTCAATGAATATACATCTCATTCAAAGCAAAAAGAAGGCTCTCCAGCAGCAATGCCAAACATGCAGATTAATGACAATGCTTTGCCTGTGAAAATGGCCTTGCTGAGTCCAAACACGTTCTCCCAAGATGCCAGATTTTCTAAGTTAGCAAAAATGTTGAGCTGTCTGTTTGCTCTAAACAATTATGTCAGCTCTGCAAGTAAAATATGTTCCCTCGCCTGACCTCCCCACGCTGCTAGGTAGGGCAGGATTTGGCTGTCTCTTGTTTTAACACGGACACCGGGACAGCTGGAGAGTTTCCTTGGGAAAAGCAGAGCACAGCCAGTGAGGGGAGAGGCGAAGGGACCAGAAGCACCGAAGGGCTCTTGCGGAAATGTGCTTTATCACCTGCTGCATCACAGCAAAGCCCTAATAGCCCAGCTTAGGTGCAAGCCCTGGTCAGGTGTGGCTTTAGGTGTTAAGTGCCAAGTAAAAACAGACCTATTTTGGGAAGGCAGCCCTTTAAAATAGAAGATGTCTGGTGCCACAGTTTTTTTAAAATACGGCCCTAAAGCAGACAAGACAAAGGAGGCTATTGTTGCTGTTCCCACCTCTCTCCCCCAAAGGGGAGTTGCTGCAGAGAGAGATTAAATGATTTATCCCAGGTCACAGTGGAAGTTTGTGGCAGAACTGGGAATTGCAGAGCTCCCCTGGGTGCCCGCCCAGTACATTAAGCACAAACTCAACCTTCTTCTGCGCAGCACCAGGTCAAAGGCTGGGTCAGGCAGCCTCCACACTGGAACAGCCTGTCAGCGCCTGGCACTGGGCTGCCAAGCAGAAAAACGCTTCCTGTCAATAGCGAGGGCAGAGCAGCAATATTTATATTGGAGCTAATGGAGGCAAACACCGATCCCTTTCTTATGATTTACACCGAACACACCATAGCCAAGCTCAGCTGGAGGAGCCAGTCCCTCCGCCACCTCTCCAAAGGATGCTGGGCTGTGCCCAGGGGAGCTACACCAGCACCCCGTACTGATGGGACCTGACTACAGCCAGCCTGCCAGGATATTTTCTCACGTGAGCAAGCGCTCACTTGAACGTTTCCCCCATTCAGTAAAATGAATCACACGAATGCAGTTTACCCTAGGGCTCATACTTGATGTGAGACCACAGGAGGCTCCCAGCCTGGAAGACAGGGGAGCACTGCTCCAACAAACCTGTGCTAGGTGGCAAGAGCCTTCAGTGAACTGCAGTGGAAATAAAACTAGAGGGCAACCTAGTGCCAGTGCTAGCACATACACACATCCCAAATATTTTGTTGCCATTATCTCCAGAGCCCATCTAGGCAGCCTCCTGGCATGCAGAAGATCAGGTTTGGGAAAGCCAGAAACGCGGGGGGGGGGGGGGGGGGGGGGGGGGGGGGGGGTATGCTGAAACAGTTGGTTACAGTACGAGCCTATATTGAACAAACGGGAAAAAATAAAGAAGAAAAAAAAAAGGGGGGGGGGGGGGGTAGGTTCTTTAGTTCTGCTACTGTGTTGAAGGGACTCTGAGGTGGCACGTGTGGGAATGCCCAGGCCATGCAGCTCCTGGACACACTGGTACCTCGCATCCCAACCATGCAGCCTGCTCTGCACGTCTCTGTTCACACAGAGCTGTCTGTCCTGTAGCAGGAGCCTCCTGCACCTTTCAACTCCTAACCCATAAAAGTAGCTCCTCAGGATTCAACTGCATAGAAAGCCAATCACCATCTTGGCTCAAACACAGTGGAAGAGAAGTGTGCATGAGAATACACAGTGGTTATAGAAGGTATTTCCCACGTTACGATCACGTGAAGAAAGAACATAACTGTGTAACAAATCCAAAAGCTATGACACTTTTGTCTCTGATGTTTCCACTTCTAAGCTAGCAGCAGGTGAGAGGACAACACAGCTTGCTCTTTCCAATATTCAGATACAGTTTAGCATCAAAAAATCTTTCAGTGATCACAGTCCAGGAACATACATCTAATTCCCTCTAAAATAATTTGGAGCTTCACTGGGTAGAAAATTGCTATTTCTGCTCCAATGCCAGAGAATTCAATTTTTAATTATAGAAATTTCTTTTACGCACAATTATAATATTCTTTCATATTCTCTCTCACTCTTAGTTCAAACATACTATTAGCTTTTTTAACTACTGCTATACATCGAGCAGACACAGGTCACTCCTGCTGCAGAGGAATGCCGATGTTCATGCCTTTTGAATCAACTCTCAGAACGAGTAACAGAGAATGAAGCATCTTTTTTGTATGTTCCAAGACAAATTATCTTAACAATCAATGACTGTTTGGATGCAACCTTCAGTCAGATGAAATTAGAACAGAAAAATGTTAAATACCTTCTCCAGAGCACGGATATATGGACTGATAGATAATGTCTTGTGGAGACACCGTGAGCTAAGGACTAAATTCAGTGAGCAGGCTGAGAAAAGCCACACGAGAATCCACAGCAGAAGTCGGTGAAAAACAATAATGCTTTGCTACGGTCTGTGTTTGCAGGATCAGGAAATAAAGGGATACATTCTCATGTTCCAAACCAATAAACACAAAATTAACTTTACACAATAATTAATCATCCTCTAGAATTGATCAGCTGAACAAAAAAACCCAACCTGTTTCTGAGGAGATAGCTATTCAAGGGCAATAGCTGGAGATTCGCAGCTCAAATCTGTCCCGGTCGGATGAAAAGAGAAGACTCCAAACACACAGGAGTTGGTCCAGACCCACATCCTGAGGATTAGTGTTTGTAAAGATACAAAGATGATAAATCAGTTGCTTTAATCCGTGGCTGAATTAAACAGATTGCCTCCGTAAGTTTAGTACCTGCTTTTTCAGTTCCGACTGGAATTTAGTACCTTTGCCGATCAGAGTCAACAGCTCTGTTAGTTTAGAGCTAGGTGCAAGGTGCATCGCCACTAATGAAAATTAGGTGCTTAGTTCACCGGCCATGCAGGGGAGCGTGCTGGGGAAGGTGGTGGGAAAGCAGAGGAGGACGCTGCTGCTCTCTGCGTCCCCCTCCTCGGGCACGGAGGGCTGGGGCACCCAGGCAGCAGCGGCAGGAGGGCCTGCAGGCAGCTGGCCATGCGTGCCCAGAAGCCTGGGCAGTGGCCGCATCCCTACGTGAGCGGACACCAGGGCACAGAGCGGTTACTCCCGCAGGAGCGCAGAGGAGAGCCGTGTCCCTGCCCACTGCCCGGGATGCTCAGAGCACAGGACCTGGGAGAGGTGGGCTGCCCTGCAAGCATCGGGCCTTTAAATGCACCAAGCGGGTCTCTCGCTCCCGGAGGGGGTAACTTTCCCCTGTTACGGGCCAAACGCACACCCCAGCTCCGCAGGCAGGAGAGGAGGCAGGGCTGCACCTGCCTGCACTGGGGGAATCTGGCAGGGGACTCCCAGCTGCCCGACACCCACCCCTGTCACGCTGGAGACCACCTCTGGTGTCTGCTCTAACAGCAGCCTCCGCTCGCCAAATTGAAGAGGCCGTATGCATCAAAACCCCCAGTATCTTCCAATTAAGCTCATTTGGTACGGATCAAAATTAAAACGCAGTCACCACGCAGGCACATCTGAAGCCCTTGCTAGCCAGCAACTAAAGGGTCCGGGCTGGCCCTGTTTCCTTTGAAGCGTGCCTGCTGGCTGTAGGTTTCTATAGTGCTCACTTGCAATTACAGCTCTTTTCAACTTCTCCCTCTCTTTTTTTTTTAATTTAAAGAGATTGAGAGGAATTAAAAAACCCTCATCAATCAGATTTATCAAATAAAGCTGTAGAGGTAGGGCCAGCTGCAGCTACACATGTCAAACTCAGCTGCAGATATGAAAGGAAAGGCTGTAATTCATAGTTAGGGTGCTCGGCTTTTTGAGAATTTAGCAGCAAAGCTAATCCCATTGCTGTACTCCTAAACCTACAGAGATGCCTGACTCTGAGCTAGGCGAGGGCACTCCAGGATCGGTCCCTGCATACACAGGTCGGGACTCTGCACCCTGTGAAAGGGGGTGTCTGTGCTGTGCTTACTGCCTGGGCACGCTCCTTCACGTGTTGCTGTGCCGTTCTCAGGGCTTGTGAAAGACTCGAAAGTCAGTTAGTTTCTTCCCTTGTCCTTGCACAACATGAGTGGCTGAGCAGCCTGGATACATCGTTTATTTAAGACAGTATGCGGAGGTTACTCTGGTCATTAGAGTTCGGGTGAAAGAGAAGGTAATAACGGCAAAACTTCTCATCGATTTACCTGTGTCAGTATTTTATCAGCCTTGTCAAATTCTGCCTCACCGATGTCTACTTCTGTTGAAGGCCATTAGCTGAGTGACAATGCAGCCGAAGAAATTCAAAAGCAGGTAACATCCCCAGATACCTGCACAAGGATCTTCAGGCATGGATAAGAGATGCCTTGAGGGGGCATGAGCTGAAAATGATGAGGAGGAATAGATGTCTTGGGAACGGAAAAAGTCAGAGGTGGATCAGTCTTCCCTCTTCTGCTTAAAATTGCTGTTACTACTGCGTAACCCCCAAGTGCCACAGTTCTGGGACACAAGCAATGCCCATGATTCTCCCGCAGGCCCTGCTGGCCTTTTGGCCTTTTTGCAAAGCCCCTGATCACAACCCTTCTCCTGCTATGGCAAGGTGTCAGGTGAGCATTCAGAAACCACCACATCGTCTCCTCTCCCTCTGCTTTGCCACGCTGCTGTCCACATGGCCAACCCTGTCCAAAGAACTTCCCAGCAATCACTGACGCCTGCGAATAAAAATCCTCTCCCTGTTAAAAACCCCAGGAAATTCAGGGGCAAAGGCATGTATTTATGCACAATGAGACACACTCAGGGATGCAAAGGTGTGGAGGTGCTTCATGGTTTTCCTCGTAACTACTTTAACAAAAGCATTGTAAAAACTAAGAAGAGAAGGGGTAAGGGATTTGCCCGCCCCACCTGAGCCTGGCGCACGGGCTCTGCCCCAACCTCTCCCGCACCCGAGCGTCCATGGAGATGCTCTCTGGCGCAAAACACCGCAGCCTGCCTTTACACATACGTTGCGGCACTGAACAGCATCTTGCGCAGAAAGATAAGAGCGTGACATTCATTTTCCCTTCAGACCATCCCAGCGGCTTTGCCCTGCAGTGCGGCTGTGCCGCGGGGCGGCTCCCGGGGCCCTCCCGCACCCTCAAACCACCGCCCCGCTCCGCCAGGCCCGCAATGCTCGCCCAGCAAGGCCACAGCTTCCGTGGGGCCCAGGGCAGCGGCCGTGTCCAAAAGCACGCCTCTCCGCGCCCCGCCGGACCTCCGTGCTCTTGTACTGCCGTGCGGTTTAATGCAAAGCTGCTAACACTGAAAAATACTAGTTGGCTGTGCTGAAACTGAAGGCCCCTGTTGGTTTTTCCACCATCTAGCAGAAAGAAGCAGCGGTGGTACAAGCCGTCTTTGGCCGCTGCCGGCCAAATCCCTTCTACCAGGGGCACAGGATCCCGTACTCACTCACCCAGGTTCCCGGCAAAGCTGCTTTCCGCAAATGCGGATGCTTCAGCGTTGACCGACTTCTTTAGCAGAGGTTTCCAGGCTGCGTCTCACACGGTAAAGTTTTCAGTCATCACTCGACTACGAAATTGAGCTGGTTCCTTAGGCTACCGCCTCGTGTCCTCCAACAGACTCCATCTGCTGGTTTTTTAGACAAGCAACTCCTGCAAGGACAAAATATATCGAGTTAAATAATATACACTTCATCTTTTGTTTCTCTCGGCAAAACTGTGCAATTTCGGAGGTATTTTGTAAATTCAGATTTATGATGATTATTTTTCATACTAGGGCTACCATAGTGACCATAGAGAATTTATTGAGGTAATAATGAATTTAAATAGTCAATTTTCAAAAAATGGAACCATTGCAATGGATTAACGTTCAAACCATTAATATTCAAACATATTAAGTCACTTAAAGTATTTTTGTGTGTGTACGCGCATTTTGGGGTATATTCTCCTCATAATACATGAAGAGAAGATATGCTTTACTGTTGACATTTAGCACATTTTCTTTATTGCTTTTCATTTCATTATGAGTAAAAATGTTGTTTGTCCACCCAGCCTTCCCTAGGACGAATGCCATCATTTCTGTTTGCAGAGGCAACCAAAAATTAAAGGAAATATTTTAGATGTCAACATTAAATGTCAAAACCCAATTTTAAGTAATTACTAATACCCTGGCACGTATGCATTTTATTCAAAAAATCCCTGTTAAAAATATTCATCGGGGGATATTCAAATTTATTATGTAGAACAACACAGCGTTAACGTGCTAGCTTCTATTTAATGCTTTGGTTCATAGCAACAAAGATACCAATGGGAAATCATTAAACAAATATGCGATTTTTGCAGCATAATAGGTCTATGTTTGTTATCACTTGAAAAAAACTCACCGAGCTCAAACCAACAGAAAAAATGCAATGATCAGGCAAAGTACAGCAACATTATAAATGTTAACAGATTTCAGAAAGTGATTTTATGTTAATTCAAATGTTAATGCTGTCCGAGGCTGCTGAAAGGAGCGTGGGGCTGCGGGAGGAGATAGACGTTGCCGGCAGGGGAAAGCACAGGGAACACAAAGGGCTGCCTCTTGGTGTGGGTGGGGGAGTTTTATTAATTATATTTCCTTTAGAGCCCTAACAATAACATGTCAGTAATCTACACATTCTGTACTTAATTGACGTTAATGATTTGGCCGGGTCCCGGTCGTCGCCGGCGAGCCTCCCCACGCCGTGAGAATCCCGGCCATCTTGCGTTCCTCCAGCCCCGTGGTGCGGCCCCAATTAAGTCAATGAGCGTGGGGCCGCTGAGCTGCGCCCGCCATCTCCACGGCCCCTCTCCCAGCCAGGTCCCACCCGGACGTCTTCCAACCCGCTCTCCGCATCCCTGAAGGAGCGCACGGCCCCCGGCGCGGCCCTGCACAAAGGGATACATTCATGCTCCCCCCGCAGCCCAGAAGGATGACCACCCGCCGTGCACGGCTACCCCGGCCGTGGTGGACGGAGGCGGAGGTGGAAGAGGTCCCTCCGGTTTCCCTCTGACGCCAACAGCTGGGGGATAGTCGAGGATTTCTCTCTCATGCTCGTGAGCAACAGGTCCCAAAACACGCACAGCCATCCCAAACCCCGTGTCCCACGTGCCTGCAGCTGCCCTCGAGCTGATGGCCTATCTGTAAGCACTCAGCAAAGCCGGGTACGCGGTTACAAGAAGTGAAGCAACGCCTGTCAAAACTAGCCCCCGCCTGGGTTGTTCTGGTATCTCTACCCTCAGTGCCACTCAGCTGCCAGCCAGAAACACGTCCTAGACTCCCGTGATTGACCTTCTCCGGAGCGGAACATTTCCCTTACGTCAGTCCCAGGAAAGAGGGTTTCTGTTCAGACAGGCTGCTGGGGACCAAAGTCCACTTGGCGGCAGGAGGATCCAAAACCGCTGCGGCTGCCGGCACACCCCGGCCCCGTTGTCAACGGCAGGCAGCCCTCAGAAACCACAGGAGAAACCTGTAGTCTTACCGTAGTTTAAGAGCACGTGCAAGTTACAGCAATGACAAAACCGGGCTGTTCTGGGCAGACGCGCATTGGCTTCTTGGTACGTTCAACCAGTGCATTTCTTGCATCATCCCAGCGCAATGATACGTAGGGAAGGCAAGCAAATATCTCCATGAGCGCCAGACTACCAGACACGCTCTTGTGCATGGCATTTCCTCCCTTCTTGGAGCTAATGTGGGCCTCTACTCATCCCCCTTCAATGCCAGATGTACATCATGGCTGCCAGGGCTACACCCCCGATTCCTCCTTCCCCTCTTTGCTCTTGCTTCCCACCTTTCGTCCTGCCAGCATGGAGCCCTCGCTGTCACTCGTCCAGGGGTCTGGCCGAGCACAGAGTGCGGTGGCCGAGCCCGTGCCTCTCCTTCACACTGAGGATCAGCAGCCCGTCTGACTCCTTTTTCTTCTTACCTATATTAACAGAAGTCAGATCTTCTTGAAGTTGTCCGATGGAGGAAGCCAACAGACAGAGAAGGGGGGGGATGGGGACACAGAACAAAAAAAAACCCCCCATGAATCCAGTTCTGGTAGGAAATCAGGCTAAAAAATTTAAAAAATCAGCACACTGTCACTGCAAGCAAATACCATCCTCTACTAGGAGGTTTCAGGACCAGCCATCCCACCCGAGCACCTCTCCCACTCCCAGCAGAACAGGGTGGCCCAGGCAGCGAAACATTCAACAAACTGTTTTGTTGCCACTTCTCAGGGGAAGACATTTGCTTAAAAACAGTCAGATGAATTTGGAGTGATCTACAGGGCACTTTGTTATGTTAATGACCGTTACCAACTGTCTCTTCTTTATAGTAAAGTGTTGACTCATTGTCAGTTGGGGCGAGACAAGACAGCTTGCTTGTGCCTTGCAGTCCTTTTGCACTCACCCAAACTACTCATGTGAAGACACTTTAATATGAAGAGACACTGTCTGTGGCCATTATTAATCTCCTGACTGAAGCCCAGCATACTAATAAAACAACACAGGATCAACTAACCTTTCCTCAGAGCATTCTTCACACTGCAAGATTTTTGGCCAAAATGAAAACATTTTTCTTCGCTCTCACAAGCCTGTGGCTGACAACCGGACTTCCCAAACCAAGATGTAAAAACGTTTTCACTTGCCCTCTACTGTGCCCAAATAACATCATCATCATTCTGGCATAGGTAAGAGGGGATACCTCCTGCGAGCCCAGAAACATTAGCTTTACGAACATCAGAAAGCAACATTTTGCAGATCTAGCTGAGGTGAGAAAGCAACTTGTTTATCTCAGATCAACCTTAAACCAAAGTGTAACAACCAAACCTTACTGTGAGCTGTACAGTCCAATTATTACATTAACATCTGGTAAGTACTTGGAAGATGAATATTGGAGTGAAAAAAAAAAATAATAAAAAAGGGTTATCTTTTAACTCTTGTCATGGTCAGTAATTCTTAACATAGAAAACCTGGGCTGAGGTACTGAGCTGCAGAGGCCGGCATCACAGTAGAGTACCCCCCCTCAAAAAAAAAAAAAAAAAAATCCAAACACCTTACACAGAATTAGAAAATGAAGCACCATAGCCCTCTTTTCTGCCTGATGTTGTTACGCTGGGATTCAGTCCAAGAACGCTCAAACCATTTATCCTAGTTACACACAGGGCACGCAATAGGTAAGTTCATGTAACTGGAGTCTGAACATGATAACCTGGCAAATCACAGCTGTCCCTGCTTCAACTTTTGCCTTGTGGGGAGGAAAAAAACCCAAACCCTTTCCTACACAGCTTTATTACGTATTTACTCTCTTTGCAGTGAATGCCTAATTTCCAGCCAAACCACTTATTTTTAGTTCCACATAAGGCTTCTTCCATCTGTATTTAAGAAAAAAGCAACAATCCTAGGTCCACAGCGGTGTGTGCTGCCTGCCCATGCTAACCAGTGGCAGTCTCACCCTCTCAGACTTAGTGGATCTCACATTTTTACACCATCAATGTGCATGGTGGTTTCTTTCTGAAAGCTCACATTGGTACACAAGTTACTTTGGACCCTTGACCCTACTGAAAATAAAAGAATCTTCCTCCAATGGAAGAAAACATGACATACCAAGATATGCTTTTAGTACCAGAAAAGTCATGTCCGTGGTGTGACCTTTAGCTGCATGATTTTCCAGAAAATGTCTAGGCTTGCTGCTTTTCTCTGTCAGGAAAATTTTTTAGCTCATGGTTAAACCCAGTATCGTTTCAGTTTCAAGGAATTTTACTGTACACAGTTTGTAAAACACCAAATGTTTGATCATTTGATTTTGCTTTTCTAGCTTAGCAGTGCATTAACATGTGTGGCTGAATACTTTTTTTTTTTTAAAAAGACAAACCCACAGTGAAGACCAACTGCAATATTGCCAGAAAGACATGAAGTGCATTTAGATGTAGAGAACCATTTCCCCAGCACAGCCACTGTCCGTAAACACATTAGCTCCTCCTCTTTCTGATGCTCATAGAAATATAAGCAAGCAACTAAACCCTTATTTCTCTAGCCAAGCCCAAGTCAGAAATGTAACATTTGAGACTCATAATACATCACAGGAAAATATGCTGATAAAGGAAATACTTCCCCTTCAAACAAAGAGAAGGTATTGCTGGGCAACTGGAGGCTCTTCTCCATCCCTGGAACAGAAGCTGGTGCACATGGCTTCGAGTACAGAGTTGGTAGAAGTAAGGCCTTAGTCTTACGCCAAAGAGTAGGGGATTTTCAACCCCTCACATGTCACTAGCAGCCTCTTCAGTTCAAGCAAGCAGGTATTTAACCGAAATGCCTGGGAAGAGGAAGAACAGGTCTACCCGGCCAGGGTTCACTGGCAAGAGGATGGTTAGGGTGAGGCTCTGCACATCATTTTTCCTTATATCCCAGGCGATCACACATCCTAAGCCAAACAGAAATAGGCCTTTCATATTTTTCTTCCTTGAATATTATTGCAGCCCTGCTGAAACACCAAAAATCAGTACATTATCAAATACATTTGCTTTCTTACTATACTAGTTACATGAGAGCATGTTCAGCTCAGTAAAACAAAATGAGTTTTCACCTAGATATGCAGTTCCAATAGACAGCCTGCTCCTCTGAATTGCCAGCAGCTGTAGGACCAAAGCCCCCCACCAAAGATCAGAAAAGTTTTCCTTCCTTCCTTGATAGCCATTTGATCTAATTTGTCCTCAAACACGCCAGTCTGCAGAGTCTCGAAAACCCTGGATTTATTCACTCTACAAAGATTATTTTATTTCTTTTCAGAATCTCAAATTCATCATAAACAGAAATAAAAAAGCTTCGTATACAATCTTACCCTTTTGTGCTTTGCATGAATTGATTATTTCAAGAGACTGAAAGGGGACAGATTATGTAGTATTGCAATATTCTGCAGTCTTAATTAAATGTTTGATTAAGTATAAGTTGTGTCAGTAGCAGACAATTCAAAACTTGAAAGAAACAGATTTTGTACTTTAAAGGTAAGACCTAAAGAGACTTGTTTGCAGGTAGCATGGCTGAAAGAGCCTATCGCCAAAATGCATATTGTTCAACACCTCAAGCCAAGTGGCTTCTTTGCCGGAGTCTTAACTTCAAAGCACAGAAGTTTCACAAATGGGCTAGAAATCAGGTGCTAGAAGGGCAAGAAACGGACATTAAAGTCTTCTCATATTTGTATGTAATCATCACCTCCTGCCATCTCACAGACACACACACACAAAGAGAACCCAAACCCCTCAGGTCGCTCCACCCTGACTGCCCACCCCACCCTCGGCAGGTCTGCACCCTGCAGCACAGGCGACGCTGGCTGGGGCGAGGGCAGGAGGACCAGAAGAGGACAGAAGAGCCATGCTGCTTTCTGCCACAGGCGTCACACGATGGAGCTGCACCCCTATTTACGTGCCGAGTCTGAGCAGATCTCTCCAGAAAGATTACAAGAGCCCAAGTCAAGCTGACCTCAGCCTTGCCAGCAAGGAGGAGCTGTGCTTCATCCCCCAAAAATTCAAGGCTAGACAGAGTCTGAGTTAACCTGTATTATTTCAGAGTATGTGCTAGCGTCTCCCTTCCTTTGAGGGGAGAGGGTTGTGGGGGAGGAAGGTTTGGAAGATGAGGGTATGAGTAATCTGATGCTTTCAATGCATGTTGTTAAATACCTAGAAGAAGCGTGTTCCCAAAATAGGGGAAGATTGACACCAGCGGACAAGGTAAAGCAGGTCTATCCAGTGTCAACCTGTGCACTTGCCAATTCCGCTGCTGCACTGCACATTGCCCCCCTGAGTATTTCCTAACAGACTTTTACCTAAGCTTTCAGCACCCTGACGGGGTGTTACCCCCATTAAAGTCTGGAGGAAAGCCAGTTGTAGCCTTTGGCAATTCCCAAGCCAAAGTTCAGGTGCCCCGATGCCTCCCCCGCAAGAGGCGACGCTGCCGTAAGCCCCGTACGCTTGCACCAAGGTCCAACTTCACAGCCTAGTCGAATAAGAGCATTTTACCCAGCTGCCTGAGTTCAGGCTGCTACAGTTGTGAGACAAGCCAGCTATGCTGTATGTGAAGGAAACGGCACTTGGGAATTAGGAGAAAAATGAGCCAGGTCACAAGAGCTTGCAGGGCCAGCAGCTCCCGTGGGATGCCTGGCTGAATATTTGTGCAAGCGCTCCCCTGAACTTGTGCCAGTTGCTTACCCCCACCTCGTGCAAGCAGGGATGTAATAAAACCCCTCGTGTTGTAATTCCTGAGAACCAAGGGGAGACGCCGACCTAAGACCTTGTCGTGGTTTAAGCCCAGCCAGCAACCTTCAGTTGTGTAGTAGCAGTAATACAAAATTAGCACTGGATTCATTTCTCTTGTTCAAAGTTTCTCCGATGCCCCCAGCTTTCAGGCCAAGGTGAAGTTTTGATACATAGTTATGACAAACCTTTCAGGAGGAGGAAGGTAATCATATGCCACCTGGGTTACTGCAGAATTCAATTTACTTTGCAGCATGCTTTATGCTGGGCTGTAGCTATTAAGGGAGAGACAGTTTCCAGCTGAGGAGTGTGCAGCAACACGCAGCTAAATTGCTTTCGCCAGAGCCCCCCGCACTCCCGCAGCGGGAACTGCAGCCTCACGCCTTGCCCCCGGAGCCCTCTCCCCACCTCTCTGGGAAACACGCTTCGAGTTGGAGAGTTTGCAGGAACGTATTATTCGACGTTAGCTCATCTTCGTTGCACAAACTTCAGCCCGCTTGTAAACACGCTAAACCTTTTTCTGTTATCTAGCTAGGCAGAACTGCCCATCTGCTTCTCTCCCTGCCTGCCGTGAATCTGCCTCCAGCCTGGTCCAGGACCAGAGAGAGCTTAGAATAGGATCCTCAGGCAAAAAAAAAAACACAGAGGGAACTCCCTCTTGGGTTTGTTTTGGGGTTGAGGTTTTGGGGTGTTTTTTGTTGTTGGTTCTTTGGTTGTTTTTTTCCAATAGGAACAACTATCTTCCTTAAAATTAACTACACTGTTCCTCCCTAAAATGGTTTTCAGCGTATGGCAACAAGTACACAATTTTTCAAGCTACCCTAGAAAGACAGCACACTCAGACATAAGTATCCACACATGTTGCAAGTCAACCAGAAACAAAGATTCTTAAAGCATGAGATAAAGATGAGAAAGTAAGAAAATAGCTCTTATAAGGTTTAAGTCACCCCTGTTGGAAAGTACCGGATCTCCAGCGTGCAATTGCATTCCTACCTGGGAAGCTGCAAAAGTGGTTGATCTCTGCACTCTGAACAGACTGCTTCTCGTTGAAACAAAGCAGGTTGACCTTTTGGGGGGTGGGGGAATTAAAAAAAAAAATTAGCAGGATTACTATCTAAAGAAGAGATCCAATTTAGAAAGAGACCTGTTATCTGAACAGTTTCATTCATAGATAAATATGCGTCTCTCAGATACAGGTTTCCCACACAGCTGAGAACACATGAACACCTGCATCCACCCTTGAATAGGTACTAACCAGAAGGTTATATTTAGCTTAAGCTGAAAGTTAGAGTTCATCGTATCTGTGATATTATTACAGCATATTTTCTTGAACAGTTAAAAGTCATAAAGAAAATGCAATCCCCATTTATAAGGGACCAGCTACAGTTTAAATATTTATTTTTTTTTTTTTTAGAAACAGATGAAACATGTACTAAGTACTGAAAAGTACAGCAAAAAGACTAGTACTAAAGCTTGGCTGGTGATTCAGGAATTAAGCCTAGAGACTACATTTCAGGAGGATTATTTTTCCCCACACCCCAGTTTTGTGTTCTAAATTTAAGGACAAAGTACCAAAATGTAAGACACATGTAAGACAATTCCTCCCATGTTAGAAACTTTTTCAATAATAGGTAAATATAATATTCTTTTGTCTAGGAAATGTAGTTCTCTGAGAAATTAAATCCTCTCTGAACTGGCACCAGCAAACTTGTTCAGCTAACAGACTTGTTTTGTTAGCACAGAACTTATAACCATTCATTGCAAGGGGGAAAAAAAAAAGTCAGCAACATAAAATAATTTGCTTACCATTAGTTACCATAGGCATTTTTATTACATTAAAGCTTTAACATTTATCAGAATACTGGGTAAGGGAAGAACAAAAGGGAGAATAACTTAGGGGAAAAAAACCAACCCAACAATAATAAAAAGCAGCCTTGCTGGGAACTAATGTTTAGAAAAAATTAACCAACAGCAGAGTAGGAGCTTCCTGGAATGTAAGTGTTGTAGCATTTACGTTATCTACAGAAGGACATGATGAATCCTGGCAGTCTCACAAAAGTTTTCAGTGTTGTTGAACAGTCCTTCAAAGTGAGTATCATGAGAAAAACAAGCAACCATTTTTACATTTATTTCTCTATTTCCCCTTTTTTCTAGAACCATGACTTTCCAGAAAACTTCTTACTATGACTTCCCAGATTCTCAGACCTTGCAAAGGTCAAGGACAACTCTTCCTGTAAAAACGCACACACCATTCCAGAATTCAATTTTGCACAGAAGACTGTTAGTTGTCAAAGACTATGCCAAAATCCCAAAGTTTAAATGATTATGTTTTAAGAAAAGGTAGGATTTTCCCACTGATCCCTTCTTGCTATGAAGCATAACAATCCAGACAATCTGATTCAACAATTTCCCAATACACTGATCATTAGAAAGTGTGTTGTGGAAGGATTCTCCACCTACTTGTCATGTTTATTATCCCCTCCCTAGCCACCTGCATCTGGCTAAGGGAAATCCAAGTAGCCCAGCATGACAATATTATCTTAGTATCCAAAAAGGAAGTTTTAATTGATAAGCCAGTAGTGGTAAATAAATAAAGCCATAGTTACTACATTATTCATCCCCAACTCCCACACTACGAGCGGTCACAGTCTGAAAAACCTTAGCTGACCATAATTAAAAGAAAAATAGGAATATACATAAAACCAGCTGTCTTAGACAGCATTTTTATTAAAAATGGATACACAGAGACATAGCAGCATTTACAATAAAGAGTTTTTTAAAAGGCATCAAGTTATAAGCCAACCATTTGAAAAAGAGGCTTTGAAATGTTGTCTTCCACAGCACTTTTTGCCCATTTGTCAACAGGGGACAGTATGACTGCAGATTATCCAAAGGACAAACAGGCACAGTAACTAATCTAAACTTCAAGCCCTTTTTCTGAACAGTTGGTCACATCAAGCATCACCCTCCGTAGCAGCATCTGGAGCACTCTTCGGTGTTCTTTTAAGTGGCTGGTGTACTTGATCCATTTCTTTAAAATATTTTAATGTTCAATAAAAATATTTCAAATAGAAAAGTTCTTCTGGCACAAAAAAATTAAGGTTTCCTTTTCAGATTCCATAAAAGCTTATGTACTTCACTGGCAGCATTTCTGTAATGGAGCAGGAGTTAGAACCAGCAGAACAGGCACTTCAGCAAAATTGTCTGTCAACAGTTTCTAAAGTCATATTGGCTTCAGTCCAGAAGACTGTTTCTTACTACTTTGTGGTGGTGTAAGGACACCAGTGGGGAAAGGTGAAGTCCTATTTTGCTCAGCCAATATGGCTTGTTTTGCTTGAGCTTTGTCCTGAAAGCACAGAAAAAGGAGATTAAAAATATTTTTACTTTGGTCTATTTATGCAACAGATCAATATAATTCAGTGTTTTATAACTTGATAGACTGCTAATCTGGAAATGCTTATCTGTATCTAACCCTCCTAAAAGTAACGGATAAATCATGCAGTACACAATAGTTAGTGAATACAAACCCCAAGAGGTCAGTATTAACTTTTGGAATCCGATATCAGCGTTATGGTACTTGTATCTTCAAGAAAGCAATATCCAGAAGCAACTGAATATGAAGAGCTTTAACCTCTACTACAACTAAATAACCTAAATAGAAAAAAAACCTCCGATAGCTTACATTAACTACAATTTGTTGGACAAGATTTTGATCCTCTGCAAGTTTCTCATGCTAAAAGCCACTCTTGCTCAACTTCTTGTCAACCACCACTGTCAACATAAGTCCCACAAGATCAGTCTCAAGTGATCAGTCTTTATTTTCTCTTTTTCATCGGACAAGGTTGTATTACCTGCACTTCTATAGAGAAAGGTCTAACATACAATACTTGAAGCATTTTAAAGGGTAGAAATATGCTTCCGATTTCTAGGGTAATTATTTGCTGTTTGACATGAGAGGCTTTTTAAACAAAATACAGAACAAGTCAGGTCTCTGTCCCAAGAATTTTGCAACTGGAATACAACCTTACGCGTTTTATCATCTGCATACACTCAGTCTCACTCTGATAATGCTTCACTTAAGTTTACTGTGTGTTCTAACCAAAGAAGAAACAAGATGTAGGAGATTTTACAGACAGCTTTTTAGTTCATTATGCGTATACATACCAGCAAATCCAAGCTGTTTATGTGCGTCTGTATATTGTGCAAGTCTTCAGGAGCTATACCTCTAAAGTGTTTGAGTTTGGAGCTTCCTACTTCCCTTATAGCCATTGCAAACGGAACCATCCATTTTACACATTCCTCTATCTCACACCATTCATAACCTGTAAGACAAGACACATGCTTATCTGCCTGAATGAAGACTTAACATTTGTAAACACATTAGACATAGTTTATAAATGCCAATACCTGAAACTTTCTGCATCAACTCAGATGAGGAAAAGTGATACAAAGCAGAAGCTGCAAGTACTCCGTATGTATATTCCAAGCAGCCAATATCCAGCACACAGAGATCCAAGAGCTACAAGACAACAAGTTGTTTAATAACTCTATCACAAGAACACTTTTTTTCTCCAAATGAAATAGTATTTGAAGGAAGAAATCAGTCTTACCTCTGCTATTTGTACAAATATTTGCTGTGGATATTGTGGCAGCAATACCTCATAAAGCTCATTTAAATATGCAACTTGCATGTAAATGTTTAGCCATGATACAACTGTCAGTGGATTTAAGTTCCAGTTAAGAGCCTGAAAGAGCAGACATGCACAAGACTTCAGTATTAATAAAGAGTTCCTAACTTAAACCACGCAACTTTTTTTACTCCAGATCAGAAGCTGTAATTCCAGTTTATCAAGGCATTTTTGAAACACACAAATCTAATCCTCTCCTGTACCTCCTCCTGCTGATAGGGTGGGGGAATGATTAATTTTGTAATATGCACATACTGGTGGATGCTTTAAATCACTTGTTACCTAAAGAACACTGTTTTCTAATTAGAAAGAGAAATTGTGCCTCTTAGCAGCACATAAGATTAACTGAGGCTCTCTGCTTTTAGTCTGATTATGCTATACATTTTTAAAAACTAAAGTAGAACTAATTCCACTTTGAAATATTACCTTCATAATGATCAATTCCATACTGAGGATTTCATCTTCTGTACAAGCTCCATCTGTAACATAAGCAAACTGGTGCAACTTTGGTGGATAAATTTCCTGAAAGATAGGAAATCAAGTATTAATTTGTGGAATAGGTTGTAACTAGTCTCATATGCTTAAAAAAACCCCAAACAACCAAAAACCAAAAAAAAAAAACCAAACAAAAAAGAACAACCCACCACTACTTCAGCATTTCAAAACAGAGGGGAAAAAAAGAAAAAAAAGAACCAACGCCCCATCCTAACTCATGGTGTTCTACTCTGCCTTTAATATATAGATTCCTTGTTCAACCTTCCTGCTCATAGCCTTCACCTTTCACTTTTGATGGATCAGTATAACATGTTTGACTAGAGCACCATTGAGACTGTATCATAATCAAGACTTTTTTATACATCCTAAAGAAAAGGCCTTTTATCTGTTGCTTGAGAACAGATTGAAGAATAATAGCCCTCTTAAAAGACAAACAGTAAGAACCTAAAAAGCGCTATGTATTTTAATAGTTCAATTTGTTCCAGTAAATAAAGAATAGCTCAGACTATCATCCAGTAGGTACACCACTGACAACAGAATTGCAACAAGTCATCTCTGCATACAGCAGCCAGCCAAAAACTCATTTAGCAACTGCAATTTAAAACTTTACATTTATTCTCTCTGAGAAGACTATCCTTTTAAGATTAGAGAGATATACTATGATGTTAGCTAGTCTTAATTTTAGCCACTTCTAAAAAAAACATAGGGGGAATTTTGGAATAAGAAAAAAAATATTTTTTTTTTCTCTGCCTCCCAGCTGAAAAGTCATAGAAACAAACTCCATAAAGCCTGCCAAAACGCGTCTAATGTACAAGTGTGCTGTCTGTCCATTCACATTTTTATGTTTAAGTAAAGCTGGAGATACTTACCTCAAGCTTTGCTGCTATGAATAAAGAAGAGATACCAATAAGCTGCAATAGTGTTTTTACAACATTCTGTTGTGTTGCCATAAACCGATCAAAGAAATCTTGTGCTAAATAAAAAGTTTCTCTATGAAGCTTGTAGACTTCACAAACCTGGAGAGACATCAGAGATTACAAAGGTCAAGAACAGTGTTACAGAGTCAAAACCAGATGCTACAGATGTATTAAAAAAACAAAAGGCAAGAGCTAGACATAAAATTCATATTGGCTTTCTGCTTCACTGCTGTTGTGAAGTAACATGTTAACTAAGAGCATGAGCTAAACAGTTTCCTTTGACACAAGATGACTGCCACTACAGTAACTCCCAAAACAAAGATATGAGAGTGAAAACCCTTTTAGGAAATGCAAGCACATGTTCTAACAATGTCAGAACATCAGTTCCTTGTTTTTACAAAGATGCATCATCCCAACATCTCAAAAGAGAAAATTCTCACAAGCACTTCAGAATTAAGAACACAGACTATGCCACCAAGTCATCCAAACAGCAAAGACGACTTGCATACAGAGTTGTAGTACATTCTACATGCCAATAACAGATAGAGAGGTTGTGAGATGCATGTAGTCTCTAAGCCACCACACCTTCCTTCTTTCAGTCACTTTCACAATAATTTCTGCAGCTTTTATCTGCAGCATGACCTTAAAAAGCTTATTACATTGTGGAGCTCTAGGGACAAATTGATTATTATCCGCAATCAGTCTAAATGAGTATCAGAATAAATTGTCCATTTGTACACCATCAATTCAACCCATTATATATTCTCTTCTTAAGTTTGGTGCCATTGACAAACTTTAAGATGAAGACAAGTGTCTAGTGCTAAATGGGTTATGCAAACATCATGAAACATAGTTATGACAGTTATTAGTACACTTTAAGAAAAGCACACTTGAAATACTCACAAGCACTGAAAAGCTTACCTCCATTAGCCAGTCTAGAAGGATTGTTCTCATTTTCGGTTGCAGGAGAGGGTGCCTTTGCATATAAAGTTTATCCCTTACATATGTCTCTTCTTTGTTTATCATGTTTTTCCATACGTCCTCTCTGTTTGCCCAACTAAGAAAGATCAATATGTTTAGTCTCAAATCATAGGACAAAAGGAAGGCAGACAAGCAGCAGCAAAATGGCACACTTACCCTAGAACTGGTAAGGGTGAAGCTCTAGTTGGAACAACACTTAGATGTATAAAGCGAGAGTAATCAACACCAACTGGATCATCATCTTTATCTGGAGTAGGAATCAGCATATGGGCATTTTTGTGAACGTTATCCCAGGATGGCTATTAAATGAAATACAAGATTTTACACTGTGCCTTTTTAAATAATCATTTTAGCTGTAAATAGAAGACAAGACATTGGCAAGAAACTATGACAGAAACTATGATTACCCTCTTTAAACTGCACAGAATCACAGAATCATTGAGATGAGGAGGGACCTCTGTAGGTCACTTTGTCCAACTCCCCTGCTCAAGCAGAGGCACCTATAGCCAGTGGCCCAGGACCATGTCCAGATGGCTTTTGAGTATCTCTAAGGATGGAGGCTCCGCAGCCTCTCTGGCAACACGTGCCAGTGCTTGGTCACCCTCGTGCTAAAAAAAGCATTTCCTGACATTCAGAGGAAACCTCCTGTGCTTCAGTTTGTGTCCGTCTCCTCTTGTCCCATCACTGGGCGTCACTGAAAAGAGCCTGGCTCTATCTTATTTACATCCTCCCTTCAAGTATTTAGATACATTGATAAGATCTCCCCTAGCCTTCTTTTCTCCAGGCTAAACAGTCCCAGCTCCCTCAGCCTTTCCTTATAGGACAGATGCTCTGGTCTCTTAATCATCTTAGTGGCCCTTTGCCTGGACTCTTTCCACCAGTATGTTCAAGTCTCTCTGGTACTGGGGAGCACAGAATTGGACACAGTAGGCCAGGTGTGGCCTCACCAGTGCTGAGTAGAGGGGTGCTGCTTGTTTTCACAGTAGAGAAAGTTTGCAACTAAAGCTGAAGAACATTTACCCTGTTCTCCTTTTGAAGGACCACAACGGTTTCGTGGAAGAATATCCAAGTCAGAGTCTCCTATCGTCACGTTGCATTTTGTTTTTACCAAAAATATTTTGCGTGAAAGCAAGATGCTTGCCTTCAGGTAAAGAATAAGCAGATGGAACTTTAAAACTCAATTGTGATTATAATTATACAAATACAAGGTCAGGATTTCTGGTAAGGAATATGTAGATGCAAGGCCAGAAGTTGTGGTTCCATGCAAAGCACCCTTGACAATGAACACAGCAAAACACGTATTTTACAGAATTTTTCTTATTTATCTTGCAGTGCTAAGATGAAAAAAAAAAAAAAAAAAAAAGGCACTTATGATCCAATTGTTTTCAGAATAAAGCAAGTACATGTTAAGCAATTGCCACTAACATATCAAGTTGACCATTTCATATATAGAATTTTACCAAGGTCTACAAACATCAGACATCTGTCACTTCACCCGTCATATCCTTTTATTTGGACCAGAACTTAAGTTGAAGTTTACTTTTCTCCTGGCTAACTCCGTTAAATGAGATCTTGGTGTATGCTTCACACAGTTCCCCAGGAAAATACTACTTGCTTTATTTTGCAGTAGAATACAAAGCCAGCCCCATGTCATCATGCCTAAGCAAATTAAAATTTGGCATTTCTGCCTAACAGTGAAGTCAGCCATCTTGCTGCAAACTGATCTGTTCTGCAGCACTAAAAGGAGAGAACTCCCTAACAAGATTCCTAATGTGCTTCAAGGAAAAAAATATTAAAAAAAATATCAGAAGAATCATTAGGTGCTAACTAGTAAAATCCTCTACATTAAATTTTGCCTCTCGCAAAGAAGCTTCCATACCTCATTTTTGCCCTGTACTTGCTACAAATGACATCACTTTCCAGCAAAATGGCTACTCTCTAGCACCAGCTTCAGAAACAGAAACCACTGACTTGATGAAACAAAAACCACATTTTTCAGTTCACTCACAGCTAAGACTTTTTTGTACTTTGAGTTACTGACACACAGATGGGTAGTTTTTCTTCTTGGAGTTCTACATGCAAATCTAGCATAACTACATACCCAGCCATGCCACAATTTAATTTGGTTGGGGGAAGACAAAAAGACAGAATAGTATCTTTATCTTAAAAATGACAGATTTCTTATGAACTGAAACTTTGAATAAAAGTGTCACATCAGCATTGCTTTAAGTTAATTTTTGTCCTCCCTCAAAACTAGACTTTAGTCCCACTTTGTCCTCCAAACCACATGGCAAGCCCAGCTGCCAACAGCCTTTGGGGAAGTGCTGCCTTATCAGTTAATCAGCAAACCAATAAAAAAGCAGTACATTATCTAATATCTATTTAAAGGTGCCTACTACACCAGCAGCTTCTGAAGAACAAGGCGTCTGCTCCACCGAGTTCTCAACCAAAGCAGATACCTCACATGCTACATTGCAGCAATAACAACAATTGATTTAGGAGATTTCACCACACCCAATCTTCTATAAGGAAACACAAACCAAGGGTCAAAAGCCTCTTAGGTGTTTTGAGAAGAAGTGAAAACAAAGGTTTTGACTAGATAATATCACTTACCAAGACGACTGGGGAAAAGTTGCAAGCAACAGAAAAAGATACAGCTTCACTAGAGACAAGGAGGAAAACAAATGCGCAGGGCCCTCAAAAGCAAGAAGCTACCAGGGAGACAGGAGTCTGAATTAGCCTAAGTGAGGGAACCCTACAGCTCTGGCATGGATTTTGGTTGAGGGAATGAGCATGTTAATCAGACTCTTGAGTCTTTAAAGCAGATTTAGCAAGACATTCAACCAAAACTAAGAAACAATATCAAGAAACTGCATTACATCACCCTGTAACTGTTAGGAAATGGGAGCCACCACTGAAAAAATATACCGTTTAAGGTGGGGAGGGTGCGAGGAAACCATGAAGAGCTTCCTTTGGGCTTGCAGAGAGCCAACCCAAAAGCAGAGAGCTGCCAAAAAGCGACAGATGTTACAGAGAATCTGTGCAGCCTAATGGAGGAAATCCTACGGTCCTGGGCTTACTTGTGAAGCAAAGAGGAGCTGGGTAGGATACAAGCCAAAAATCAATGGGGAAAACTGCCTCTTCAAATCTATATAGAGCCCAGCAAGAAAGCTTGGGTGGGTGACACCCACAGTAATATTCCAGATACAGGAATAGAACAATTGATCAGAGATACAGATCTCTACCTCAGACCCGAGAGCTAGATACGGATTGGAGAAATTGAATTGAGGACATGAGAAGGCTCCTTAGGAGGAGCACCAAGAAGGGCAAAAGGTAAGTGAAGTCCATCAGAGCAGTCAAGCCCATACAGCTATAAAAAAAGAAAACCTAGGAGTTCAGAGGTAGTTTGTGGGTTTTTTTTTAAAGCTCAAACACTCACACACCTCGGTTTCTGCAGCATGTTGTCATTCACTGATATATCAAACGTTCATTCAAACAGAACTTTTGGACATTCTTCAGGCATATAGGCCAGACACAAAATGGAGCCAGCAGCAACCACTGGGGTTGTTGTTTACAGGCAGAATTTTCAGTGAAGCAGCCACACCTAAGAATACAAACTGCTGAGACACTGGGGTATCTCAGTGTGAGCTGGGAGCCACAACAAGCTTTCCACAGACCAGGGCAAGGAGGGTAGCAGGAAAGCAGAGGAAGAGGGTGACCCTGAGCTGCATTCAAACAGCGAGGTCAGAGGATTTTCAGCGTGGAAATCAAAGGCAGAGGAACAGGAGGGGGACAGTCCTGTTTGTCTCACCCTAAAAAGCAGCACCTCCTAGCAGAGACATATCAATATCAACTACTAGACTGCAGCCTTAGTTTGCCCATCAGTAAGACTAAAAGTCTAGACGTTTTTCACTCACACGCATTAGTTTGAAGTATAGGGTTTTTCTTTGCCATCACAAAGGGATTCTGGAATTAATAAATAGGAGACAGAAGAGCAACTCCCATTATTAAGCTGTTACAATTCTTTCTGAACAGCATAGGAGCTTCTACTACTTTTAATTTTCTAAAGAGTCTGGATATTGTCCTGCCTCAGATTTGGGCCAAGTCAAGCTCTCAACCTGGATATAGTTTACATTCTTTGTTTGTCTGAAGACTTTTAAGTTGTTTTTTGGGGGGTGTTTCTTTCTTTTTTTTTTTTTAATTGGATCTTCTAAAGATAACCTAGACTAGTTAAAGAAACTTTTTGGACAATATTTTCAAACCAGTTAGGTGGAACATTTTGACAACAGTAAGACCAGATTCTGGAAAAATGTCTAGTGAGAAACTGATCAAAACTCTTTCCTGAGAGTTTACTCCGTCTTCTTTCCACATGAAAACATTAGTTAGTTTCATCTAAATAAACTAACTTTTAAATTCAATTCTCCGCTATAGATGGAGGTGGCCACGTAATTTGTACCACAATTCCACGGATGACTCTAAACTAGCTAGATGAATTCTGTTTTACACGGAGCCTTGGAAGTGTATCTGTCCACAGAAAGCAGCCAGAATTAATATGAGAATTGCTAGCAGAATTACAGCAGTGCCAGTTCTCTAAAATCAAACACAGAATTTATGCAATACTCTGCTGTCACAAACCTGATGATATAGCCACCCTTTCAACACATAAAGGGTAACGGCATCCTAATTAAGAACTCAGGCCTTATGTTCAACAGAAGCAAACTAATGAATTGACTATGAAGATGCCGTAAAGTGGGATGTGACTATGATATTTTGCCTTGTGCATAAAGTAGTGTCAGTAAACAATTTATTTAATGTAGAAGTCACGTGGTATAGGCTGCAGTGGATTTATAGCTACTTGCATTTTAGAATCGTTGTGCCTCAACAGAATAACTATCTCACTGGCTATCATACAAGCCTGCTATACTGCTGCTGGAACCGTAAACATATTCTCATTAGTGGCCCATGGCAATTTATATCAGAGAATAGCTTGTGTCACACCATAGACTGAAGAGCTGCTGCTGTGCAGCCAAATGTTAGCTTTTTTAAACAGATCTGTAACAATCTGGCTACTTTGTCACAACAAAAACCCTTCTCTGTGTAGGGACAGAAACACAGGTACCCATTTCATTTGTGGTTTACAGAATCAAAGGGCCAAATCCCACCAGTACCTGAGCTTAACCTGAAAAATTCTCAAGTGAGTATTTTGGATGCCTACTGCTTAAATTATCTAAATTTTAATTTACCTATCATTCCTGAAGTAACATTGAATGGCTATCAGGCCAGGAACACAAAAATTGGAAGTCTTTATCCACTTTCAAAGTCGAAGGTCAATGTACACAAAATATAGTTCAACTTTCTCTCCACTGTCTTTCTGGAAGAAGGTAAAATTGGGTCCCTGTTGAGGTTTTTTTTAACAATACCTTACTATTATGCAATAAGCATGCACGAGAAGCCCTTGCTCAGCTCAAACACACTGAATCTTTTGGTGAAGGAGAGTGCTGTGGTGAAGGACAGGCAGCTCTTCCTTGTCAGAAGTGAGAAATTAGTTTAATATACCACACAAAAGAAAGACAGAAGGGAAGGAGAGATCCCCTCATTAAATGCTCACCATTTGAGCCCTGCTTAATATGTTGACTGATAACTAGTATACGCAGTTGCAACAAGCAGAGGCCATTCCAAACAATGATGCCCATCTGTTATGGTAGCACTTTAGTCTTAGAACTTCCAGCTGCCACTTCTGGTTAGATGTGTCACATTATGCATAGCCTTGCGTACCAAATGAGTATGGTCTGTACTCCCTGATCGTGACTTTTGCAGCTTAAGCATCGCCCTGCATGTGCATTAACAGGCTGAAGTCCTAGTGACAGTAACTGAGCAAGCATGTGTGTGCATGCAGGGGAAATAAAAAAAAAAGGGGGGGGGGGGAGGGAGGGGAATAAACCTATTTCAAAAAAACCAGGCTACTCTCCATTTTATTTAGAGTGGGCATTTCAATGTACTAAAGCATCATGCTTTCAATACCACATACCAACAGAGCATCCAATAGAGATACCAATAGCATCTCAGGTTCAATGATTACAGGAGGGGCACTAAGGGAGCAAGAAGACACTACTAAAGTTAGTTTTGACTTCCTAACTCGGGTCGTTCTAAACGTCTTACTGAGAAAACCAGCAATGGTCACTACTAGCCTCCACTGCAGGCCTGATTTCCACAGCTAAGTGACTTTACAGAAATAATCCCTCTGTTCTGCAGAGAAATGAAGCCTATTTGACTACTGCGTTAACATCTAGTATAAGCTTCAAAGTTCTAATCAGGAACCTCATACTCTCTGTCAGTCTGATAATGACACTTGTCAATAGGAATGGAGCCGATGGTGGAAGCAAAGGGGAATCTTTCCTCTCTCCCAGGCGATACGTAAGCAGAGACAGAACTGCAAAGAGAATCATCCCAAAAGATGATTCTGTTTGTACACTTAAGCGTCTTGCACTTTGGCCTGCAAGGTACAGCATGTAAGCGCATGCCTGTATCCTTGCGACTCTCTAGAGAGGTCAACGCAGATCCCCTCCACGTAGGCCTAAACGCGTACGAAGGCTTTTGTAAGGCGCACCCTCGCAATCCTAGGACAGATGGATATACCAAAGTATTAACGTAAAGTTTTAGACCAACGCAGGCCTCATCTCTCGCAAGGACTGCCAAGCAACCTGCGTGCCCTGAAGCGTTTTGCGCTCTTCATCAGCCGGGGTTGATAGTCCCCCTCGCCCATTGCTATACAGCACGTGGTAGCTGTGTCTCTGTTGCACCGCGTTCGCAATAACAATGAGGTGCTGCAAAATAACAATAGGGTTAACCGAGATTACAGTAGCATGATCGGTCTAAAGCCAAGCTGGTTACCTGGTTTTCGTACTGCTTTTTTCTAGTCATCTCCATTTTGGCAACTTCTTCATCAGGATCCTGCAGGAACTACAGAAAGGAACGCATAGTTTCGGGAGTACAAACCCCGGGACAAGCGATGCCCGGCCACCGCGACAGGCACCCGGCCGGTCCCTCAGGCTCGCAGCAGCAGCAGCAGCAGCAGACCACCGCCCGCCCAGCACCCCGACCACCGCCACCGCATGGCCCCCCGCCACCCAACAAAAGGAGGCGAGGGCCCGGAGGCCAAGCCCGGCGGCGGGCCAGGCGCTGGCCCGCGGGCACCCGGGCGGGCCGCCGGGCCCGCACTCGCTCACCGTGGCCACATCGGCTTTCCTCTTGCGGGCTCGCATGGCGCACTCCGCAGCCCCGTCCCCCTTGGCGGGAGCCTTCTCCTCCGCGCAGTCGCTGCCAAGAGAGGAGAAGCTGAGGGAGCCCCGGCCGCGGGGAGCCTCCTCGGGGGTGCCCGACGGAGACCTCGGCCTACAGGGCCCCACGCGCGGCGGGGCCGGCAGACTCACCTCTCCCGGCGCATGGTGCCCGCCCGGGCCGGGTCGGGGCGAGCGGAGCGCCGTGCGGGGAGCGGCCGAGCAGGCCCGGGCCCCAGCCCCCACAAAGGGCCGCGGAGGCGCGGGCGCACGGCGCGGAAAGGGCGGCCGCAGCCCCGGGCCGGCCCCGCCGGCTCCCCCCGCCCCGCGGCCGGGCACCCCGGGAGGGGCGGCAGGGGCGCCCGCCGCCCCCTGCCCGCGCAGGCAGTCGCTCGCTCACCGCCGCGCCCGGCCGCCCCGGACCTTCCCGGCCGAAGGCGAGCCAGCAAGCGGGTAGGTGGGTGGGTGGGTGCCCGGCGGAGGCGCTGGCGGGGCGCAGGGGCAGGGCAGGGCGGGAGCGCGGCGCGGGCGGGCGGGCTCCGCTGGGCGCCTCCTGCCTCACGGCGCGGCCGCTCCCGTCCCTGCGCACAGCGCGGCCCGCGCCGAGCGGGACATTTAAACGCGCGGCGCGGGGCCGCCTCCCCGCCCGCCCGCACACGTGGCCCCGCGCACAGCGCCGGGGGACGGCGCCCGGCCGGGGCGGGGTCTGCGGGGGGGCGCGGCGGGGCGCCGCCAGCCGCCGGCGGGCCCTGTGGGAGCGGCGCGGGGCGCCGCGGGGCGCGGGATGCCGCGACGGGGCCGGGGGCCGACGGGGCGGGGCGGGGCCGGGCCGGGGGCGGGGCCGGCGGCGCCGACGCGGAAGCGGCACCGGCACCGGCGGCGGCGGCAGCAGCAGCGCGCGCGGCCGCCGGTCACCGCCGGGGTGAGCTGAGGTGAGCCCAGCCGAGCCGAGCCGGGCCGAGGGAGCTGAGGGGAGGGGCCCGGCCGCCCCGCCCCGCCCCGCCCGCGAGCGGGAGCTGGCCCGGGCCCGGTCTCTCGGCGGCGGGAGGCTGGGCCGCCGCCATGGCCGGCCGGGGCCTGTCCGCCCCCCCCCCCCCCCCCCGCTGCCCGGCCCTGATCTCCTCCCTCCTTCCCTCCCCGCAGGGCATGCGGCCGCCCGGGCTCTTCGGGCGGCTGAAGGCGGCGGTCGTCGGGGTGGTGCACGTGGGAGCGCTGCCAGGTAAGCGGCGGCCGGGCGGCCCGCCGGCGCTGCGCCCGCCGAGCACGGCCGGCCGGCGGGACAGGGCCGGGCCGGGCCGGGCCGGGCCGGGCCGGGCTCTCGTCGGCGTCACCCGTTAGCCCGGCCGCGGCCCCCGGCGCAGAGCCCGCTCCCCGGGAAGCCGGTCCCTTCAACCGCCGCTGCGGGCCCCTCGCGAAGTGCCACAGGTTTGGGCATCCCCCCCCCCCACACACACACACACTTCTAGGGGTAGAAGAGGCAGGAGACGCTTCCGTGGAGGGAGCCGGAGCGAGGAAGCAAGGGTTTGGCTTTGGCGAGCTCTCCACCGCTGCGCTTCAAGAAGCAACGGCAAGGAAAGCACGGGGTAGATCTCGGGTGGAGCTCTCGTGGGTCCTGAGAGGCAACAGGGAGGTCAGACAAGAGGCAGGGTTTCTTCCACCCTGACCTCCTCATCCACCTGTCCCGCCGGGGCTCAGGGTGAGCAGAGCTAATTACAGCAGCTGACCTTCCCCTTGACCAGCTGGTGCTCCACGTGTTCCCAGAAGCAGCCTCCAGGCATTATGGCCAGCTTTCCCCGTGCTGTGAAATCAGACCGTCTAACAGAGTTGTCAGGGAGCTCTTGGCAGTCCCCATGTCAGACTCTCAGTGCCCGGCTTTCGGAACCCACGTATCAGAAAAGGCTTTGGGGTTGATCTTAAGGGAAACTGACTGAACTCCGACAAAATCCACGCGTGTTCATTTCTGCCACGAAGCTCTTACACCGAAGATCAGGTGCCATCAGCCGTGCAGGTTAGGGTTTAAGATAGCTTTGATTTTAAATTGGCTGTTGTTTACCATAGGCCTTCTGCGCACCTAGAGGGTGGTGTTGCCCTAGGTTGTATTGGGTGGAGCATCACTAATGCAGGATAAGCTCTAGTAAGTACAGGAATAACAAGCTAAGAGTAGATCTGGTGCAAGAAGAGATTTTAGCAGATATCCCTCAAGCTGTGAATTAGATTTAGGAGCTGAATGGTTACAGCAGATCTGTCAAGTTCAGCTAAGCAAAGAGGTGCCACTAAGGCACGTTGCAAGGAGATACTGCAGCCTTTTAGCAAGTTTACCCTGTTTCACCCTATTTCAGTATGCCAATTGCTATAGTTGTGCTACATGAAAGCTGTAACTGTATGTGGTTTTGGTTTGTACGTGCCCTGGGGTAAGCAGCATTATTCTTGCAGGGACACCAAGAAGTTCTCTTCCATTGACCCAGATCATTGATCAAGCTTGTCAAGAGGCAGAAGCTTACAAGGATGCTGGAGTTGTAAGTTTTGGTTTCCTTCTTCCTATGGCAGCATTTACACAATGCTGCTTCTGCATAGCCAATATTTTAAACTGAGTCTATAATTCATCAAGAGCAGTTTAAACCACATGGTTTAGGAAGATGTTTAAATCCACATCTTTTATTTCAATACGGTAAGTAGGCCTTGTAGACTACAAAACCTAAAATAAGTATCACATGCACCCAAAACAATTGAAAAAGCTTAGATTCAAATTGTGTAATTCAAGTTGCTTAAGTTGAATTTTGAATTACTACCAATTTCTAAGAATGAAGTCAATTTAAGGGGGGGGGGGGGGGGGACGGACGAGGAGGGGGAGGAGAAAAGTTGACCGCACCACGGATGGTTGCTGACATTCTAGGTACCTGGCTGTAGAATGCTTCATCATCCAGTCTGACAAGCCACTGTATTTTTAGTTCTGTACAACACTGGTTTCATTAAGGTATGGAGAAATACCATTTGCACAGCGGAGGCACCGCATGCATACTTCAGTCACTTGTAGGGTGCAGGATCACCCCACATTTGCATTTGTGCCAAAACAGCACAGATTATTCAGGGACCAAAAAAAAAAAAAAAAAAAAAGCTTAGGCCCTTTTCTGCCCTCTTTAACCCTTCTATCCTAACCCCCAGCAGCAAGCATGCCTGCTTTGCGCATCTAGAAGAGAAGGCCCAAAAGGCCAGTCTCAGCCAGAGGCAAGTACTACCAACTGAATTGCTGTTGGACCTAAAGTGGTGTAGTAATCTTCATAGGTCAGTAGATTTTAACAGGGTGTATGTCCTTTTGAAAGGTCAGATATGTTTTAAACATTTCATTGCACCTCATCTTCAGGTGTTGATGTGCTTTTTCTTTGACCTGCCTACAGTATTATGTACTGTTTCTGGCATAGTAAGGTGGTGTCCTAATGTCCGAAGTTTGAAAATGCCTTAAATAAGCAAGTAGTCACTGCTCTGAGCTGCTGGTTTTCTACAAAACTTTAATAACAAGCCAGTTGAAACCTTTTTAATGGCATAAATTGGAATGATACTTTACAGACTGAACAGAATTGAATGCAAGAGCTTAATCTAAATTATAGAAGATCAAGGTCAAAATGGAAGACAAGTCACACTGAGTGGGTTATGGGCAGAGCGCTAGTTAGGGTAAACTGGGAAAGAATCCCAAGAACAGAATTGTTGAAAGGATAAACAGCACTGCGGAAGAATGATGTTTCAGTAGGTGGGCTTCAGTGCCTATGAACCAGATGAGTTTGTGCAAGATGTCCACCCAGTTAGAATAATCGCTAGCTGCAAGTTGTACAGAATGAGTAAGTTTTCTTCCTTTTCATGCCTGTTGAAAGAACAGGTGTGCAATAGCTCTGTATCCTGTACTGTGACTTTCTATTTTGTCTTTACAGTTACAGAATCAACATGAGGTATAACATGATTTGATTACATCAGAAGAGTGGCAAGTACTAGTCTCCGTCTTCTGTGTTAGAGGAAGTGGTTACACAAATGATCTGTAATTCTTAAAGCCATTACCCCACATTCCAGTGCTTTGTTTACCCATTTCCCTTACATAGTAATTAAACATTGAAACCTTTAGCAGCAGGGAGAAAATGCCAAGTATACCGAAAGGTGAGGGAGGGTACAAAAGCAGTTACTATCACTGCTGACACGCACAAAGCTAGAACAGTTTTAAGACAAGCTTTAAAATGAGTACTAACACAAAATTTTGTGTTTTATACTTTACCGTCTTTTCAATAGTTGTAGTAAATTCTGCTATTCCAGGTCTAACTTGTTTACCTTTTCTCCTACTGCATTGCATTCTCTGAACTTGAATATATTTTTAAACTTACCTCTCAGGTAGACAGATGAGGTGAATGCAATTATTTCTCTACACATTTGGACAAATTCAGGGCTTAAAATTATGCTTAGTCTATCTCCTGTAGAAGTCACAAGAACATCAGTATACATTCCACAGCAATCTTCTTTCTAAAGGTCTGTACACAGTAGTGTTATAGCAATATGACAAACAAATCCTTTATTAATGCCATAAATGTCAGAGAAATCAGGAGAGCTTGCATAAATATCAGTATGGTTGCCTAACTTTCTGCAATTCGCTTGTTTAGTTTTTCCTGGTACTTCAAGAGAAATGCAAGTTTTTGTGATAGGAGCTTCCTGGCTTTTGCACTGATACCACCACTCTTCCAAACTAACTATCCTGCTTCTGTAACAGGAATATATTTGGGTTTCCCCCTCAGTACTCAGAGTGAAATGTTAAGCTGTTTTTCTTGTGGAAGAAGAGCTAGAAACTTAAAAGTGGTTTTTCTCCACAGATGTTTCTACTGCCAGAATTTCCAAGTGCTGCCTACATTAGCCTTTAAGAAGATACGTAACCATCTTGCTGCTAGGAGATGTTTACATGTTGTCTCAAGTTGCTCAAATTGGTGTTAACATTTAAAAATAAAGTATATGGTCTTGTTCACTCAACACACATTGCACTTGGAAGTAAATCCTATATTCAGAAAAAGGTGACTTGTCTGGCACATTAGCAGCTTAACATAATAAATATGAAAGATTTGTGATATTAGAGCACAGTAATGAAAACAAGTGAGTGCTCAGCTAGGAAGCCATCTGTGCTCAAAATGTATATGCCTTGTACTTGTGTGTTGCTAAACAATGAAGTTCCCTAAACAAGATTTTATAAGCAGCAAGCCATGATCTCTGCAATTTGTATCTGCTTTTATTTAAGAAAAATGCAAAATATATATTCAAGTTAACTTTTATTCATTCCATTTAGCCTGGGTGAAGCTTACTTTGTAGGCAGAAAATGGAGCACAAGTTCCGTCTAATTTCATTGATACAGATCGCTTTACTGCTAGTTGCTGTTATCTAGCTGTAGCTACTCGAGTAGCTGACATTAAAGACAGTAAGAGATACCTAAGTAAAACTATATCTTTAAAAAAAAACCAGCAACCAACCCAATTATAAAGCTACATTGAGTTGCAAATATTATTGTGGTGCTTACCACGCAAAATTTTAGGTTTGCTTCTTTTACTAGTGCTGTCTCTGGAGATGCATTCATTGCTATTCTGATCCTCCTGACCCTTCTTTTGTCTCTGTACCCGGAAGGGGAGTTGCTAGTATATGTTTTAAATTGATGTTTTTAAAAAATGAAAAGTTTCAAGCCTGTTACTCTTAAAATGACAGTGATAGTTAGAATTCAAATTACTTGGAGTTTAATGACAGTTGAGATGGAATAAACTAGTATTTCTGCATAGAAACATGTAGGTACTTACCACTTGCATTACAGAGGTTAACATTTCAAATCTTAACTATATTACAGTAGAATAAAGCAGCAGACAAACCTCCCGACAGCTGTCTCCTGTGGTACATACAGGAGAACGTAAGATGTCTACTTACCTACATTAAGGCAGTAACCTCTTGTTCTGGAGATCAAGGTTTTAAAGGAATTGCTAAGAAGCTGTAACCAGACACAGCAAGTAAATGCTTTACAAAGGCCTCTGATATCCTTTATAAGGGCCACATGATCGTGGTGGTGGGAAAAGCTGTGATTGTTCTAGTACATACCTGAGCCTATGTACTAATGGGTATGGTGCAAACCCCCCCCCTTTCTTCCTGTAGGAAAGAGTAGTTGTTTTAAGCTTGCAAAGGTTTGTATTAGCATGCATGTGTTTGTAGGTAAAGCCCTTCTGTTAGGTGAAACGCTGGCATTAAAGTTGCCCTAGGTAAAAGTTACATTAGGTAGGTGCTGAGTTAAAACTTGTATGCTTGTTACACCTGTTGTGGTTTATAGTGTTGTATATTTTTGAGGCTTTTCTGCTGTGATACGTGTGTGTGCGGCTGAAGTGTTCTAAGAGGTCATTTCTATAAGTCAAATAAAGCTAAGAAAATTATTTTTCTATATAATCAGAGAGCTCTTTAAATGACCTATTTTCCAGTAGCTAACTGTGATACAAGAGGCACTTTGCACACATGTAGCACTTCAGAAGTCATTCAAAGTAAAAAGGAAATATATTGTTTGAGAATTGTGTATGATAAGGCTAATATATATAAGCAACACTTAAATCATCTTAATATTCAATGGAAAAGGAACACGAAAGGTATTTGCTAGAGTTTTATCTCATACTATCCAAATAAATTCTGCTTTGGAGGGTGTAATAGCGTAGCTGTTCCCATAGACTTCTAAACTATAAGCTTAAGTTCCAAGAACTTTAATTTAGCGTAACTGTTTTCTTTCCACCATTTTAATTAGCTGTCTGATAGTACTGGAGCCTGTTTTATATACATATCAAATCAGTAAACACGGAAATCTGTGGTGTTATATTTTTATATAAAATATGAAAGAAAGCTTTGAGTTAATGCATCTGTAATTCAGCTCTCTGTATTGCAGAACATATGTTGTTCTTTTTTAATTAAACAAAACATAATGTGCAAAAGAACATAGTCTAATGGATGGTACCAAAAGAATAACACATTATTAAAGTAATACCAAAAATATTCACTGTAACTGTAGACCTGGAGGCCATAGGAAGAGACAAGTGCTGAAAAGTGAGTATAGTAAGTTTAAGGCAGAAGAGAGAAATGTGGGAATCCTCCCATATGCCTGTGTTTTGAACTAGAATTCAATGAGATACTTTTTATGCACAATAGTATGGCTAGGGTTTTAAATTAATTTTTAAATGAATTCATTCATTAATGTATCTAATGGAATAATTTGCTTTATGCAAATCCTGAGCTGTTAAAGTAGTGGCAACTCATAGAAAGCTCAGTTTCACTGCAGAATTCCTGTGGAATTGTGCCAGCCCGTTCTCCTGCCTTCTTGGCTCCTGGCACGGCTCTTCAGGAGCTGAGCATCTGAAGCCCCATTCCCAGACACCTTTCTTCCTGTGTGTCCTATGGATGTTGATTCTTGACTGCCTCGAAGCCTGGGGCTTCTGATTTGCAGACCCTAGCTCCTTCCTTGCCCTTATGATAAGCTTGGAGTCTCCCAGATGTCCAGGTTTTGGTGAAGTCTGCCAAGTAGAATGTTCTTGAGCCAAGGACCAAGGGCTACCAGGTTTTGTGGCTCCAAGTCGTTATCTGGTTTTGAGGGTTCTTTGCGTTTTTTGAGTTTGGTTGTATTAAAATACCATAGTTCTACGTTAATCCTTTTGCCACATACTACTATTGACCAACTTTGCATTTGTGCTTAAACTGACCTAATATATTTATGTGTACAGAGGGCAAAAGACTGAGGGATTTCTCTTTCTGTTGGTGCCACAAAGGATTCAGCAGTTGTGCCTGAGGTACAAGACCGTTTGGTCAGTTCAGGTTTGTTGGACCAGTCCTGACCTCATTCCAGAGAAACTGAGTAAAAGTTTGTGATTTTTTTTCATTTCTGAAAATGCTGTGGGTTTTCTGAGGACTGGTTGTCATCTTTGTCATATGGCTACCTCCCTCACAGGTAGAAAAGTATTGATGTTAAATTATACATTGAATTGGATGTAGAAACAAAATCAAGGACAGATGTTTTGTTTAGTTGTCATAGCTGGTTTTCCTTTGCTTATTTGAGGTTTTCCTGGACTGGAATTCTGTAATTAAATATGCTAGTGAGTGGCACCAAATAGTGCATAGGTCTAATGTTGGATGCTTATAATATTAGATCACTTTTTCCATTAATAGGTTGTGTGTTTTTAAGGTGGCATGTATTTTGTGTATTTAAATACTCATCTGTAAGTCATTTGGTAAAGGCAGCTGTACCCTAGCACACTGAACGTATATGTAGGTTGTGTGCTTGGACTGACCATGTTGTTCCACCAGATTATTTCCTTTATCAGTTTTCTCCATCCTCCATGTTAGGTGTTCATTTATGATGTCTGTGTCTTACCCTGTAATTCAGCCATTAAATGCTGAGTGCATTTTATATACTATCTTATCTTTTACTGCCAGAAGGGCTTCTACACTACAACAAAGATTAAAGAAGCGTTACATATGAAAGTTTTTAAAAAAGGAAACCTTTTTTTCCCCCTTCCTGATTCTCTACATTATTATTAACCAAACTTCTTAATTTAATCTCTAGTTGTACTTTTTCCCCCCAAAATGTTCTTCCTTCTATTCTGGTTCAGTTACAGTATCTTTGAAATGTAAAGCTCTAATTTTAAAGGATTAAGATGTGTGATAAAACTTGAGAGCGAGCAGAATTTATTTTCTATATATACAATTAATTGTCTAGTAAACTTTTTGTATTTTTAGATTGAAGCAGGTGAGAAATTTCTAGCTTCTTTAAACATTCTCACTGCAAATGCAAAACATAAGGCTTGAAATATGTTTCAAGGCTGTACTTTTGTTATTAGTCCTTGACAAAATTATATATGATTTGCAGTTGAAAACTTTCTGGTATATACTATACAATGATTGAAAAAGTACAAGGTACCAGATAATGTACAAAGATTTTCAATAAATGGTTATCAATTATATCAGCAGAGTATTTTGTCATCTCTCTATTGTTTGCTAAGAGTATGTCCATGCGGAGTGAGAGGTGTAGTAGATAATAAATAGCAATATCTTCCTTCAAGTTAATTCTGAATCCGGAATGGGAGAAATATCAATAGTTAATACTATGGTATTAAGAACACTGCAAAAAGGCACAAGAATAGTCAACAAAAAACTCCTTTATTTATCCAAAGTAACACTTATTTTCTGACATTAATTGAGTTGAAAATTGCCTTGATTATGTCTAAATCCTCCGTTATCCAAACATACTCAATATCCTATATTCCAGTCGGATAACTGAAGTTTGACTTTACACTATTTTTAATGAGGTATACAATTTAACTCATTCGCCCATAGTTCACATTTTAGGATGGATCAAAGGAAACCAAATTGGTGAATGTATAATTAAAATCATATTTATTTCTCTTCATGATTTCCCTGCAAATACCATGCTGTTGATGAAAGCACTTTTATAAGTGGTTGTATGCATCAACACAATTTACTGTAGATAATCCTTCCTTTGAAGGAAAACCTTTAAACTCATGTGTCTTTTAATACAAAACAGTGCAATGGTAAACTAGCTGTGTTTTTTAAGTTCCTTTTTTTTCCCAGTTTAATCATATTTCTTTATAATAATCTCCACAGGATGGCTTGATAGTAGAAAACATGCATGATCTTCCTTACACGGTATGTCCTGGACCTGAAGTAACTGCAGCAATGACAGTCATTAGTGCTGCAGTGAGACAGACCTGCCCCCATCTCGCGCTGGGTGTCCAGATCCTGTGTGCTGCAAATCAACAGGCGATAGCCGTTGCTCTTGCTGCAGGTAATAGAAATGACGCATCAGTTATTACTGTTGTTTGCTATGGCATTTACTCTCTGCAAATTGTGCATTGTACTAACATAGATACCATGAAAAATGAGACATGAAAAGCTCACTGTACCCTGAAAAAGCAGAAATTACATTTTGAGAAAGATGCCTCCTTGATTATAATAGATGATACTTGCACGCTGCTTCAGTTGAAGGCAGCTAAAAATCCCAAGGCTGCTGCTGCAGCTTTCTGGGTGAAGCCCGTCTAAATATAATGATTAGTTTAAACCTACTCATGTCTAAAAGCCACCTTTGGTGTAACTCTGTTTACTTCGGTTAAATTATATTTGAGGATCAACTTAACCCACTGTGGTTAAGCAGCCTGTTTCAGCATCTAATTATATGTTGTTGCTACTACTGGTATCCGTTAAAACTAAGTTTTCATTGCCTTTTTTTAATGAATGGATGGAATGAAACTTTTTATATTAATAACAAAAAATTGAGTGTACAGCTAGCCAAACTACTTAAAATTAAATTGCATTTGGGAGAATTAAATATAAATTAATCTATCTTTATTGCATGAATCCTAGACTTGCTAACCTTTCTGCTCCTACTGCTTGCTGAAGCAATTTTAGTTTTTCATATGTAACATTCCATGATTTAAAGATGGAGGCTGGTTTAATATGGAAGGCTTGTACTTCCTAAATACTTCATAAATTGAGGGTTAATGCCTGTTTTTGCCCAAATTGCATGCGATTACAGGAAGATTGCCCATTTTTGAATGTACAAATTTTACAAACAGGCAGAATTTCATAAGAATGGAAAACTAAGAGATGCTGGTGTTAATTGAAAACCATACTTCAGGTAAAATAATGTAGGCTAACTTATCTGCAATGACAGTTTTAATTACATTGGGTATGTTCTAAAAGTCTTAAATTCCTTTTTTCTTGGGGGAATTCTTGTTAGTAGATGTGTTTTGAACTCAGAACTTTGGAGTGCTTTAAAATCAGAAGTTCCCATTTTCAAGGTGTCTAGCTACTTGACAAACTGACAAAACCTGATTTTTATTGCTGCAGTAGAACCTATATGAAAACCTAAAATAAAAATGCTAACAGAATCCAGTTTTAGCTTTTAGGGTTTGTATGCATGTAGGATACTTGAGGTACATAGGCATTTGCAAAAGTATTTATACATCTTATTTTTAAAAGCAGTAGTCGAACTGTTAGTGACTTATGCATCTTTTTAGGAGCAAAACTGATCACTAAATAAAGGATATAGTGTGGGAACAATGTATTTCTCTTCTCAGCAATTATTAATGAGGGAGAGAATTCCTGGAGGGCTTGGGTTTTGCTCAGCTCTACTGCTGTTCTGCACTATTTGTTCTGTAACTGGAGAACACCAGCTTGGAAGGGCCTGTGTTTTAATGCATTTCATTGCACTTCTCTAAAAATGATTGTCTGAAGTTCACTGAACAGGAAAGCAAAAAGAAAAGAGAATCACTTTAAGCAAAACCATAGTAAAGCGAGTGCTACTTTATAGGTAGGAAATCTTTGAGTAGTTTTTCTGTAGCAGCTTACTAGTGTCTTTAATGTCAATACAGTTTTCATAGGTGGGAATTAATAAAGCAAGCCCTGTATGCTTCCACTACAGAAAATACTTGCTGAAGGTGTTTTAGCTAAAAAGCATATGTAGCATCTCCTGCTACTATGCAGTCATTTCATTTTCCCTGTGGAAACTCCTATCTTTGGTAGAAATAACTGTTCTGAAGAGAACTGCACAAGGAAATCCTAAGTGGTCTCTAGGTGAAGATAATGATTTTATTTTGTAAAGAGGGAAAAAAAATCAGCAGGTTTACAGTGTGACTAGAAGGAGCTCAACATCACCAACATGTGGTTATGTTAATAAACATGTTGTGGGTAGCCAAATAGTAACAGATGAAATTTCTGAATTTTACTAGCATATTGACAACGTATTGGATAAATCTGAAAATAAAAGTCATAAATCAGGGGATGAGGCATCTGAGAACGTTGAGAATTTTTTTTGTCATTTGTTTTGGTTCTTTAGGAAACATTTATTTATTCAATTAAGACACCTAAAGGAAGGAATGACAGCAAAAACATCTTTGTGCTGGGTGCTTCAGCAAAGGCACGGAGCAGTGGTAGGAAAATAGCGGGGGATCTTGAGGAAAAAGGGAACTGCTCTTCTGACAGAAACAAGCAGTTCCGCATGTTATCAAAAAACAACTATTGAGCCAAAACAGTTGTTGTCAACATCTCCCCAGCTCCAGAAGGTTATTGCAGACAGTTGCACCAGTGCCGAGTGCTCTTGGTTCAGAGCACGGGCAGGTCCACCGCTGTGGGTTGATGGAGGCGGTTGCCCAAGGGCATCCATCCAGCAGGCCATGGCATCCTCCTGCCCGTGTTCCCCCTCCATCTGCCCCACAAACCATCATGACGGTGTCTGATCTTCTGCTTTCGCTTTTGACTTCAAAAGGTTATGTTGAAAGCTGCCCGATTTCCCTCTGTTCCCAAGGGCAGATATGGCAGTGTTAGGCCACTCAGACATTAATGTCATTATATACACAAATAGTGGGGGAGATTCATGTCACACATTTCTTTAATATTAAAAAAGTCCTTTGCTGTTCAACTTTTATACTCTTCTAATGTAGGCATTTTAGTTTAAAATACTGTAATGTCCCTGAGGACCCATAGACTGGAAAACATAAGAGAGAATACAGAATAGTACAGGTTTGTATTTATATTTTTGACTGGAAGCCATCTTAATCTCAAATGCTTATTCTCAGAAAAACAACCCTTCTTAATAGTTCATTTTAATTACATCCTCCAAAGACTGTATTATCTTCCTTCTTCCCTAAAATGCTCTTTGTGGAGAAGCAAGTCAGAATTTGTTTGCTAGGGTTACTTTTCAATTGGTTCATTATTAACAGGTGTACCATGTGGTTTTTAGAGGTGTATAATTTCCTGTTTGTAGTTTCTGATTTAATTAACTACATCTGCTTGAGGTTGAAACAGAATGATGTATATAAGCAGGTTCTATGAGCATTTGTAGAGGAGATAAAAAAAATACAAATGCTCTCTTATTTATTTTTGTTTAGCAAATATTACTGGTTATCATTTCTCAGTGCTCAGGAATGTCCACAATATGTTCGCTAAGTCTGGGTCAGGTTTAGGCATAGTGTTTGGTTTTCTTATTTATCCGTGTGTCTTGTTTCCTGAAGTTAACCGTTGTGTTAATTTCATGTTGTTTGTTGTTGATCTACTTCCAAATTACATGCCTTTTCTTTTATTGAAAGTTTGCTAATTATGAAGCACTGTTCATATTAGAGGGGACTGTTGTGTCTAAAGGAATTGCCCAAAAGCCCTCAGCTATTTGTGTGGGTTTTTTATGTTAGTGAGATGTTCTGCTTGGCTCTAATCTATCAGTGTAGGTCTTTGCAGGGGAGATGCAGAACCTTTATAATACAGGGACTAGATGCTGGTGATACTCCATTATTTTGTACATTCTGCATGCTCTCCGTTACCGATGTGTAGCAGTGATTGAGAGGAAATAAATAACTGGCCCATCATTAACCTAATGGAGACAAAGTTAATGGTGAGAAGAAGGATTTCAAGAAAAATTGCCATTGTGGAATATCGGCCTGGCCATCTGCTAATCTTTGAGGCATAGAATAGTGCCCATAGCTGTATCTCTGTAGTGATGCACAGGAACGCTTCTGATATTCCAGGTACCCCTTCCTGCTGTATCTTGACTCCATGGGGTGGAGAACCCCAGGCACATGGGCCAGAGGCAAGTTATGCTCTTGTGTTCTGGCCAGAGCTTCAGTCTGTGCACCCGGGAGCAAGGACTGCAGGGTCTACTGTAGAGTGCAGCTTCGCTACACCTGGGTGAGCCTGTGTTACACTCCTCATGAATCAGGGCTCAGTTTTTAAGTTTATCTTCTCTCATCTCATAAACTTACAATAGAATAGCTCAGTTGGAAGGGGCTTAAGATAATTGTCTAGTCCAGCTGCATCTCTGCCTGACTGTGAAACTGCCCTTTTTTCCTTTAAGGATCGTATTACTGAAATCCCATTTCTGAGTTGGTCTTCATCAATGATAATGACATAGTTGGTAGCTGATTAAGTGAGGCTTCGTATCAGAAGATATCCCAGGTACCCAGATGTCTCCGTGTCTTTTATAAATAGAGCGTTGCTGTCTGAGACCATTCCGTTCCGTCACCCACAAGCAGGGATATCTTCCATGGGAATTCACATGCTACAGCTCATGATACTGTTTAAGGTGGGATAGAATTGGGCAGAATTGTATACTGCTTTTTTGATTTTCTTTTTTACTGCCACCATATTAATGCAGTGGTGGGGGGAGGCAGCTGAGCTGAGAACTGCCGCAGGGGTGTGCATGCCTTGGGAGCATCCACAGCTTGCTGTGGAGCAAGGCAGTGAGTGCTGCAGACTCTGCTGTGAGCTCTGCTGAAGATGCTTCTCCCAGGCCCGCAATTCATGCTGAGCATGGAAGGAGCTGCTGCACGACGATGTGCTGAGCGGGTAAAGGGTCTTCGCAGCACAGAGACTGTATGCCTCTAGTGTCAATAGCAGGCAAAGTCGATACTCCTCTGAGTTTTCACTTTCAGCACAAAATCAGTCTTTCGGATTCTTTTTTAATTAGGAAGGCAAGAAGAGCTGGGAGATGGGATTTACTGTGCATGTAAAGCAAGATACCACCACTAAAGTAACCTGCGGCATCTTGCCTTTATGTAAAGGCAGAGATGTTTGCCTGAAGTCCAAAATTCAGGAGCTGCTGCCTTGCAGAGGCCAGGTCCCATTTCTGTGAAAGCAGTAAATCCTAGCTCCCAGTTCCTTTTGACTTTATAACTGAAGGAAGGAACGTACCTGAGAAAAAGCTTCTCAATGGTTGCATCCACTTCACTGTTTTGGGGTGTTAAAATGCAGCGATATGCACATTTGCAGCATTTAAGATGGACAAAGTAAAAGTACTATTTCCTCCATCAGTTCAGTCTTGCGGTATTTTCTCACCCAGCAAAAGAAGTGTTTCAGTCTGTCGTTTTTTTCTTTTAATCATAAATTATCATGGGAAGGAAAGCAAAAAATAAAGCTTTTCTCTGCAGTTGATAGACCTTCACAGCTGTTTAGGTAAAGCTGTTCAAGTAAGATTAAAGTAAGTGGAGTAACACTAACTTTTGAAAAAGTGACAAGCTCTAATTGCTTGAGCAGGCCCTGCAGCAGCTGATGACTTGATTCCATGTTCCTAATACAGTCTTGAAGTTCTGTTTATTAGGCTTCATTGGAAATTTCCTGTTCTTGTTTTCCAGTGAGATTACAAATTTTTTTTATTCCCATGTAAGTCAGAAATGGGACTGCCTATTAACTATTAAATGGCTATTACTTTTCAACATGTCAAATGTGAAAGTAAGCAATAGTATCATTCTCACAATTTTATGAGCGTAAAAATGAATTCAGTGGCAGAATCTGATTATGGCTTCATAAAACAGAAGGGTAATGATTTGGTGCCTGCACCTATTACACTTGGTTAAAATTTGTATTTTCATAGCCCCCAAAAATCCAGATAGAGAGTGCAGCAGAAAGTCTTAAATTACTAAGTTAAGGAAACACAAACCCAGCATCAACAAACAACATGTAAGCAGTGACTTCAATAAATGAAATTACTCAATGAATAGCCCCTGTCCTGAGTTAGAGATTATGATTGCTGTGAAAATGTAATATATCTCTAGACTTATTGATAGTCTTATGATTAGAGGAGAAGTAATTTTTCTTATTTAATTCTGAATTGTACTGTAAAATTGGGCGATTTAAATAGAACCTATAGCTTTTTTTCCTGGATGCAGAAATCTCGATCTAGCTATTTGCACTGTGTTTATTACCCAATGTCTACTAGCACCTGTAACTATACTTGTGGCACGCTCTTATCTTTGGATCCTGAGAATACTCCATGCTTTTCACCTACTAATCTGAAGGCACAGGACAGCTTGCATTTGGTTTGGCATCCATCTGTGATGTTTCTTGTTAGCTGGAGTCTGTGTTGCTAAGCAATACAGGCTCTTCTCTATCAGGCATAAGCTTTTGTTTCTGCAACTTCAGGGCTTTTGGAATGAAATTGAAATTTTAAAATAAACAGGCACCTTGTCATTTGGTAAATACATTTTAAAGATCACTTATGTTTGTGTTTGAAATGTGCTAAGGTGAGGCCTCTGTTGCCTAAGCTGTTCTCTGGTGGGTGGGATTGCATTCTTGATGGCTGCTTTCACTTGCATTGGTTTCTTTGGTATCACGTCAGCTCTAATTAAAAATGCAGCTGACTCCAAAGCTGGGGCAGCAGCAGAACTTCGGAAGGGCTTGGAAGAGACCTCCAAAGCAAACTGGAAGAACAGCAAAAGCTGGATAAGATGGGAGCAGAGCTTTTACACGTATGTTAAATGACAGGTGAAATAGACTTCAAGGCTATGAAAGACTGGAGAGAAGAGGGGAATACGATAAGGGAGTCAGAACGCAATCTCGCGCCTCACAGCTGTGGGCTTATTACACCATGGCCAAAGGTTTCAGTATTTCAACACAGAGGTATTTCAAGGCTGTGTAGGGGTTCCCTGAGAGTAGATGAATGGGCTGCGTGAAGTCATCGCTATTCATAATCTTGCGCTTAAGTATACATGCTACAAAACCTTCCTACTGCAAAAAATGAATGAATATGGTGGACACCATGTTGCTAAGATACGGTGGAGTTGATGGTTGGAGTAAGTTCAGAGTACAGTGGAAAATGTTTCACTCTTCCCAAACCTTATCTGTTTTTACCTTTGGCACGGCTCTTGAAGTAATTTGTTCGTGTGGTGCTGTGTAGAAAACACAAGCTACATTCAGATGGAGAGTCAAACAGGTGGTATATAAAGTGTCGCAGACTGTGTTTTCTTGCCTAATTTCCTAAAGAAAGAAGACTTAACGCTGGCCCTAGTCTATGTCCATGTCCTCGATGCTTTCTGACCTGGTGGCCAACTTCAGGCATATTTAACAGGGGAATAGATGTTGGGAAAGTAATGCAATGAAAGAGTATCTGGAAAGAGGGGAGAGACCCAAGTTAATGACCCTTCATGGAGAGAAGATGCATTGTTAGGACAAAGGAGCTGTGTTTTGACCTACTTGCTCCTCTGTTGGCACATGCCCACTGGCACGGCATGGCAAGAGGCAGGGCAGGGCATGCAGGTGCCGAACTGTTCTGAGCCACGCGGGAACAAACTGGTAGGAGCCGAGAAGGAGAAGGGAACCATGGGGATAGGGAGAAAACGAGTGGGCTCTATGGGAGAGAGCGGCGTTGAAGGCAGTAAGATGGAAAGCAGAAGTCGGGGAGAACATGGGTGAAAATAAAGAATGTAAAACTTAAATATGTGGAAAAGCAAGGTTGGTTAGTCCTAAAGCATATGGAACAACTTGTGTTGGGAACAAGTAAGAGGGGCAATAAGGTGGGGTTTTGTTTGTTTTTAGTATTTCTGGTTTTCAATCTTCAGGTTTAGCTAAGATATGCTAATTATTTCTTTTTTCAGGTCTTGATTTTATCCGGGCTGAAGGGTTTGTGTTTTCTCATGTTGCTGATGAAGGGATTATAAATGCCTGTGCAGGTAACCTGCTACGATACAGAAAACAAGTTGGAGCAGAGAACATTCAGATTTTTGCTGACATTAAAAAGAAACATAGGTAAATACAAGCAATATTTTATGTAAATATGAATGTAATAATGATCTTGTATTTTTCTCCATTTTCTGATTTTTTTTTTTTTTTTTTTTTTAATGCCTATTTAGTGTCAGGAAAGTTAATGGTACATGGAGAACTTTATTGTTCAAGCAAGGTCTTGCAGTACTATTAGGGGATAAGTTTAAAAATAAATTTGCACCTGTAAGCTGCAGGTTGCTCCATCTGTGAAGTTTGCAGTTGTTTAACCTTCAGGATTTATAAATGCAGACTGTAAAAGTTTTGCATCTGGTATTATTAGGTGAGATTTTGTATACTTGTGCATATGCTTACTATGTTTAAAGAAATTTTGTTTCTGGAGGCTAGGCATCCAAGGTTATTTTTAGTTATGCAAGCAGTTGCCTTATAAAAGCATCCAAATCATAATATTTTGGCACTTTAAAAAGCTATTCTTTCTTTTCCCTCCTTCCTGCCAATAATACTGGTTTCTTCTACTTAAATCAGTGCTGTCTATGTACGGATTATGTTCTATGATTATCAAACAGAAGGAACTTATGACAGATGAATCCAATTCTTTTCTGCTGATACTTTATCATAACTGTCACATGGTACTTTCAGCTATTTAGATGTCACTCTTTGGTTTTTTCCCCAGAAGAACTGCTGAGGTGTTATGTATTATACATGCTAAATAACCTAATTAAAATGTTTTTGTGTAGTATGTGGATAATCATGAGAATAACCAAGTCTGGAAGATCTTAAATACCTAATAAACAGGTAATAAATTTCAAAACAGAAAGGAAACAATGCAGCATGGTCAAATTAAGCTTTTACGGTCCTTCAGAGTGGTTTCTTTCTAATGATTTCTTTATATATGCATATGTGTATATATATAAATAAAAATACATCGCATTAGACTTTTTTGTAAAAAATTGTTTGCATTGTGATTTTTTTTTTTTTTTTCCTTTGCCTTGACAATTGATGAGTTGGTATTTGGATTATACTTCCTGTTGTTCAAATTTCCTTTTTAAGAAAGGAAAAGATTTTTTTTGTTTGTTTCAGGCAGACTCATAAGCTGAGAAGGAAATGTTAAAGGACTTGTTGGTTGAGTTTTTTAGTGTAGAACAATATGCCTGCCACTGAGAGCTGCTAGCCTCCTATTCTTTAAATGGGGAGAAACTATTTTTGTAGTCTACTGGCTGTGTTACGGCTACCCTCCACATTCTAGTTTTAGGGTGCCTACTACTCTTAAGCCCTGTTTCAACCTCATTGTATGTATTAGGTACTTAGGCCAGCCTTTCTCCAGCTGCAGAAAGGGAGTTGGTGTACTACTTTTGCATCCATCACCATGAGCGGAACGCAGCGCCCACACGTGCTGCCTCTGAATATGGCCAGAGCATGGATCCCCTCAAGAGCATTCATTGTCCATCCAGGCTGATCTGGCAAAGAGGTTGGCTCCATCACCGCTCACCAGTGCAACATGTTGGCCGTAGCCATTGTTTTCTACTTAAATGGAAATATAGAGACAACACAGTCAGGTGTTTAGCCAGCAATGCCTGGAATTCTTTCAAAGTTGAGAATCATTTAAATTAAAAGCTGCTATTGCTATAGGTTTCAGAGAAAGCGCGTCACCCATGTGTCAAAGACTGCTGTTGAAAAGCTAGGTTGCAGGTAATTGATGTTTGTAACTGCTGTGTAAGATGATTCCTGTGATTATATCGTAGGTAATAACTATTCTTTCTGTTAGTTGGACTTCGTGGAGGGTGTTAATTCTGTTCTAGGCAACAGAATCTGATTTATGAATGACTGCACATCCACAACTCCCACTTGAAGTCAGAGATCTCTGTGTGCTCAACATTTCTGAAATACAGGTGCTCGACATGTAAGCAGCTGTCTCAATTGACACCTGGTGGTTCACACTTAGCAATCGCTCTTCAGAGACAGGAGACCCCGAGCGACAGACCGATCAATTTATGGTTCCCTGATGGAAAAGGTTGGGTTTTTCCCTCTTGTTCATATTGCAATCTTACTTCCCAATTTAAAACAGGACACTTGCCCTCTCTCACAAAGCCTGCCTTTGGTTGTTCTGACAGCGGGGAAGATGAGGAAATGCAGTCTAAACATTCAACAAGATGGATAACGACTGTGTGTGCCGAGAGTAACCACAGGGTACGTTCCTGCTGTTTACAGTGCTCACGCTCTGACGGCAGATGTCAGCGTGGCCGAGACCGCTTCGGCTGCCGAGCTCTTCCTGGCCGATGGGGTGGTACTGACTGGCACGGCTACCGGATTGCCCGCAGATCCTCAGGAGCTGAAAGGTGAGAGCTGTCATACGAAGGTCGGACAACAGGCAGTGAATCAGTTTCTGGATTAATGTGGAAAGAAATCTATATATCCGCTGTTCCTTGAGGAAAGAAAAGAAGCTCCTGCTGTGGGGTTTGATTTGATGCGGCAGAACTAATGCGATCGAGGTGCTATTCAGATTGGCTGTTGTGTGTTTCTGAACAACTGTTTGGCGGGACGAAAATGAAAAATTATTTCAAGCTTTTATAACACTGAATGATGGTGAGGCTTAAATGAAGGAAAAAAGTTAAAAATGTACGTTCCATTCTAAAAAGTCTTAATATAAGAAAAAAGCCACTTTATAGCCGTATTAGAAAACTAACTAACTATAAATCTTTCCATTGAAGAGTTAAGCATTTTTATCTTCCACAATGAAAATGGAAGTCCTGCAATAAAGGGGCATTTTGATGAGGCAACATTCCAAACAGTAATACCAGGAAAAGTACTGCTTAGAAGATTTTCAGGAAGAATACAAGTTCATTGGTAGATAGAAAGATGCTACATCAAAATAATTTTTAAATGGCGTGGACTTTTTATCAAGGGAGAGTCGTTTGACCTATGAGTTCTGACCTTTGCAAAAGTCTTATATAATTCTTCATATTTTCATATTGGCGTAAGTTTGGGCTGTCTTCATGAAACTGGATTGCTCCCATGCTAGAATTAAAGTTCTGTCATGAGGGCATTTAATTCCCATCACTGATTTTAATTTAGATTAATGGCTTGTATTTGAGGGTCTCACTACATGAGATAGAATGTGTATTTTTTTAGGTTTTACTTTTGCTGACATGCTTTAACTTAGCATGTTTTGAAGTTCCAGTGCAGAGTGTATTGTATTCAACTTACGTTGGCTGATCAGGGTGAAAAACATACTTTACTTCCCATAGATACCTGGACCTCGAGCATCTTTTGAAATAACATGAAATCATTCAGTGTTTTCAGGGTTTTACCTAAGATGCTTAACAGCATTTAAAATAGATGTTAAACTTGTCAAAATGGGTTCTTATTTCATACGTAGTAAACTTTTTGCCAAATAATAGGTTATAAATGACTATGCTTCAATCAGTAATGTTAAAAAGAAAATGATGGCTTGGTGTGAACACTGAGCTCTTTTGGGTATAACCCAAACCCCAGAACACTGGGTCTTTTGGTATAGTAAACTAAAGATGATACATGGAACAGCTGACCCTGAAAGCTAGGCATATTTTAGAGACTGCAAAATTTCATTAATCTAGAGCTCCATCCCTGCCTGCAATTAATGTCCCCATTGCTCTTAATGCAGATTAAATAATTTTTAAAAAGGATTTGATAAATCTTAGGGCGAAATCCTAGGTTAAATTCTGCTTTCACATATGCACATGCAACCTCCATTGGTTTCCTGCATCAGAGACCTCTAGGCCCATGGATTTTTTTATCACAGGACTCCAGGCAGACAGCACCATGGCTTCTGCTTTTATTTCATGTGAACAAACATGTCAGTCTCTGTCTTTTTCTCTTTCTGGGTCCAAAGAACAAAATGAGTCAGAGTTAGCAGCTGTAATGAAGTACACACATTGATTTTGTGTTTGGATTTGTGCTATGAAAGCAAGAGTCTGCACATCACGGGTTTATTTTACTTAGGTCACAGCATTTTGGATGATAGCAGGCCCTCTCGTGAGAAGGATGTTGGCTTAAAACAGTTAGGAGAAGAACTTAAAAATCAATATTCCAGGGTATAAGGATATGACAAATTAGGCATATCTATGTCAGCAGATTCTTAAAAGGAATCAGATCTACAGTCTACAAAGTTGGTGTTGATGTGAGTGAAATTTTGCATTTCACGAATTTATGCAGCCCTGGAAGTGCTGTATTACGATGATACACACAATTGGGCACCTTTCATCACACTGCAAAGCATCTCTTGAAAGCAGAACCAAGAGACAGATGAGATTTTTGTCATGTCTTTTTTTTCAGCTTTGTTGTGCAGTAATATAGAAGTGTTTTTTGCCTTTTTGTCTTTGTGTTGAATTGACTGATTTGTGATGGGGTGTGGGAAATGAGTGTTTCCCTGTCAAGCCAGAGAACTGTGTTCAGTAGGGTTTTGTTTGTAGTTTGTGTCGCTGCCGCCTTGTAGGCAACCATCAGCATCGCTCCGTGTAGAGGCTGGCAGGCTTTGCTCCAGGGCTCCCTGGGTGTACCAGGGCACCAGTGGTTGATGGAGTACAAGGTCTAAAAATCAGACTTCAGGTTATTAAGGAGCAGGAATTATAGCTGAGCGTTTTGAATTACAATTAACTAATAAACCATATTTTCATTTAAGAGGTTATAGAAGTTTGTTCCGGCTTGCTACATTGTGAAACATTATTTGGTCGGAGCGTGTGAATCTATCAGGTTTTCTCTTTGGGTATAACTGCTGAAATACCTGCTTTGCATCCAGTCTGTATTTGAAGTGACCAAAGCTTTGTATAATGACTGCTTAGTTAACTGTTTGAACAAAGCAAATAGCCTCAACTGAGTAACCAGTGGAAAACAGGGTACATCTTGAAACCTGAAAGCTGGCTGTGACTGTCACCTTAGTTATTGTTTCTAAAAGGGGCATCAAGACTGGTTCACCCTCTTACCTTTTGATGGTACGTTTAGGTCAAAATAGAGGCTGCTGCCTTCGCGGTACCCGCAGAAATAAACGGGAGATGTGAATCTGGTCAGATTTAATGACAGAGAAAGTCCTCTGAATTAAAAAAACTAAAATGTGTTACAGTAGAGCATTACCATAAACATAGCGTTGTGTACGGTACAGTGATTACTGCATATGAAAAAGCTGTTGAAGAGTAGTTGAGCAAGTTATTGGCACAGTGGTGGTTATTTTTACGCTGCTCTTCGCCATTGTTTTCAAGCTAGGAGCATTTGGCCTTTATTTCATGTAACTTGTGCATACCATAGTTCAAATGCTTTCATTGTGCTTTGCAGCCAAGCACTATTTCATTTGATTTTATTAAAGACATATCTGCAGATGTGCTGTCACAAGAAAGAGCACAGTGCCCTCTAGTTACAGTTTATTGAAATAGAGAAATGTGCAAGTTATGTAAACTTTAAGATCTTGTTACTGTAACATCACAAAATTGTCTCCTTTTCTCTTTCTGTCAAAGGAAAAAAAAATATAGTCAGAAGAAGAAAGCCAAGAAAGTGAGAGATTTAAAGCAAATCTCTGTGTTTAGAGGTATCTTGACAGTGACTGAACATTGCCATGCAAAAGCATATCTCACTGCTGTTGCTTTATTTTCTTTCACAAGTTAGAATTTGTATTAACACAGCCAATAGACAAATCACCTTCTACTAATCAACTTTAGGCCTTGATGTGCTTGGAAATGACTTAAAAGTAGCATCTGTAGCATACTTAATTAGGTAACCCAGTCTCATTGCAGACCGAGCACTCCCATTGCCATTCTTCACATTGTCAATCTGAATAAATCTCCAGCACAGGAGATGTGTGTGGACTCCATGTGTCATGTATGGATTACAGCAGGAGTTGGATACCTTGCTAGTTTGGAAAGCTTTGGGGTTTTTTATAGTTTCACAGCAGTCTCAGGTTTCACTGGTTTTTACTCTTTGCCTAGTAGGGCTAAGCTATTGTCTTACACCCATATGATCATTTTCTGTTTAATTATTTGGCTCTACATTTTTCCTGCTGATGTGAAATAATTACAAAACAACTACCTGCTAATGTGCCTTATGTACTTGTTGTAAAAACAAATATTGACTTGGAACGCAGTTCCTCAGGGAATACAGTAAAGTACTGTTGCACAAATTTGCGGTCAGTTGTAGCACCTTAATTATGCATTGGTATCTATGTAAAGCAGATATGATATTTCTAAGAGAACGTAGATACTATATAAATAAAATTCTGATTTTTCTAGAACAGGATTTCAGTAATAATGCTATAAATAACTAAAAATGAATTATTTTGTTGCTGTAAGCAGGATGACTGTAAGAATTTAAAATATGCATAGAAATAACTATAGTTTTTATTAGATATATACATGTTCCATCTGATTTGTTTAAAATTTTCAATAAGGACTGTGTGGAATGGCTTTATGTTTGTGTTAAAATGTTTGTAAGAAGGAGTTATTGTTCCTAGATGGAAAAATGGTAGGGCATGTGACCTAAAAAGAGGTTCAAGAGCATTTTAATAGATCCCCTTTCTTTGGTGAAGTAGGAAGGTGATAAATAATTAGTCTTCCCTGAAGCATAATTAATAAGTTAGGCTTCTGATGAAACTTCATTTAAACAGTGTTTTGAAGCAGACTTCTATATGTTGCATATATGCTTTCCCTAGTTACTTCAAGCTCTAACCATCTTACATAAACTTATCCCCAATTAAAGTAGTTTATACTTTTTAAAGGTCAGAAATAATGCCTCACAACATTTCTGTAAGTAAGGGATGAAGCATCCAGTCCTATGAGTGACTCTTAGAATGGCCAGTTTGAAATGAAAGGATGAGAAGAATGCTTAGTAATTCTTGAACTGGAATTTTTAAGTTATTTTTTTTTCCAGAGCTAGTACTGACCCAAGTCGTGCAGAAAATACTCTAATAAAGTTTTATTTATCTATGGGGAACCTTTCCATGATCAAAACAGCCATCCCCTCTTGTTTTTATTCTAAAAAACGTGAACTATGGTAACTGAGCCATAGATCAGTTTCTGTACTGTCAGGTCTGTCAGAACACATGCATTTCATGGTGAATGTGATCACCTGAACCATGGACTGAAATCCACCCCTGTGCATGAGGGATGAAGTGGATCTGTAATATTTTGAGCCCTGTTTTATTACTTTGTCTATTTCTCCTTTTAGAGCCAGGTAAAGGGTCAGATAATTAAGTAACACGTACTGTATATAGAAAAAACAATTGGCTTTTTTGTTCCATTGCCATCCATAGAAAAAGAAGTAGTCTTTATCAGTACTACCTTTTGCTTTCTGGTAAACTAGCTGGAGCTATCAATGTAGTGTATATGAACACTGCTTGCTTTCCTACTTCTGAGTCCCTGAAATTTATCATGAAGCAGAAAGCATGTTCCTTTTCCATTGCCTGTGAATAAGGCCCTTCTTGTTTCTTCACTGAAGATCTTCTACTAGTTGTCAACATAGCGTAAATTCAGCAAGGAGACCTGGCAGAAATACACACCAGTCCAGCTACCATTATTGTGATTTAAACTGATGACTGAAGAATTGTAAAGAGCACAGCTCAGCTGAATATTCTGCCGCTGTAACGATCTCACCAGACTTGCAAAAAAGAATCTGAGCTGATACAGTGAATGGAAACAAGAATGGCATCTTATTTTTGTAGCTGTATTTCGATTACTTCATGGAAAGACTGGGGGAGGTGATTATTCACATCTTAAGGTGAGGGAAATAGAGAACATAGTTAAGATTCCACATGATGCATGGCGGCCCACATGGTCACTCCAGCATCTGTAAATCCTATTTCAAGGCCATGGGCCTGGTTTGCCTGGAATCTATACTGGGTGTTACTGTAACACAGTGGTAAACGATAGCTCCTTTCTGCGTATGTGTAGCACCTCGAGCACAAAGGACCCTCTAAGTGTGATGGTAACAGTCACAGTAAGTAAAAGGGTCTGGTCCTGCTGTGCAAAAATTTCCTACATCTAGCATCTCATCTTACCAGGGATATGGAATAAAAATGAATTTATGAGGGAATATACTAAAATCCAGTACATTCTCTGCCAGTCAATTCAACTTAATCTTGCTGAAATCTTGTTCCTTGACAATAAAGAGTGGTACAGGTATGGTACCAAGACCCAACTTTCATATCTTCCATCCTTTGATATGTGGCCAGGAATATTCTTCTGCAGCGTTTGATACAGCAGCAGAATGCAAAATGAAATAAAAGTGAGATTTTTCATAACAGCTGTTCAGAGCTAAAGGTGTTTTTTCTAGAGAAGTTGTTTCATTCTATAGTAGAAGTAAGAAATACCATGGTGATGAGTTTCTTGATATTCACCTTTCTTTATTGTTGAAAAATGACGCAAATTATATATAGTCTTGATAGAGTTTCAAAGATGGGACTTAACCCTAATTTTGGTTTTCCTTTCTTCAGAGGTTAAACATGCTGTGAAAATTCCTGTGCTGATTGGGTCTGGAGTGACTCTGGAGAATGTGAGGAATTACTTGGATGCAAATGCTCTAATAATTGGTTCGTATTTCAAGAAAGAAGGTTATTGGGCAAATGGTGTTGATCCTGACCGAGTAAAGAAATTTATGGAACACATAAGTAAACTGAGAGAATGAGTTTGTCAGCAAACGGTATTTTTGTGTGTGTGTGTATAAGTGCAGTATAATACATTGTACAGAATTAAAGCACAAATGTGTGCTTGAATGGCTAATAACATTAAATGAAAACGCACATCATCTCCATAACTAGCTGGGAAACACGGTGACACTTTACTATAAAATGGTGCTTTGGTGTTTGTTTCTAGGCAGCACATTTCTGTGGCACTCAAAGCCATCGTCAATGCAAAACCAACTCTCCAAATGCTTGTGTAATACATTCTCTCCTATAAGTAAAATGGTTATGGAGTTTAAAGAATTTGTAGTAAATATTCATCAGAGGTGAGCTGAGTTTTGTTTTGCCTGTGAGTACAATAGGATGCCCTAAGTTTACAGCTAAGAGTATTGTAAATTGGACAAGTTAATTAGCCTTTCAGGTTCCCCATCTGTAAAATGATGATAATAGTACCTACATCACACGGGGGTTGTAAGACATAATAAACGAATGAATGTACAGCACTTTCATCTCCTGAAATGAAGGGCTCTATTAAAGTTCAAGATCATTATTTTTTCATTAGAACTGTGCATTTATTACAAAAATGTAGTAATTGTATACCATACAAAAATTTAAGATAATTGGGAAATTGATTTACTTACAATACTTATTAGAGAATAAGTGTAAATATTTAATTACATTTTAAGTAGAATTGGAATTTAGTCAAAATGTTTTTGCAAAAATTGGAAACTTTAATAAAGGTTTATTGTTATTTTTCAGCAAGCCCCTACAGCTTTGTACCTCTCCAGACTAGTATTAGTGATGTTAAAAACTGCCAGGTTCCTTCCAATACACAAGGTGTAATTGTGATGGAAACCTTTCTACCAAAGCTGACAGGTAAACACAGATTTTCATTTTTCCTGTAAAAAAGTAGAGGAAAAACATGACGGTGTGTGTATGTGTATGTTGTAAGAGATTCCCTTTGAATTTGATCTTTTAGCTCTAAGGAAGTTTAAAATAACCCAAAGAATACCTGTTATGTCATGGCTGTATAAAATGTGGGCATAGGTTTTCATTCCTTGGGACTGGGAGCTAAGTTTGTCTCCTGGGATCTCTCTCTCTTTCCATGACATCTATGCATGCTTCTGCTGATCAGGCTTCTGCTGATGCTAATTAAAGTTATGTTGTAGATATCAAAGCAAGTATACAAACACATTTTTTGTGTCAGTTGGCAGAGTGCCCATGCTTTTCTGGACAAAAGATACATCCTCCTTCCAAAGGCAAAAAGATTTTCAAGAAATTTAGTTTCATTAACATAACGGTGATTCCAGAACATCACAGCATGAGATAAAGTCTTCTCACGTTTCTTTTTTTCTAGACTAGTCTCTCTCTCACATGACTCCCATCAAAAGCAGTGAAATGTCTTTGGTGTGCTGACCTCCTGAAAAAGAGATTCTTTAGACCCTATGACAACCTTGGCATTCTTCTGCTTTTCTCTCTTTTCCTCCTAAACTTGGCATTGGAAAAGATTTCAGTGCATTGAAACTTTGCATTTTGTCTGCTGACAAAGTTTCAATGCATAGAAATCCTTTCAGGTGCCTGTTTATTATGGCCAGCACTACCTTTTCAAAGTCCACATTTACACAGGCATTTTAATGTGACCTGTGTTTGGACTTCCATCAAAACCAACAGTTCTGTCCCAGCCACTTGACACCACCATTTCTTTCGTGCCAGCAGGAGCATTCATGTGGCCTCATAGAGATCGGGAGACTGATTCTAGCTGAAAGCTAACCCAGCCTTGCATCAGCCACTCTCGGGGCGGGGGGGGGGGGGGTGGAATTTAGGTCCTCTTCCTCATTCTGCAGCCCTAACTCCAAGCTGCTGGTATAGGCAGTGCAACAGTGAAGGTGCTTTCTAAATCTGTCTTCTACACACTCATCCACCCATAGCATATTTACCAGGTAAGCATTGATCTGGTTTAGTCTTTAATTTAGCCCAAGTAATTAGTTCCAATTTATGTCCTCTTTATTTTGAAAAACACCACGTTAAATAAAAAGAATGAATTTAGGTATCAGTAATAGCACTGTGCTTACATCAGTACGTATTTTTCACCTTTGTGTGTTTAGGACTGTTTTCAGGCCTTTCACAAGTTGCATATAATTCCATGCATCATTGCACAGAAGATTTAATGATGGTTGTCCCAACAGCTATTTTCTAATACAATTGATACCAATTTTGAAAGTTATTTTCAGTAAACCTGTAAGCTAGAAAAGCTGACATGTAAGCAGTGAGCGCTAGCCAGTGCTCTAGTGCCATAAGAAGAGTAAACACCTTCAAGTAGTCAGCTGAAAACTGCAACCGATACACTGATAAAGATTGTTCAGTGATGATAATTATGTATAAAGAAACTGATTACGGTTGCCAAAAGTCACATTCATCACTGAGTGTGAAAATATATAATGTGTCACCAGCATGTTTCTTGAACTGGTTTCTACTCATTCACATCCTAAAAACTAAGAAGTGACTGGGACTTGAGTGGGTTTTCATCTGAATAAAAGGGGTGGTAAGTGAGAACTATTTCAATGCTGTATGCAAGGTCTAAATGAAGTAATGTCATACGCAGTAGTCTTTGTCAGACAAAAATCCTAATGAGTTGGTAAAATACTCATAACACGGAGTGAATACTGTAGACAGCACTTTCACTGTCAGGATTTCATTTAACACACCACTGTGTAACGCTTATGGAAGAAACAGGCCATAATTTACGTCAATATTGTTACATATGAATGGTATGTGCAGAATTTAGGGAACAGAAGTAAAGGAAAACTGATTTTAAAGCCTGGAAATGTGACTGATCACCAACTCTTCATCATTCTTTGTGCCGAAAGTATTTGTCTAGCAGCATTAAGCATCTGGTTGCCTGTTTCACACAGATGCTGTAAGTAGAATTTGACCTTTTGTTCAGAAAGTGTTTGAATATTTAATGTAAAATTATTAAGTTATCAGAAAGGCTGTCTCTTTTGGGAAGAGTGTTCAATTTTTATACAGCCCAAGTTGTTAAAGTACTTTGGAGCATGAACAACTTCAGAGCAGAACAAAGCAGGCAGTGCTAATGTGTAGAAACTCCAGAAGTAAATAACAGCTGTTCAAGAAGACGTCTATTAAATATGTATTAATTAATTTGAAGTGCATCACTTAAATATGTGAAGAGATTATCTTGTGTTAATTTACATTAAAACACACAGCACTTGTTAGCCTCATTACAGTATCCTAAGTATATCCTAAGCTATCACCTCATCCTACATTGAGCATTTTGTTGGGTGTTGATTGCTTTCGATTTGCCCTTTTAAAATGTCAGACAGTGGCTTCCCTTTCTTGTTGGATCTCTTCTTTCTCGCAGGTTTTGCTCTTGCATAGTTACTTACTCATGTCCATTCTGTGGTGTGCAGAAAAAACTTTTAAAATAGATTGTGAAAATATAGCAGTAATTGCCCACCGCTCAGTTCCCTAATGTGCCCACCTGAACTTCACATGTGGTTCTAGCTGTTAACTTATAAACCAACGGAGAGAATGTAAGTGTCTGGTTTTGTAGCAAAATGACTTTACATGAAGATTCAGTATCACCTTTAGCACAGGAAAAGACATCTAGTAAAATGGGGGTCTCTTCAGTGAAATTATAGATAAATAAAACTCACAGGTAATAATAGACTTTGTGGTCTAAATCAATGTAGAAATCTTAATAAAGAGTCATTCAATTCGTAAAACTTAAATATTTTTATCTGGACCTAAGAAGACAAATGGGTTTTTACCTATTTCGGTGCTGAAAATATGTGAGCTTATAAGATTTAGAGATAATTTTGAGAGATTTTCTTCCCTGTGTCATTTAGGCAGTTGATCCAGCTGCTAGGCTGTTCTTTAATCCCATTATTTTGATGCTGCAGACTGCCTGATTACAAGTTGGGAGTCCAGTTCTTGTTTACTGCACCTCTTCCAACAAACTCCTCACTGGGAGAAAACTGAGGAATATAAGGGACTTGCAGGCAGGTCCTGGCAGAGCAGGAAGTGGGAAGGAAACAAAAATATTTGACTTGAGCAAAATCTGAAAGTCCATGACAGATTGCTACGTTGCATGGTTCTCCTGAAAGAAGCGCATGGGGATGTTTGCTGTGCTTTCAGGTTGTTTGCAGCCTCTTCAGTTAAGACTCCCTGAGTTCACACCTAGATTATGTTTCCAAGATCCTCTCTGCTGGTATGTGTGCTTAGGGAGACATTTTTTCCTAAATGAAAGCTGAAGTTTTGCAGGATAATTATGGCAATAGGGGGTGATATCTGTAGCAAAATCCAGGCTTGGAATTCACAGCGCCTTGGTTTAAGGGCAGATTGAGATGTATCTTCAAAAAGAAACCATTAAAGGTTTGCATTACAAAAACTTCACTTACTTCCTGCACCTTTGCCCTAATATCCAGCCAGTGTTTGCTGTGCTGAGGAACTTAGAAGTTGAGCTTAGGAGCAGAACTGTCTGTGGCTTTTTTTTCTTGCACATTTGCAGTGCTTATCTATGCAACCTAAATAATATATTGTTCAGAAAGGGCGGAGAATTAGGCTAAGATACTTTTTGTGGGCTAACATGCCATGGTGTATAGTAGAATTGACCCTCCCTTCCACTCTGTGGTCCCAGCTGCAAAAATACCATCAGAACTTAAAATCCTTCAGAGACAGACAGAGCTGGATTTCTGCCTTAGAGGTGTCAGGGAAACCTACCCAGGTAGCTCCTTGCTTTTATAAGAACCAGTGCTTGTACTGAGACTTGCAAGAAATTGTTCATGTTGAGGCATTGTGGAACTTCTCTCCATTTTTTTTCCCCCCCTACTCTTAACTGTTGTTCAACTCGTATTGACAAGAATTACTTGATCCCTTGGACACTTGTTTTAGGGATAAAAAGCCTATTTCCCTTGGGATGGATGTCTGTTAACGACCTGTGTTAGGACTGATAACTTTGGTCACATTGTTCTCATATGGTGACTGGTTAGGAATCTTCTATTGAAAAGTACATACTTGGTCAATATTAAGTTGAAAATGTTGCATTCAGTCAGTTTCCTGACTGCATTCATATTCCTGACTTCATCTATCAAAAAGACTTGACACTCACTCACTCAGATCCAGGCAGACCTAGTAAATACTTTCCTTGGATTATTCTTCAGCTGGCAAAGTTACTACTTGCCTACGCACTATCTCAGACCAGTGCCTTTGGGGCACTGAAGTATTCCAGCCTTCACAGATTACTCCCTTTCTTCCCTGTGCTTTGCTCACAGACAGAAAACCGTCGCTCATTCCTGTCAGCCTCTGTACATCTACAGCAACTAGAGGAAGCAGAGGCAGCAGCTGAACTGAAAGTAAGGCCAGGTGGTGTCTAGTGAAGTGTTGAGAGTAATAGATGCTTTTTCACCCCAATCTTTAAATGCACAGATAATTTTAGGGAGAAAAAAGTCTTTCTGCAGTGCAAATAGGAAAGCCGTCCACATGAGGCAAAAAGGTTGCAATTCACAACATAGTCTGTTTCTTTGCTTACAGTTTGAAAATCTAGAAGTAGTAAAGGTAAGGAGAGCCTAAGATGTTTCTTATTAAACACTTAAGAATAGGAGATGATGTGTGAGGGTAATTATCTTGATTAAAAATCTGTTGATCTTATTAACACGTAGGTTTCTTTCAAGATGTTGAAAAGGGATTTTGATGATTTGGGGTGAAACTACTACTCTCTCTCTCTGTTTAACTTCCCTCTTTCCTGTCACTGTCAAATTTTCGTTGTTTCACAAAGTAAATTCAGTGTCAGACAGCAAACATTGGTGTTTTGTAATTTCTTTTTCCAGAGGATGTCACTCTCCTTGAAATGAATGGTACAGAGATGCTGTTTGGTTGCGTGGATTGCTGTGTTAAAATGCAAATTCTACTTCTGTCCTACTACCTGTGCAAAGGGAGATGGGATATCCAGTGTAGGGAGTAGGAGCTGATGAATTCGTGGGTATTTAGGACTTTATTACTTGGTGAACAACATTAAGTGTAAAAGTAAGTTAAGTGTACAAGAAGTTTTAAATATCTGAATTTACCAAATCGGATATGAAATTAAGTGTTCAAGATAGTAAACTCAGAATTGTTTGACTTTGTGCTGCAGTCACTGTATTAGCTTTGCCATGTCATACTGCTATCAGAATGAGGTCATAAAACAGAAGCCATTGAAATCATGTTTCATACAGATGTAGGAGGAATCCCAAATTGAACAGCAAATGGGGATGAAAAGGAAGGCAGCACAGTAAGGGCAAGAAAAGATGCTCAAGTTTGCTGCAGTTCCTGCCTCATTGTTTATTCCAGCTTCCTGCTTTTTCAGTTTGCCTCTCAAGCCTTTCTTGTGCATATACATAGATTATACTATGCAGAAAACTAAGAATAAGCTGAAGGCAGAAACTGACTTAATGAAGACATTCTTGTCATAGAGAAAAGATTTTGTTGTCCACAGATGCGCAAAGAAAAATAGAAAAGCAGCTGCCCTTAGAAATGGAGTAAAAGTAGAGTGCCACGTCATGATGCTTTAGTCAAAATCTGATGTGTTGAAAGTCTTTTGAGAGGATCCGTACTGTTGTACGGGGATATAACCAAGAGGAGAAACAATAAGCTTCTGCTGGAAAAATACTGCAAGTCTCATGTCTTAGATACTGTCCTGAATAGTGCTGACTTTTTGTCAACTTTCAGCTGGAGAATAAGGATAAAAGGAAATAGCTTTCAACCATTCTGTTATGGATGACAATATTAATAATCAGTTTCAGGTCAAAAACTTCTGTTTCCTTAACACCAAGCTATAGAGGTATAGTCATGCACTGCCATCTTCCAGAGGAAGATTCTGAAGGGCAGAGGTCCTCATCTCATTAGTTTCCATCTCTCCTCTGCAAGTAGTTAGTCTTTTCTGAGAGTCTTTGTGGGCAGAGACAGCATAAAGGTGGTGGAAGAAATTTATGCGGCAAGTGGGTGGGTAGGTGAGATGAAGTGGAGCTGAGATACAGCAATCAAGTGAAGGCTTCCTGGGTCGCCTGGCCTGCATAATTGAGAAACTAGGGATGTAGCTGGTCCGTAACGTGTTATTAAATTACAGACTATCTGCACTACACCTGTGAGGTGGTGAGCACTAGAGTTTGGGTGACCTGTGATGGTCTATTTTACTCCTTGCACTGTCTGTTTAAAGTATCAGCTGAAGCATTCATGAGAGCAAATGCAGCTGGTGGCATTTGGGCTGTGGAAATTACAGTTTGTAATACTTTTCTAATAGTAATTTGAGAACTTAAAGAATTATATGACTAATATTTCAGTCGGGCACTGAAACCCTCAAGTTCCAGGAAAGAACTTTTTTTTTACACAGCCTTGATCAAATAGCCAAAATATTATAGGATTCCTTTGAAGCACTAGCCATGGCTGCAGCAACATACCTGGTGAAATAGATCAGTGGTCCAATCTGCTTTGACAACTCCTATGTAACTAAAAATAGGAGAAATAGAAGAGAAAATTTGTAGGGCTGGTAGTGGCTTGTATTTTTCAATAATTTATCAAGATTCGAGAGCACAGATTTCCTTTGGGAAATATTAGTTCTTAGGTTTACAAAGTGCCTCAGTTGTAAATACCCATAAAAATGACAATTTGGTAGGTCGTATTTATTCTTAGGCGGGTCAAAGGACATTAGCGTATTCCTACTGTATAAATCTGTCAAGTACAGAATTTCTTTATGCTCCCAAATCACAAAAGCGCCTCTTACAGTCAAGGAGAAAATGTCACATTATTGCCAATCAAGGACAACAAGCAAGCATATCGATCTCAACCCAATAACTTCTGCCCTGCTCGCTAAGTTTTTATCACTGAAACTGGACACATCAAGGGATTGGATTTAATATATACATATAGTGCTGATTTATTACAGGAGAAGAAATACAGTCTGGCCTTACTTCTAGCTCAATATTTTAACACTTACGTTATTCCTTGCATGGAAGTTTACAATGACTTTTTCTACAGCCAAAGTGTATAACTTTTAGATATCCCTGGATGTGCACAACTCTTCAGGTCACATAGTTACAATTGACTGTTATAGATGTACGTGCATCCTCCATTTAGTGGTCTTAAGTCTTGAGTCTTGATTTTAAGAGTTTATGTATGTGGAAGTCTGTAGCAGAGTTGCTGTTTCAGAGACGCATAGCTAAAGATAAGCTTGGGGAGAGGGGCGGGGAGGTTGGAGGGCATATAGGCACAAAAGGTCTGGGTGCTGCTTGCTGAGCCTGGTCTGAAGATGCGTTGGCTTTCATCTCTCCTGTGGAGCTGTGTATGTAAAGCCTTATGTATAAGGGCTGTTTACCAGTCACAGATATTGGAATGCAGCAGAGGGCTAGCATCATCCCCTTGGTCTCTTCTGTTGATAAAAACTTCATATTTTTTGGTCATTTTTTTGTTGATAGCTGCAGATCACTGCAGAGGATTTGGCCGCTCCACAAACACAGTGTCTTTGAACTTTATGTATGTAGTGATAACCATGGCTTATGGTAGAGGTATGATCAATGAATTACTTCTTGGAAGGCAAGTGCATCTACAAAACTGAAGGGAAGGATGTTCACCACAGAATTACAGCACAGTGGACGTTGGAAGGAGCATCATGTAGTCCAACCCCCTGGCTCAAAGCATGGTCAGCTAGAACGGGTTGCTCAGGATCTTGTCCAGACAGGTTTTGAATATCTGCAAGGATGGGGTTTCCACAACCTTGCTGGGTAAGCTGTTCTAGTATTTCAGTGGTCAAAGGTAAGCTACTGAGTTAAAAAATATAGGCCATGTAAGTGAGCAGGAGCAGGTATCTGCTAATTTTGTTGTGATAAACGTATGAAATGAGTATCCTAGAGAGAAGCCAGCTCTCTGTATTATGTAATTCTAAGTCCTGCTGGCTCTTTTACCTGTCTGAGCACAAAGTGTGGGTTTTGATTGCTCTTTGGCCTCTTTAAGAGCTGGGCAACCCTTCCATAGAATAAATGGATGCAGAAGTAGCTGATGGATTTGCTGCTCATGTTCATAATGATGTGGAGAGAGCTGGAAAGGCCATACCCTACTCTGCGTTATTTCCTGATGGAGCGGGCAGAGGGACGTATGTTGAATTTCTCCAGACGTGTCCTTTCCCAGCTAGGCATTTTGTCAAGAGGTTATATTCAAGGATTATGTATGTTTGTCAAGATTTCCAGATGTCTAATAATCCCAGCCTTTTCTTGCACATGAGCAAATCCTTTCTAGTGTGCAGGTATAGCAAATCTGACACTTATTGGAAATGCCCACTGCACATGGTGTGCACGCTCAGTAAATCTGATGTGGCTGGGGCTCTTGTGTATGTGCCCTCCTGTGGATTTTCACAAGCACAACAAATTGGTGTGTCCCAAACATTTTGCATTTACTGTGCATGTTCAGACCATCTGTGCAACACATGTACCACAGGTCTAGTGATGCTCTGAGGGTTTGACACAATGCATACGCTACACAGCTCCTGGTGGTGCATTTCAGTATAGGAGGAGTTCAGAACAGGATCATGGCACACTCAGAAATCATGCTTTTCACTGGGAACCTCTAGGAAGAATTCTGCCATAGGAAGAAGCTGATTTTTGGTTCTTCAGTCTTCTGACTTCTCACAGGTGATTGTCCAGTAAGACATGTCCTACCTTCAGTGTGCTTTCCTACTGCACAGATTTGAAAAGGATCTGAGAAGACAGTGAGTTTAGATTTTTGGGGTACATGTGTCTTGACTGAAACGTATTTTCTTCACCAATGTGAATTCAAGCCAGAAGAGGAGAGAAAAAGAGGGTGAACAACTTGGAGTCAAGGGGAAAATATGACCCAGGGTATGCATTATCCATTTCCAGTGTCAGATGGAAATGTTGAGCTTTGCCAGTTGCGTTCAAATCACCTCTCAGAATCAGGCCCAGAATGAGAAAGCTACAACTACTTCCATGCCATTCTCATCTTTCCAGGTAAATACAGAAAGTAGTTGCCAGAGCAGTCATGAATCATGATGTCCTTCCATCCAAAGAGCCTTGGGCTTTTTCCCCCCTCCAAATGTTTAACTTACTTGCAAGGCTGACAGAAAAGCTGTAGATTTTTTTTTTTTTCCCCAAATATCCATTTGCCTTTCCATTTATCTACTTTGATCTAAAGTATAGAACCTGATGGATGCCCTAGGTAAATCAAACATTTTCTGTCTGCCAAAACGGTTTTGCAAATGCTTATTTCATGCCATTACCATTTTTCTGTTTCTAGCAGTAAATCAAAAAGTATCAGCCATTCATCCACTTTAAAAGTAATGCCTTTCCTTTGCATAATTACACATACCCAGTGGAGATCTGTATGCACAGTAAATCTATTCCTTTAAAAGGTTTCGCCTTAAGTACCACAGTGACATAAATTGGTGTAGCGCAAATTTATTTATTTAAAAGGTTTATTCTTTTAACTGATCGGGTGACTGTTATACTTCCATTTTTTTATTTGGGTGGGGAGGGCTTTTATTAATGTGTCAGGTTTAATTCTGCAGCAGATGTTTATGTAGAAAGGTCTCTCCTTACAGGACTTGTAGCAATTGATATGTGTGTGTAATTTATTCTCGTTACAGGTTTATTCTTAACTGGTGTTCAGGGGGTCTTCACTGTATCTCCAGTACATCCTTGAGAATTAAATAGTTTAATGAACGTAATGAGCAAACCTGAAAGAAGTACACGTAGACACGTGTACGTATTTGGACATTACCTCTCCAAATTTACAAATAACGTAAGTATGGTATTAAAAGTGAGTGAGAAATTGCCAAAAATGTCTTCTAGTAATAAGTGCCCCAGACAGTATTTTGGCAAAGTAAAGATTAAAAAAATTGATCTCTTCATCATTCTCATGTAAACTTGCTCATCTTCATAAGTTGTGCTTGTAGCTCTCGGGGGTGTCAAACCTAAAGCAGACAAGCCCAGCTAGTGAAAGCCTGGGAGTGAAATGATGAATTTTTTAGCAGATCTAAGTTTATTTTTAGGCTTTATAGAATTATCTTTCACTTCCCTGTAAGTGGAATTGTAGGAAGTATCTTTTAAGAAATTAAATTAAGAAACTTTACCAGAATGGCAAAAAGTAGCAAAACACCAGAACCTAACTGCAGTTGAGCATGTAAGCATACCTGGATTGCATTTGAAATTGTGGCTACAGTAGAATTCTGCAAATATTTACATATATGTTTAGTTTAATGTATGTAAGAATTCTTCAGATAGGCACCGAGTCTGAGGATACACCAGATTGCAGGTTAGGTTGTGACATGAGTGATGTCATGGAGAACTGATCTAAATTTCTAATGTGAATGTATTTTCTGTGGCTATATCTTCCATGATACTGGATGTGAAAGTGAAATCCAAGGTGGCTGTATGTTGTTAGGTTATGCAATAAAAACACGCAGAAACATTTTGGGCAGAGGATGGTTCATAAGAAAGTTTCAGGTCTTGAATCTTATTTGTTTAATAAAGGTAGTTTCATTATACAATCAAAATATTCAATCCTATAATTTCACACTACCCATTTCAAAATGTTATCTTTTTTTGCTGGCATTACAGAGCTGTCTACTCTTTCCTACAGTTGAAAAGGAAAAACGGCTTTAGTATCCAAGGCAAACCTGAGCAAATGCCGTGGGCCTGGAATGAGAAGATGCATATGATAATTATAGATGTAGCAAGGGCTGTATATTGGAAGGAGGAAGTTTATTAGGTGCAGCTCCACATCCCATGGCCATTAAGGTCACTCTTTTGAGATTTCATTTAAAGTGGATCTGGCTTTTTTGCGTCTTTTTCTAATACATCAGGTAGCTCAGAGGTTGCCAACTGTCCTTTTTGATTAGAATTGATTGTGGTGGTTGCAATCATACAGCTTCACAGCAGTATTGGAGAAGACTAGCAAATGCTGCGAAGGGGGGCTTGGGGAAGCAGGGGAGATATCCCATTCAGGCATAAGAGAGTAGGTTTGGTACTGGTGTTTTGACTTCAGCAGATTTACATACTCTGAAAGTCTGACTCTGATTCTTGTTTAGAATAGGTCAATTCTAGCCATTGCGTTTCACACTAATACTGATCTGTGACAGCAAATAGTAGACTTTCTTTAGTATTTAGGTTGATGTGTAGATGCACATTCTAATCCAACTGTTCCAGCCAATGTGGTATGCTTTCAGAGATGTATGCCCTGAGTAGGAAGAAAAAGCATTCTTAACTGGCTTGTAATGGTTCTTGATGATTTTAAGGGCAGGATTGTGTGATGTAGTTGCCTGCAACAGAGACTGGATTAGTAAGTGACAAAGATGCCTTTTTGAATCCTGTGTCCTAGAATGTGCTCATGGGAGCTGCTAACTGGGAGTGCTGGAGACGGCAGCCTTCCCCACTGAAACAGCCTTCTCTCTGTTCTGCAGTTGGGAACCAGAGGAGCCACCTTAAAGGGTGAGAGTGTACCTCAGCTCCCAAACTGGCTCAATCTTTGTCTTCCCATGCTGTTTGCATCGATGCTAATCAATGTTAATTATGGTAGCGGGGCTTGTGATGTACTCATTATAAGAGCCATCCTATTTTTCTGTGCTTGTACAGTCTGTAACACAATAGAGCCCTGATTGGGGTTCCCTAGAAGCTACAAATAGTAATACAAATTGTTATAATAATGAATATGTGGTTCATGGTGTAAGACTACCACACTCAGTTCATACAGCCTGCTGAAGCATCACTTGATAATTCTGTTTGCTGTTACCGCTAACTATGGCAGAGTGTCTGTGTCTTGACAGTTAGGGCCTCAGCACAGTAGATCATTTAAGCTTTTGTTAGTGTTTAAATAGGTGCTTGTTTTTAAATTTGCATTTGAGTCTGTGGTTGTTAGTGTAAATATATGCTTAAAGTTGAGAGTGCGCTTAGAAACTCTTCTGATTCAGCATCCTTGTTGTGCTTGGGTTCCTTATCCCACCACCACTCCATGACTATACTGGGAGTTGACAGGAGGGTGTGCCAAGGATATACATTTCTTTCCTAGGCTGATGGTTATAGGCACAAGAGCAGGAAGATGCTTCCTCTCAAGAGCTGAGCAGCTGGTTGGGTGTGGGTTGTAGCAAGGGTTCCCACCTCCTGCAGGGGCTGGAAGCGGGTGGAAGCCAAGAGCTGGGAGCTGACGCTCTCCTTCCTCCAAAGGCTGCGGTCCCCTTCCCGGTGTCACTCCGTGCTGGGCACCCTTGTGCTGAGAGCTGATACCTGACAGGTGCAGTTTCCTGTGATGAATTTGCTTCAGGCTTACTGTTACCCACACTGGGAACTTCCTCACCATTGTTCATATGCATTAATTGGTATAAATAATTACTATTCAGCCCCTGACCCTGCATTCCCAGGCCTTACCCTTGTGAGTTTCAGTGACTTAAATAGTCTCATAGGGGTTTTTTTCAAAGAAAGTTTTCCACAAAAAGTCCATTGTTGCTTGTTACCTGGTTTGTTATGGATACTGGTTCTAGTCCCATTTTTTCAATTCCCACCACACTGCATGCCTGGATTTTAGTTATCTGTGTGCAGTTCAAGCGTGTGATTATCTGCCTGACTCTAGTTAGTTCTCTGTTGTGTACCACACTGGGTTTACCAAGCCTGTGTAGCAAAAATGTTTTAAATTTTTAGGGTGTTGTATTACCTCTCGTGAGTGTGTATGTTGTTTTAAAAGGAATTTAAGTCCATGTTGAGTCGCTTCTATGTTTGTAACTAATTTAAAATATTTAGTACAGCAGCTAGATTTTTCCCTGTTAACTGTGCTTTACTGAAATTTCATGATCTACAGCACACCCTAGTGATATCTGGAAATCATGAAGTTAGACCCAGTCAATTTTACTTCCTTTGTGGTGAAGCGAAACTTAGGACTCCACTAAGCAAAGTCCAGGAAAATAAATGCCTTTGTATCCAAGATGGGAAGCAGGTTGAATCCCTTGGCTTACAAAACAAAAAACAGCCTTAGAAATTGGACTGCAGGATATTCTTTTGTGAAAAGAACATCTGTATAATGAGTTCATCTGGTTTGCAATCTGTAATGTTGGACGTATTTTACAAAAGACCATGAGGAAAAGCAGCCCAGGGTTGTGTGAGAAGACAATATTTGTTGGGTTCCCTTTTAGACTGGAGAGAGCATGGAAAGAGCAACCAGATGTAAATAAAGTATTGCGGAGGAAACCTGCAGGCAGTCTTCACAGGTCAGAAGCCCGAATGATCATTTACTGTCTTATGGCCAGAACATTAAAATTTATGCTAGATATTCAGTTCCTCCTTTTGTAGATCGTTAGGTCACTTGGTTTTTCAGGTGATGGTACTTATATTTAGTTTTCAGTGGCCAACAGGCCCCGTATGATCCTGCAGAAGGATGTGCACCTACCTAACTTTTTAGGCTACCTTGCACTCACCTTTTTCTGGATTAGGATCTGTATTTCAATCATTTGATTTCTTTTTAATTATGTGAATACACAGAATGGCAAGGGTTCTGAAATGGATGCTGTTGTCCCCTGATAGGGTGAGAGGAGAAAGCAGGTTTGAGAAGGACTCCGGGAAGGAAGTTTAACTATATAGTCAAGAAGGGAGGCAAATATTTATCAGAGGCAAAATCAAATTGGCGATGTGTGGATAACACTGAATGGAAGTGAAAACAATATGAGCATCAGAGTGTAGGCCTTGTCAGTTACGGTGGTTGAAGTTAAATCTCATGAATTCTCAAAGAGAAACAGAGAATCCATCAGAGATGCGAGTTAAGTGTCCTAACCTCTCAGCATGTGAAAGCTGTACCGAATATCCGCTGCAGATGCTGTCGAGCACTTAAGCGGCTTGTGCAAGTTCAGTATGCCTGTAGAGTTGTTGTTGTCATTGTTCACTGTGTGTGCTTAAGCCCCAAACAACTAAGCTATCCCAGAAAAAGCGGGTTTGGCCAGTGAATGTTGCGTGCCAGCAGACAAGCAGTGCTGAGGCTGTTCTTCTTTTCATGAAGGGCCATGAAGGCCTGACAAGTGGAAGGCAGCAGCATACACCAGTACCCTCAACCAGCTTGCAGCTCCAGCTTGGCTCAGCTGAAAGATCCAATCCTGGATCTCTGTTACATCTACAGAGCATTAGCTGTCTATGTGAGGCAAAGCTAAAGGTGGGGTCCTCCCTTTCTGGCTCACTCACGCATGAGAAATCTCTTAATATTTTGGGGAGAGACAAGTTTCCTCTCAGACCTCTGCATTTCCCTCTTGTCAGGTGATCCAAACAATAATGGAAATGAGCATTTTGTTTTATGTAAATAAAACCGAAAAGTTTGCAATAATTTATGGTATTTATTTAAATGACATGCAAATTACTTCATGAAACTTGGGGGGGGGGGAAGCAGCACAACTGAAACAGCACAATTGTTTCCAAGAACATTCATTTCAAATCCACATACAATATTTCATTCATGCTTAATTATTTCCCCAATGCTAGTCTAAGCATTACTAGTTGCCTTTGTCTTTTTGCTTTTGCATGCAGTGCGATTAGCAAAACTGCTTGTGCTCTACCAACTCCTGCACGTATGGGGTTTAGCCTCATTGTTCAAGGGGTGGAGCAACAAGCAATATGAACACTCACACTGCCAAATTTGGCACACATGAGCCCTCCAAAGTATACAGATATCACCCGTTTCATTTAAATCCCTGTCCATATTTTGCATTGCTACCATAATGGCAACTCCATTGTCTGGGTGTATTATTTGAAGCAGCTTTTCTCCCATTGTTTGTGCACTGTAATCCTTGAGGTTTCTGTAGTCACCGTGAGCAGCTACTTGAAAGAAATCACTTAGCTCTCACAGATCACTCTCTCTGAACCTGCTGGCAAAGGAACGGGCCATGACTAAAGCATGAGACCTGTGATCTTTCTGAAGAAAATCTCTTCAGTAGAGTTTATAATTTGTTGCTTTCATGGGGCTCTGTTCTCAGGGTTTGGACTCAGTGTTATCTTTCGTCCCCCATGGATTTTTCTACAAGGCATGATGGGAACGTAGGCTGAAAAAAAGACTAATAATGCTGGCTGTGGATGTGTACCCTAACAACATTTTACACACATTTCAAACACTGGCAAAGGGAGACATCTACTGTTTGACAGAAATTAAGGACAGTTGTTTATTATAATTGCAGCAAAATCTTAGCCTTTTATTCTTCCATGGTATAGAGAGTGGCACATCCTGCTGTGAGTCTTTTCAACAGACTTTTGAGAACTTAATGCTTGTCTACTTAGGGCAGAATGAAGGATCCCCTGGAACTTACCATAGAGAAGGGGCTGCCCGGTTCTTTCCCTTTCTAGCGTTCAGTTATCTGCTTGGTCAATGCCCTCTGCTCCAGTGGCACTTGTCTCTCATGGTTGTGTATACGCACACTGTTGTAGGTAAAGCCATTTGGTATTAGCTGTTCTTCATAAATTATGCCCATTACTGTTTTGAGTGCACATCATTTCACTCCTGAGACAGTCATTTATGACATTTTTAAGGCAGTTGTTCCCAAATTGAGGTCTGCAGAAAGCCAGCAAAGGGCCTCTTTGTAGTTTGCAAAGAGTTTCCAGTTCTTTTTGTTTCCAAAGTCTAGATCATGTTATAGGACAACTATAAGTATGGTATAAACACTGCCCTGCTCTTCATTTAGCGTAGCAACTGCTCTTTAGACAACCCTGTTGTAGCCACATAGGCATTATGTGTGATCCTAAATGGTGACACCCTTGTGACTGCAAGTGAAGCAGAGAGGTGGCCCAGGAGGCAGTATTAAAATAGAGCATGCTAAAATGTGTAACTCTGAAAATCCCATTGTAACACATTTGAGTATTTGCAGTGACTTCTGGAAGCTTGGAATCTGGTCCATCATTGTGGAGTGATTCAAATTCACCTTTCCATCTCCAGTTCCATTCCATGCTCCAACCTAGCACACGAGAAAAGAAAATGGGGCAGTGCAATCTGTACAAGCTGGCCTCTTCCCTTCCACCCTACTACCTAGCTGACTGCGAGCTCCCCTTTTGCCTGACACATTATCAGAACTCAGACCCAAGAAGGCTGGAGAGAATTGTTCTGTGTTCCCAGAAGAACAGGAAACTTAATCTAACAGCTTTGTAAAATTTGGGCTCTCATTCAGCACCTGTGAAGTTGGTTTAATGTTGGAAGTGAAGTCAGCCAAGGACCCTTGATTCTGATGGGAATTAAGTCAGCTTCTTTGTGCTTACTCTTTGCATCTCCAAAGTACTGTATGTTTGGGGCCAGAATTATGTGTAGCTCAACACTTAACTATTCTCAGACTCCACAAGCACCAGGTTATGGTTCAGATTTCTCACGCCACTGAATAGTATCGAGCATAGAAATCTATCACTGATGTTATTCCAGACACCTTCAAATGTCATCCTTCCATCCTCGACACTAGAATGCTTTGTTCCTTAACTGAATTTACAATATGCATTTTAGATCTGATTTTGAATTTTGCCTATGTTATGTATGTCCTTTAATTAGAGGTTTGAAGAAAGCTCAGATGCACTTTTCTTAGATACATTCTGCAAAAGAGTGATGAATGGAGGAAGCTGTTTTAGGAGACTTGTCTTTTTTTTTTAGCTCCTGTCTGGAAAGCTTGCAGGTATTCTGTCTAGCTACGTTTTTAACCAGGATTTTATTTTCGCTTCAGTGTTCATACATGCTATAACATATAAACATGTAAACTCATTTCAGGACACTGACTTTCACATTCAGATTTGCTGTAGCTTTTTCTGAAAAGGTCACAAACCGGCTACTCTGTACCAGTAAACACAATTACTGAATTAGGCTGCTGAGGAAGTAAAAAAAACTAGCATAAATGACTACTATAATAAGAGTCTAAAAGAGCAGAAGATAGGTGTACTGTTTGCAGTTAAGGGTATGCCTTAAATACCTTTAACAGCACACTTGGATAGTGCTAGCTAGCAATGTGTGCTTTATTCCGCAGCCTGTATTTTTGGATCATCTTTCAAGACTGAGATGATATAAGGCAATTAATACTGTTTTGTGACCTTCTGCACCAGTAGTCCATCTTTTTGGCATTGAAACTGATTTTGCCCAACTTACCATTTTATCACCTGAGAGTGTGCAGGGAGACCAAAGAAGCACCTTTTACAGCAGCGGTGGAATGATTTAGTTCAGTCATACTGTTCTTCAAATTCAAACTGTTTCCTACAAGCTGATGAGGCAAGCCTCTTCTTTGCTTAATGTCACATAAGGTACATTGAAAGGCTGTGAAGAGACAGATGTTCTATATCTTCACTTCATATGCAAAAACCTGTTATATCCTTTATTTGCATTCAATTAGAAGTCAGACCCTGATGAATATCTAATGTAGGAAATGGGGAGAAGATTTGCCATCAAGCATATGCTTTGCTTGTAGTGGATCTCTGTAACCTGCTATTGTGTCTTCCTATAGTGATTTGGTCATTTTTACTATATTATTTACACCTGCATGCACAGAGGTGAAGAGTATTAACAGATGAAAATCGGAGTTAGGTTCCTGGTTTTAGAAATGTTGCCTTTTCTCATTGTACAGAGTTCTAGAAAAAGCACCATTCCTTTTAAACAGCCGTTCTGCAGTTGCAAAATTTCGCTTACTAAGTGGCTTTGTTTATGGATTTAAATGCTATAGCATTACTTTTATATTCATTTTCTCTTTCCATATAGGTTGTGCCTTGTTTGATCTTGTGAAGCTCACCATCTTCTAGGTAATCCAGAGTGTAATATCAGGAACTTAGAAGTTATAAAACTGTATTATTGTCAAGAAGGAAAGGTTCAAATTATAAATATAAATATGAAGCAGAAGTGGCAGACACTTTCAGAACAGATGCTGTTATTCCCGTGACCCTAGAAGAGCATGCATACCGGAGTTTTTTAGTTATCTAGGGAGAGATGTAGGTTATCTAGAGCCCTAGATGTTAGAAAGGGATAAGCAAAGCAGCTTTTCTTCACTGCAGCATAGGGTTCCCCAGACCTCTGGGGGAACGGATGGAAATCTCTTACCCTCCTAAACATGGATATGATTAGAAACCTGCTTTGTTACATCTTCCATCACCTTTCTTTTCTGTGGACCAGTCCTGTCACCCATTCTGGGGAACACATGACATTTCTTCCTTTTTCCTCTTTTCTTCTTGCTTTGATGTAACTTTGCAAATTAAACCATCCTCACCCATATCCAAGTTAACACATTGACACGAAAGGGAAATCTCAAGAGTATTTTTATGTGCTTTGCAAACTTAGGCAAATTGATCTATACTACTTGCACACGCCTCAACTTTTGAATGAATTTTTTCTGCCATTGTGGTAGTAAGAAATTTCAAGATTTTAAGAAAAAAAAAAGAAAGGCAGCTAGATGAAATGATGAAACTAAGTTTGTCACATACAGTTGCCTAACCCTCGTGTTTTCTCTGGGAATCTGGCACAGAAGAAAATTTAGAGAAACGGGTTTTTTTCTGCCCAACAAGATTAAGTGCCTTGTCTTAAAAAAACCTGTCATGGTTTTCTGTGAAGGTAATAGGTATTTCAGATAATTGCATCAGGTATTTCTGGACAGTTCCTCCAGACTGAGCCTGCTCCTGATGGGCTTTTTCTCGAGACCCCGTAAGGAGCAGGCTGAAAGCCAGTATGAATCATTCTGTTGGTGGCAACAGTCCATCTCTAGCTGAAATTGTTCCTGGTGCCCCTTGGCCTATCTCCTAGTATGTCAAAAGCTGTGAAAATATGCAGTGAACCTAGCACGCTGAGGACATGCTGAACTGGCTTGTGGTTATTTTGGGTTTTATTGTATGTTAGGAAAGGGCTTGACAGAAATCTGCCAAGTGGCTCATCAAACCAGAATGCCAGTGCACCATTGCTATGGTGATTGATTTCTGATGCTTGCTTTTGACAGATGACTTGGGGATTTTGGGGGGTGAAAGGGAATTTTTTTCTCTCAATTTTTAAAAGTGTAGAGTTCTTAGTAACCTGAAGAGGAAAAAGATGTGAAGCATCCTGATAAAGGAAATTAAATAGTGAATCAATGCTGATGAAGGGGATCAAGAGAACTACGATATAGGAATAGCAATGACACCTAGTACTCGTAAGAGCCCAGCATACTGCAGTGAATACAGTGAGGTTATTGGCAGGATCCGATTTGCAGCAGGACCACCTTGAACCGCTCTCACTCCACGAGCTCCTAGAATTTAAAAAGCATGTGAACGTTTATCTCGGGTACTAATTACTTGTTAAGAGTGCATGTTGAAATGCATAAATACACGCCGCCAGAATTACAGGGAGAGATCCAGCCGGAATGTGCAACCCTGTAAAAAAAGAATACAGCCAGCAGAGCTGTCCCATCTCACATTTAGGATTACATTTTTCCCCCACGGCCAGCCTGTAGCCGAACCCCTGCGATGGCGAGGTGAGGGTAGCCACCAGATGGAGCCCGCCGGGTAGCAAACGTGGTCGGTTGGGAGAAAATGGCTTGCGGGTCCTGCTGCTTCAGCAAGACCAAGAATAGGACTTCGTCGCTGTTATTTAGCCCAAACTGACAGAATGTTTGGTGGAATGTGTGGTGTGCTGATTCATGTGCATCGGTTAACGCTCACCAAGGAGAGTAACAGGTACGCCATCAGATGCTGGCTGGTGACCACGTACGGAATCAAATCTTAATCCAGCTGACTGCGTTAACCAGATTCCCACTGACTTCAACAGAGTCAGAATTTCTCTGAGAGTGTAGTGTGATCTCCAGCAGCGTGTACATCCTTAAAGGATACACTCTGCGCTGTTATCTTACCTTTTCATTTTAGTAACTTCTACTATAGGAAGAAATAGACCTAATAAATACCTGCGGATGCAGCCCTAATAACCTGTGTTTATTTTTAACCGGGGTAGTGAAGTCATTATTCAGTTTGGGATAGAGTGATAAAAACTCCCTCCTTCGACGGTTGGCGGACTTCATTGCTTTTAATTTTCCTCCTGCTCACAGCTGGGATTTGGGGTGTTACTTTTTAAAATGTACATGGCATTTTGGTTCTTTCCTCATTTCAGGAATTACATTTGCTTTTTACATCCAAATCGTAAAAATCAAGAGCACCAGTAGACCTGTAACATTTTGAGTTGTTACACAGAGAGTTATTTTATGTGATCGTATAAAGCATGGGGAGGTTAAGAAGTCCCCAGCGCAGCCACAGGAAAGGGACAAAAATTGAGAGTTATATTCCTCCTCCTTTTATTCATCCTGCTTTTTCATCTTCTCAACAAGAACGGAGGGGAGGTGGTTTGCCTTAAATCAGAGATGGAATCATAATAAAGGCTTAGTTGACAAAAGCAAAAACCTCTGTTAATAATCCATTCTCGGGAAACGGCAGCATTTCTAGCGTTAGGCAGTAACTTTCCAAAGATTGTACTGGTGTTAAGAAACAGTGTGATATTTCAAGAGCCATATGCGACGCAGCTGTTGGACGCTGCTTCAGCGCGTAGCCCGTTTGATTTTACATATGGTGCTGTATCAGGCTAGCAGGCTGCACGTGACCGAGCTGATGGCTGAAATAAAGCTGGATGAAAAACATGCGAAAATATTCTCAGATGACATCCTCACACAGGGCCGGGGATGGCCTGGTAGCATTCTGTGGCGGGCAGTCCCTTTCTCCCCCCCCCCCCCCCCCCCCCCCCGTACTGCAGTAGCTCAGCTGGGATCGGGAGGTCCTCTTCCCGAGCAGCCCACCTGAAAATACGGTGACATTTCCTAACGTCCTTCACCGAGGCCGTGTCGGCCCGCGCACGGGAGCCGCAGATGCTGCCCGGGGGCACGTTGCGCTCTTCCAAAACGAGCGCCGAGCTCCAGGAAAAGGGTCGCACCGCGCCCGACCCCCGCGCCGGGCCGGTAAGCGAGCACCGCGGCTCGGGGCGCACCGCACGCCTTGAGGAGGGTGGGGGGGGGGGGGCCGGGGCCGGCGTCGCTCGGGGCGCCGCCGCCGCGGCGGCAGCCGGGAGACGGAGGCGGCACACCGACGCCTATTGCCTAAGGCCGCTCCGGGCCACGCGCTTTCTCCCCGCGGGAGGGACCCGGGCCCGGCTCCCCGAGGCCCGCCGCCGCCGCCCCGCTGCCAAGGCGCCCCGGCCGCCGCCTCGGCCGCTCCCTGGCGGGGCAGCCTCCAAGGTCGCGGCCCTGAGGCGAACAAGGCAGGGCGAGGCAGGCGGCGAGGCAGCGCGGGGGTCGCCTCCGCCGGGCCGCGCTGCGCTCCTCCCCCCCCCCCCGGCGGCGCCGGGGCCGTTTCCTGCCCGGCCTGCGGGAGAGCCGGGCGCTGCGCGCGCTGCCGGCTGAGGTAGGCGGGCGGGAGGGAGGGAAGGGCCGCGGCGGGGCTCGGGAGCCGCGGCGGTGCGGAGCCCCCCCACTCCCGGGCGGACAGGCGGGCGCCCGCTCGCTGTCCCCCCTCCGCTTCCAGGGGAGCTCCCGCCACACCCCCGGCCCGGCGACAGCGGGGGCTTTGCGTTTGCGGCGGCCGGGAAGATTCCAGAAAAGGCCGGCCGCCGCGGCCGGGCGCGGAGGGGGAGCGGGGCCGGGGCCGGGGGGCCGCGGCCCACAGCCCCGGCGGGTGTCGGGGCCGCCGCTGTCCCGGGGAGGGCGGCAGGGGACGGGAGCGGCGCTGGGGGCCCTGGATTTGAGGGCGTCGGTAGGGTACGGCGAGAGGAGCCTTAAACATACAGAGACCGGATTGAACTCTCCTTTAACGTCCGATTCCTTCCCCCCCCCCCAAGTTACATTGCGGCTGTATCATCGTTTCAGCAATAGTAAACCTGAAATGGGCGTTGTAGGAAGATAAATAAAAAATATCTGAAGTGTAATTAAATTTCGGCTGTTTGAGAGAGTTTATAATTACATTTTATGCTCAGCCTATTTTAGTCATAAAGATTTTAATAAATTTTAAAACACTCAGAACATGTTGATTAATTTTAATGAGCTGAAGTTTATGTTTCGGTAGTGAGTCAGGGAAAGCATCTTTGATTTTCCGGCTTCGTTCAGATTTCGAAGATAACCACTGCAGTGTGCTGCGCCAAGCATCTCTACCGGGGAACAACCTCTGCCGTTTGTGTTTTCCAAGTGTCGGCTCTTTCTTCTTTTTTTAACTGAAAGTCTGATTGGTTTGGGCTCAGTATCCGCTAGCTGATGCAAGCGAGCTGTTAACTTTCTCAAATACTGCCTTCAGAATGGAGAACCTGGCTAGGAAATGAGAAAAAAAAAAAAATCCACCCTTAATTTAAAAATTAGAAAGACATTGAGTAGGTCTAAAAAACATTTAAGGACTGAAGGAGTTACGGCTAGTCTTCCGCAGATATTTGGTAATTTAGCAGTCCAGGTAAGCAGGGTACCCCACGTACCTAGACAGGGTAGGTGCCAACTTTCCTTTAATCTCAATGGAAGGAGATAATTGCCACTGAACTGTGGTTTTAGGCATCCGAGAGCCTTGTAAAATCAGCCCCTGGGTTCCTAGAAGTAGTTTGTTTGTATAATGAGTAGATTTGTTACCTCTTCTGTTAAATAAACCAATTAAATGCTTTGATAAATTTACATGCTTTGATAAATACACAAAAGAAGAAAGTAAGCAACGCTTTTAAGGTCACAGTTCTTACAAAACAATATTAAAAAGCTCTTTTATGCATTTCAAATGGATTCAGATTGTCTAGCAAATACATGATTTTCTTACCATCTAACATAACTGAAACTCAAAAATTGAACATCTGAAGAAATGTATAGTCAGCAACGTAATTATATTATTACAATAAACGTTTGTAGGTGTAGTGAATCCTCATAGTTGGAAGGAAGAGTACCAGATACTGAGATAAGAATGGTAATTCGCATGTTCTAATCTTTACAGCAATAAGTAGGAATGAACCCTTCCTTAGCAAAATAACTAAAAATTGCAAATGCAGAGCAGGGTTAAAACTGGTATATTTAAACTAAGTTTTACTGGCTGCTGATGCCAATCATGATTTAAATCAGACCACCTGCTTTGCAGATATTTAATACTAGGCTGGGCTCTAAAGGTAAGATTTTCAGGAAGTGATGATTTAGGAGCATAAATGCTACTACTCAAGCTGCCCGTGTGCATATGGACCAGTGATGAGACAGTCCTCCTTTGCAGATGGGAATATCTTGATACCCTGCCCGTCCAGCAGCTATTATTGAAATAGTTAATGAACTTCTGGCCTGTTTAGTCATCAGGTCTGAGCTTTGTCCACACTCTTGATCGTGAAGTTGTGTTCTTTAGTCTGTCTCAGTTGCGTTTGGTTTTGCTCTAGTGCTGATCTCATATTTATTATAAAAAGTTGCAGTACACATAGAGCTGTTGCTATACAGTTGAGACAGAAGAAATTGTCCTGGGTTATCTCCTGGGCATCTGTGCTTGCATAAATATTTGCTGTTGTCTTGAAGTTTCAGTTTGAAGATACACGTATGCTTTCTAGCAGTTGGAGATTCTCACCCCATGTTCTTGCTTATCACCATACGGTGTCCACCAAGATAAAGTTAGCTCCTGGTAAGAGGACTTAGATCTATGTCTTCATTGCTTGGTAGGTTTGGAATTTGTCCTGTAGGTGGGTTTTGGTTTATGTACATGCACGTTGTGGACATGTTTGCTGAGGAGTATACCCTGTTAACTCAATAGGAAGTTGTAAGGAGTAGTGAGGACAGCTCAGCGGTGGGCCAGGCTGTGTACTGGTTAGAGTATCGCCGGTGTGGACATTTGGGAGGCTCTGCATTTTTCTGTAAGTGGGACAGTGAGCCCAGCGGATAAAAGGGCTTTTGCCTGTCTGAAGTCATCATTCTGTGAAAGAGGAAGTAGGATGATAAGATGGGAATGTTGAATAGGAAAGAGCCGAAATGAGGTTCACACCATAGATTAATCTGGGCACCTCTTTGATTGTTTGCATTAATAGGACTTTCAGTGAGTTGGGTATGTTTGTGATCCTTTTGTTTTAATTCTTTCTATGGCATTTTTCTTCTTAAGAAGTAATTAGTTCTGAGAGGCATGTACTTTTTAGTAAAACCTGTTGGTTGTAGGTTCAAAGATCAAATACAAACATGATGTTATCATTCTCTTTCAATAGGTATAGCAGGAGCATTGCTCGCTTTGCTCCCCAGTCCCTGGGCTGAAAGAGAGAGCATCATCTAATTTAGTCAGAAGTACAGAGTCTAGTATCTCAGATGAGTATTTGGGGAGACCACAAAGAGTAGAGGAACGCAGCCACTGAATTGCAGTAGAACAAAAAAGGTAGGTCTGTTGTACAACAAAACTTGGTCTCTGGGGACTTGATTTTCCAAAACTCTTGTGGGTTTTGTTTTTGTTTGGTTTTTTTTTGAAGTGCTGAATTTTCTCGGTGCCGTGTGAAATCAGTAGGAGCTGTGGGGACTCAGCACCTCTGAAAGCCGGGCGCAATTTTATGGATATCATTGACATTTCTATCCCTCCACTAGTGCAAATCCAGTATTTTACATTCCTAGTGTTTCTTAACATCTGGGTGGATTCTGTAGAAAATAATTTGGTGCTAGAATCAAGGTGCGCTTTTGTTTGCTCATCAGTTACACAACCAAAGTTGATAAATATACTTGGCTGTCATCCGGTTCTGCCTCTGACACATAAAACTTACAGGTCCTTTTAATCTGGGGTAGGATTCTTGCTCCCTTGTAGTTCACTGGTGTTTTCAAATATGCTATTTTCCTATTCTGCTCACTCAGTGATTCTGATCACTAGATTGATGTCAACCACAACTTTGTGCTCTGCATTTTGCAGTTGGCTTCGTACAGACCTTACCAGTCTGTGAGAGTTGTTAGAGGTTTGCAGCTGCAGAGCTTTATAAGCCTTTTGTTTGATTTCCTCAGCCTAAAGCTAGCTGTCTGTCTGCTGTTTTTTTGTGGGTTTGGAGTTAGTTGGTTGGTTTGGGTTTTGTGACCGCTTATCCTAGTAGCAGGTTAAATTCTGTGTGGAGTCTCTGTGCTGCAACTTGTTACTTTATTGTCAGAATATCTTGGTTTCATAGTCTGTAGTGTACTGTTAAAAAAAATACATGCACAGTGAAAACTGTCTAATTGAGCACCTTGATTCTTCATCAGAACCTGAAATTTTGAAAGAAATTTGTAACGGTGTGAGTTCATAAAAGATCTCCACAGTGTTGGTCCACTCATCTGTGTCTTTGCGCTGAATGTAGGAATCTCTGGGATTACTTTATGTGTATGTGTTGTAATACATGGGTTGTTTTAACGGCTGCCACTAGTGCGCTGTATTTACAGTTCAAAAAACCAACTTGTATGTGCTGTGCATCAGCTACTGTATTTACTAAATTCACTGCAGGACTTAAAATATAGTGAATATGCTAAGAGATCATAGAAATACTTGCAAGAGTTGAGAGAAAGTGAGTGGTCCTTGTAATGCCTTTGAGAATTTTGAGTGGGACGCTCACATTCGGAATTAAGCAGGAATGGCTTTGCTGTGCCAAGAACCTTCTTCAATCAAGCTAAAAAAACCTGAGTAAGTGTTAATTTTGTGAGTGGAAATACCCTTTGGGGAAGTTGTGAGGGGAGTAAAGCAGTAAGATAATTTACTATGGAAAAAATGCTTAAAATTGCTTGAGTTCCAGTATGTTTCTGCTTTACCTTGAGGCTAATATGTTATTACAAATTCGTGTGTTCGCCACACTTTGTATGCCACCAGATAGCAGTGTGATTCCTGTTTCATTATGGTCTGGTTTTTTTCACTCTTAAGCCAATTGCACTTTGAATCTAGTTGTTAAAGAGTTTTGTTTATTCAGAGAAACCCAAGAGTAGCCGATTACCTTTGCACTGCTCAAGGTGCCACATCACCATAAGGAAACTTCCTAGTATTGGCAGTGTGGTGGATAGAGTTACGTTGGTGGCTTTCTATGGACAGCCAGCTTCTGTGCACTGCAGGAACCTGATGCTTCAGCTTCAGGTTTTCTTTGCTCAGAAAATATTGTTTCACATATATTACAATTAGATTGGTTTAGGAAACTGTGCAAGTCAGTCGGTTTGATTGGGGGAAAGCAGTTTATAGTACTTGCAGCGAGCACCGTGTTGTGTTGTCAGCTCTCCAACTTGTGTTGGCCCGTCCATGCCACAGAGCCTTCATACTGAAGAGCTTTGTATGAGACGTTCGCTGGATTTAGTCCAGAAAGAAGCAGCAAATTCATTTCAGCACTCAGGCAGTTGGCCTAGTCTGAGGTCATGCTAAGGAGGTGCAGGACAAGCACGAATCAGTTCCCATCTCACTGAGGGGAAGAACTGAATCCTGCAGCACATGAGGCTTCTTGGTGCTGGTGTGAATGTTACTCTAAGTGGCAGTCTGCTAACCTTGTGTTAAGAAGGTAAAAACAAATACTTAAATCTTCTCATTTTCCAACATTACCAGGCTTGGTAATGTCAGCTGTATCAATTGTATATTTTGGGGGTTTTTTCCTGCTGCTCTAGGACGAAGAGAGCAGCCATTTATTTATTACATTGAGCTTGAATCATATTGAATGAGATAATATATAACTCTGGAAGCAGAGCGTGTCACTCTGTTGTCACTAACCAGCACACACTGCCATTCTGATGCACTGCTGTGTCATAAGCCTGCCAAAAACCCAAAAGCAACAGTAGTAAAATGGAGAACTTTGATATTTTCCTTAGACTGGCATGAAGATGAATGAAGTAGTGAGAGAAATGCAACTATTTGATGAATTTCCTACTGTGCCTCTCTGCAGCTATGGACCATATGTGGTCCCTTCCCAAAAAACAGATTTTTGTTTAGTGTCAGCAGTGCTTGGATACTGCAGTGACATAGATGATTTGGAGTCAGCAATTTTAGTGCAGAAGAAAGCATTCACTTTTACAGTTGTTAATTTTTAATATGAAAAATTGTGTGATACTGCTCCACTTTTACTTTGCACTGAGGAGATCTATTCAAGAAAGACTTGAAGACAAGTTGGCTTGGGCTGAGAAAGTATTGCACACGCACTGGGATAAAAACTGTTCTAGAGGCTGGAAAACTGAACACTCCTCTGTTCGATAGTGCTAACGTTACATATACAACAATAAATCTGCCTTCTGTGTCTATGTGATTATATTTTTAATCCTATTGAATGCTTCTTCCCCTCCCACCGCCCCAACCCCCCACAAGCCCTTTCCTCGATTGGTGTGCAGAATGGAAGGTATTTTCTTATTAAGCAAGCTTTTTCTTACTGTTCAGTGCTTGGCCCTTATTTACTGAACGCTCTTCCAACTCTGCTATGGGGATGGAGTTTCTTAATTTCCCTTTATGGGTTTTCCTCTGATCTCATTGGTCCAAATCAGTATCTTTCATTAGTATTGAACCTACTTTTGCAACATGAGATGAGGATATTTTTAGTATCTCTTGTCTGTTCTATCATTAAAATAGTTGTTAAAGTCAAAAGTATGCACTTGCTTTGCCAAACTGAAAGCCAAAGATGGATTTTTCACTGTACTCAAGCAGAGCTGCATTTGAATTCAGCTGTTATTTTGAAGGGTCAGCATTTTTGCAAATATCTCTCTGAGATTGCAGGATGGATGTCTGGAAAAGTTAGAGCATAGTAACTGTTTCTAAAAAGTTGGATTCAAGTGTCTGGCTTAACAGCAAGCAAACATTAGGTGCCAAATAAGGGGTAAAATCTTTTTCTTCAGGTAGAATCTTTTCCTTTTTAAAGCAGAGAGGCTGTACTGTTTCTTCATGCAGCCTCTTTCCTGCTCACTACACTTGCTGACACCTGCAACTCAGGCATGTTTGCTTCTGTTACACCTCCTGATTTGTCTGCTCTGACAAGGCAAGCAACCTGGGAAAAGAGTATTGAATATGCAGAAACTCCAAAAAGGTGCCTTGTATTAGTGTTTTGGTTTGGTTTTTTAATTGGGTCATGTTCATGTCCCTTTTCTGGGTGTTGTGTTCAGTGCAATAGCATGGTTTCCTGTGCCTGCAGGATTGGGGGCCGGAACCTTTTCCCGGGCATGCCTTGCTTCCCTTTTTGTCAGTGGTGCAGCCATGGGTAGCCACACTCTCGGTGGGCCTCTACAGAAATGAGTGGGCTTAGATAGGCAGCAGCAGCAGGTGAACGAGGTGGAAAAGGTTTGGTCTCAGAGGGATCGTTCTCGGGGCCAGGTACCTGCCCCATGCTGGGGACTTGTCACTGTGTGTAAGGGGGCTGAGGTCCCATCTCTCCACCTCCTCGTACACGTGAGAGTCATCTCGCGTGTCTGCTCCGAGTCCTGAGCGCCGTACACATACGCCCCTGCATTTCTGATGCATTGTCTCCAGAGCTCCCCGTTTATTCCCAGTCCCAGGTCTCTCTGACTCCTGAAATCTGTTCCCTTCCTCAGACTCTTCTTGCTTGCTACAGATAGCCTCCTGCCTTCAGAAATCAGCATGGAAGTGTTTAAGCGTGTTACAAAATGGGGAGAAGAACTGATACGTGAAAACAACTCATTTGTGGCAAGAATTAGGACAATGGGAGAATACCTGACAGATTTGTCCATTATAATCTGCTAGCTGCTGTAGAGTGAGGCTCTGCTTTGCCTTTTTTCCGGAGCTGTGTGCAACGTTGAATACATGCGGCAATTGCTTGAGGCAAATGCAGTGTACTCTAGAATTAGATAGAAACTTTCTTAAGTCTCTCATTGCTGGTACTTGTCGTTGTTTGGTCTTCTGAATTTGTAATAAACCCAGATTTTTCTGGTCTACCCTGTAGTTTAATTCACAGTTTAAGAAGCGTTTAGCTGTTGGCAAATAGGTTTGGTTTTCCCAGAAATTAAAAAGAAAGTGAAAGGGTATTTTTTTTTTTCCTGTATAGACTGTGCCTCTGTCCTTTTAGTCTCACAGACTCCTGAACTCCGTTTTTCCTGTAATTCGTTTAGCAGCAGGATTTAGTCCCTGTGCAGCAATCAAAAGATAACTTAAAACATCTTTTCCAGGATCTTAACTTGCCAAGATGCCCATCAATGTTGATGATGTGATGCAACTGTTCTGCCATCTCTCTCAAGAGAAAGGGATGAAAGCTGCTGTCAAACACTCTGGTCGAGGAGCACTGCTGGCAGGTGCAACAGCATTTATTGGGGGTCTCATGGGAGGTCCACCTGGAATCGCTGTAGGTAAGTGTGTTTTGCTGTAGGAACAAAGAGCGTGGTTAACTCCCTGAGTGGAGAAACTAGGAAGTCTGTGCAGTAGGTATGGGTTGAAGAAAAGGGGCTTGCAGTGTTGAGATTTTGTGTAACTGGGCTTTAACAAGATGCCATTTTATATGTTGACTTTTTAGAAACAAGGTGTGCATCAGGAAGGCATGTGCCAGTGTTTCCTTCTAGGGTGATAGTGGCCTTGCTGATTTTGACTCCTATGCAGCAAACGGGAAGCCATACAGAGGTCTGAGATTGAGATAGAGGCGCCTTTGAAACCCTTTGAACAAGCTGTTAACAAATCATTTGCTTTGATGGGTAGAGCCCTGGTTCCCATCTGCTGAGGTACACCAGTGTCTGAGGTGTGGGAGAAAACAGAGAGCAAACTAACAGCCTCTGAGCTTGTTAGTGTGGGCTCTGCTCCAGCGCTGCAGTGGAGCAGTGAAGAGGAGAGGGGTAAGGCAGGGGTGAAGGAGCTTCCTTCTTGGTGAACTTGGCTTTTTCCTCTGGAATTCGTTATTCCCTGTCGCTTTGATTTTTTTTTTTTTTTTTTTTTTTTTTCCTTGTATGGAAAATTACAGCAAGGCCAGAGTGTAATAGTAAAGAGTTGTCTCTCCTCTGTATCTCTTGAATTAAGAGTTGTCTAGTTTGAAAGCTGCTTTGTCACTGAAGTCATGTGGGCCTCGGTCCTTGAATGCTCCTTACTCCTGCGAGGAGTTCCAGCAATTTCATGGGCTTATTTGTATTGGAGTGAATTGCAGTATGCCTGCGTGATGATAAGCAAGGTTGCATTACAAAAAATAAGGAAATAATATGTGAGGAGTGATAACAGAAAGTGCAAAATGAAGCTGTGTGTTCACTCCTAATACAAGTACAGAGCTTAATTAATAGCAAAAAATAATATTTTGACAAACGTTATGACTGAAGTTATCAGGAACAAACAAGTGAAATTAAGCTTTTGTAAGAAATTTGTAAGCTATAAATCAGAAGTAAAAGTAAAAAGTAAGTGGCTTCGTTCTTGAGTGAGATGATGAGAAACACTGAAGTTATTCTTGAATGTATTTTCTCATTTTGTTTAAGCTTTCGTAACATCTCCCAGTCAAGCTCAATGTTCTTCAGCCACTGATGCAGGCACTGGAACAAGTATACCTATTATTCTATACCAAAAGTATACAATAATAAGTATATATAATAAGAATAATAAGTATTAAGTATACCAAAAGCCATGTCCCAAATACAGTGCAACTAAATCAGATGACCCCCATTTAACTTATAAAATTGCAAAGGTAAATGACCCTGGGTCTTTAGTAGGTTTTAGGACAGTTACAAGGACATTTGCAATCAAGTGTTCTTTCACTTACACAAACAGCCTGGGTAGGTGTAGGACTGGTAGCAGGGATTGTCCTTATTGCTGCTGTCTTGCACCAAGAATTAGAGGATGAGTTACCGTCCATCTGCAGCAGTCACTGGCGAAACTTGCAGCGTATCATGCTTTCTAAGGACTGCTTCCTCTGAGAAGAATGGATTGTGGGTGTGTTGCTTGGGGGGAAAAAGTGTGATGATGTAACAAATCTTGTCTTAATAGATGAGGAACCTAGACATCAATACTTCTAGTGGCTTTTGCATTAAGTGCCCCTAAATCAGTTATTGATGTTCTCATAAAAGTTCCTTGAAGATGAATTCAGCTGTCGTAGGCTTTCAAGTATTTCTGTGGCATCATGGGAAAAATTGCCAACTGAGTAAAAGCTGCAAATTACAGAATTTTTGTCTAATTAAAAACTGCATCCCTGTGAGTGCATAAATGACTTTCTAGGAGCAGTCACTGAGGTGGGAATTTTGGAGGCAGGGTCAGTTCTGACATCCCTCCATTGTGAGGGTTCTCCTTCCACCAGGATGTCTGTGTCTCTGGGCAGCCCTGTCAGTCGTGTGAATTGTTGTCGGAGAGCGCTGTATTGCAAGTTAGACTGGTAACTCTTTGAAAGACAACAGCCCTGTGGGACTGCAAGGCTGGTTTCTCAGCAGCAGCCACAATCATGTCAGCTGTAGAGGATCGCTCTGGTGTTATCTTGATGACGTGGAGCCACTCTATTTACCAGAGCATTTCTTGGCTGGCTGGGGTGTTGATTTGGTAGATGAAAGCATGAATGTGCCTAACCCCAGGAAGCTGATGGGTTTGGTCACTGTGAGCAACTTCTGAGGAGTGGACTTCGTGGGAGCAGGAGGCTGCAAATGTGTGGCTCTTCAGAAGCAGAAAGCTTGGATCAGTCTGGGAATCTCTCGCCAGAGATTATGTGTTAATGGCACTGACAAGGCAATTGTTGGTCAGGTGTTTTCCTTGGGCATGGTTTTATTTAGTAGTGGAGCTTATCCTAAAGAGACCAGTGCCCTAAGGAGTGTTGTTTTGTTGCTGATTTCTAGCTTGAAGCTATTAGCTTTGATTGTGTAAAGAGTTCCTTTGCGGTTGCTGTGGATGTAAAAAGCTTTAAAAATCCTTCTTGGTGCTTTGAACGCCCTGTATAAGCCTAGTTAAAGTAGACACTTATGCAGCTCTGCATTGATCTCTAATAAAGGTGGGAACGTTGTTGATGAAGGCTGTGGATAGAATTTCAGGTTTAAACATTAACTGGTGAAGTGCAACGTCTCTCTGTCTTTTCTAGGAGGAGCATTTGGTGGATTGCTTGGTGCCTGGATGACCACTGGACAGTTCAGGCCAGTGCCTCAGATTTTATTGGAATTGCCTCCTGCTGAGCAGCAGAAACTCTATGATGAAGCCGTTGTTATTCTCAGGCGCTTAGACTGGACTGATGTTGCTCAGCTGACTGCTCTTGTAATGGGAAATGCTAGTCTCCAGCAGAAGTTGACAGCAGTGCTGATAAATTACCTCTCCAAAGAGCTGAGAGCAGATATACAATATGGAGAATAAACCTTTCCAGAGCAGGCTTTTTACACTGTAATGAATTTTACTCTGACAATTGTGATTCTTCAACATAGCAGTTATTAGTTATTGGTACTAATTATGAATGTGGGCAGATCTAAGTATTATTTTGGGGTTAGGGGTTGGGTTTTTTTGTTTGTTTTGTTTTGTAAGGATAGTGCTAGATTACTGTGTTAACCTGACACTGATTTGCTATGTAATTTTGAATTACTCTGCACTAGGACTGAATTAAAAATCACTGAAGGGAATTATGCTTCTCTTACACTAATGTATCACTAAATTTTCAAAGTAATTGTGTTTTATTTAGGAGATCTAATCCTGTTTGTCCAAGTGCTTTAATTTTCTTTTGTGAATGACATATAGGTGCCAAAGTAGCTAGGGCACTTTGAAGAATTTTACGTACTGTCTGTTTCAGTCCTGTAAAAGAAAGTTATAAGAAAGTGTGTTACTCTACTGTGAACTCAAAGATCTCAATCCTTACTTTATTATTTGTTGCATTTTTATTGTAATTCTTGAGTTATTTAATTCCTTTCTGTAAGAAGTGAAGCCAATGCCTAAACAAGATTTAAAGCAACAAGTAAACAAACTGTGCACAATCAGTAGCTTCTGGTGTCCTCGAATGGGAAGGCATGGCAAGAATACACTTTCAAAAAAATGAAAAAATGTGGAGCTGAGTCTGCCATTTTTGTACTATCCCTAGGATTAGGGTTGTGATTTCAGCATTGGTTTCTTGACTGAATCTGAACAGCTGGTCCTCTGTTTTCATTAAAATATTCGTAAGGAGCATCATAGTGGCCTGTGTTTTGCTTTAAAGTAAATGAACTCTTTAAGAACTGGGTACTGAAGTTTGGGGAAGAAGGCAGCTTTGTACTGGTCAGCCAGCAATTGGCAGCAGTGGTCATGGTGGTGTGGGATGACATGCTGGCTGCAGTTAACACTGTTATCTCCAAATGCAATGTTGCTGAATATCCCAGCCAGTTGTTCACCATTTGTTTCAAGGCACTTGTAAGACAAGTTTGTAAGTAGAAAAATGTGCAGGTATGCCTTCTTTTGCATGTAAAAACAAGAAACTGCTCTGATAATTTAATTTTTCCCCTGAAATAAAGACCTATCTGTGTGTGTGTGTGGTGAGGTTTCTCGAAGTTGAGTTTTAAAAGGTGAAGCTTTAAACTCAGAAGTTGCTATTGTATACATTTGATTAATTTATTTCTTCAGGTGCAATTTGCCATTAATGAATTCAGTGTACTTTCCTGCCTGCAGTGCAGGGCAGTGATTGTTCTTCTCATCATTTGAAAACACTTTTTCAGTGACGTGAAAGACAGATGGAAGTGAATGGTAAGTGCGCATTCCTTACCCTGTCATAGTTTCATAATGGCAAGCCTCAAATAGGCCTGGCAGGACAAGGGGTAATGGCTTTAAACTGAAAGAGGGTAGATTTAGATTACATGTAAGGAAGAAGTTCTTCACTGTGAGGGTGGTGAGGCACTGGAACAGAGAGGTTGCCCAGAGAGGTTGTGGATGCCCTGTCCCTGGAAGTGTTCAAGGCCAGGTTGGATGGGGCTTTGAGCGACCTGGTCTAGTGGAAGGTGTCCCTGCCCATGGCAGGGGGGTTGGAACTAGGTGATCTTTAAGGTCACTTCCAACCCAAACCATTCTATGATTGAGATCAGTGTTTGTTCAGTTTCATTGACAGATTACACACACTGCAACTGGCTTTTTAAGACTTTACGTACTCTGTATGTCCATTTTAAAATACTATTTTTATGAAGGCAGTTACTTCTATTGGCAATTTTCTGGTTATTTCACAAGTTAAATTCACTTTTTCCAAAATAACACACTGCTAACAGCAGCAGATGATTGAATGATACAGTAGGATGGAGCCTGCTTCTTATAGTCAGCTGTTTGAACCCAGCCATGAAAGAACCTGACATCTGATTGTAAAGGAGGCCATAGGAAAGATGTTGGTTTCAATGAATTTATGACAGTATCCAGTATTTAAACAGATCATTAGCAGATTTCACAGTGGTTTCAGACATCTATCGTGACTCTTACTTTACAGGTATTCATAAACTGGAGCTCAAATGTAGGTAATGAATTGATTTTTATCACTCGTATCAGTGTCATAGCCATGAATGGAGCTTAAACTATGTGAGTCCTAGGCCTGGACTCTTACGTTACTCTTTTTCTTAGGGTATTCTTTCAAATGCTTTTTATTACACGCTTAGAAATGATAAACTGGTTTTAATTACGATCTTTCAGACTTTACTGTTTTATGAAGGGGGCTGGTGTCATATGGGTACCAATAGAAGTTTGGTCCAAGTAATTCAGAGTTCTGCATGGGCCAGTCTAGCTTATGTTAAGTCCTGCTGTCCCTGAGCTCCCGGGAACCTTTAGGCTCTGTGCCACAGAGTAGCATGCTTTTAGTCATTATAATAAATTTAACTTCCATAGATTTTCAGATGACTGAAGTAGAACCAGGAAGTGAATTGAACTGTTTGTTCTGTGTATCATTATTTAACAGATTTGATGATCATGGAACTTCTTGGCAGATGGCACGTACCTATTTTCAAAGTGATAGCAATAGGTTTGCAGTTTGGTCTGAAACATGTTTCACTGCTGGTAGTAGAACAAGAACAGAACCCAGCACAAGTGTTCATCTCAAGTGAGTTTGGACATAGGAGAATTGGGAAATAACCACTTCTGATTGAGGAGACCCCAATACATAACAACTGGGGAAGAATGATCGTGGCACCCCACAATGGTTTTGTTTGTGTTTTAGTGGCTTCTGTCGGTTCATACTGTTGAATGGTGCAGAAGGATCAAATTCCACCTTTATTGCTCTGGCTACAGCCCTATGCTATTGTATCGAGATCACCAGGATATTCGGTTTGTAGCCTTATGCAGGGATTTGGGCAAGTTAGAAGAACACTTCAGCAGATTTGATCATCTGAGGAAAAGACCAGCTGCATGACAATGTATTAATATCAATCTGTTGCTGTTCTTGGGTAAGAGACATGGTTGTCCACTGCTGCTGCATCCCTTGTTGGTACTGGAAACAGCCACAGGCAGGGGATGGCATCTTCTGAAATCCATTCCAGCTGCATAATGTCAGGGCTGAGTGTAAGGCACAGCTATTGCCTAGGAAACGAGGTAACACTGTGCCAGCAGTTTTGGGAAGCAGCTGAAAGAATCACTATGGGGAGATGTACATATTTATATAAAGAAACCATCTGTGATTCTGGTTATTAACCTGGTTTGGTTATAGATGTGACAGAATCAAGCTAGATTTTCATTGGCAGATGGTGTATTTTTAGTTAAAAATTCTTTTTTTTTTCCTATGTGGTGGGGTGGTTTGGTTTTTTTAAGCTGTCTGATTTAAAAATAGAAAGCAAGCATGATTGTAAAGTGTTGTGTTAGCAAAGAGAGGGCATTTTTTTAAAGAAAAAAAGCAATCCTGAATTCAGACATAGATTAGTAATTGAGATATGCCATCTAGTGGCAAAGAGATTATTTCTTAAATTCATTTTACTGAGACTGCCTCAGTGTGTGGATAACAGTTATCTTTCTCCATTAAATGTAGGGGTAACTTCTTTTTTTGCTAGTGGTCTGTTAAATTCCTGGCTTTAATGAATTTACAAATATCAGCCTAGCTACAGACTAGATAGAATTCATATACATTCCCTGATGAAGTTGTTTTTGGTGATTATCATATGTGAGCTGTGACTGCACAAATATTTACTGCAGCTGCATGTCACATTTAATTATAGTGAGAAAATGCACAATCAGGCAGAGGAGGGCAGTTTTACCCTCATGATTACTGAAGGACAAGTGGATTTTGTGAGCTGAGCAGCAGCCAGTTTGCAAGGACTGATTAACCACAGGTGAATTGGCAAGCCAGTAAAGAATAATTGCTTGGTTTTTAGGAGGTTGCATTTCTTTGTTCAATCACCTTCAAGTCTGCACCTGTAGTAGCTCTACCTGCGCAGCCTTTAGAGCGGTGCTCACCTCTCGTGTACGACTGGCCCACGTGTAACTGCTGCTCACGCGGACATGCGGACCCTGCAGGACGAAGGAGTATTTGGCTGTGAAAAGTTGCTAGTCACTGTCACAGCACAGACTGCCTAAAGGTCCCGTTCCCAACAGCATCGCAGAGGCTCCCAGGCTTGGTCCGCTCGGGGAGCAGAAGAACTGCAACAGAGGCTTTGAACTAAGGGTGGGGAGCAGGGTGCCAGGGTGGTGCACCACGGTGGCACACCACAGTGCCTGTGACACTGGCTAACTAGTTGCTATAGTTCTTGTTAACTGGAGGTTTTACAGGGTTTTGGTGAGATCCTGCTGTGGAAGAGGGTTCTCTGTATTGACCCACTGACTCCAGAGTGCACGAAGAACTGTAAAAGCAGAACAGTCCTGAGGTCCCGTTAACTGGCTGATGTTGAGTTTACAGCTGGCAGCGAGAACCTAGCCAGCCACGGTAATCTGTCCGAAAGGTGGTCAGGCAGAGAACTGCTTTGAACCTCAGAGCTGAGGTCGCCACAAAGGAGTGTCTGGTGGCTTGTGGCTCAGCCTGTTTACATCATCTTTGTCACATCAGCTCTCACCTCTTACTGCAGTATGAAAAGTAACACGGATTAGCATTACGCGGGCAGTTTTTCTAAGGACAGCCTCTCTCCTTCCAGGGCTGCACACCCACACCGATGGAGGGCTTTGCTGGGGAAGAACATTCCCAAAGGAGACAGTCTCCATCTCTCTCAAGGAGGTCTTCTGTGGGCTGCTGGCAGGAGGGGGTGCTGTGCCACTGTGGTGGGTTGACCCTGCCTGTACGCCAGGTGCCCACCAAAGCTGTTCTATCACTCACCCCCTCTCGGCTGGACAGGGGAGAGAAAATATAACAAAGGGCTTGTGGGTCGAGATAAGGACAGGGAGAGATCGCTCAACCAATTACTGTCATGGGCAAAACAGACTCTACTTGGGGAAAATTAACTTAATTTATTGCCAATCAACCAGAGTAGGGTAATGAGAAATAAAACCAAATCTCAAAACACCTTCCCTCCACCGCTCCCTTCTTCCCAGGCACAACTTCACTCCCAGATTCTCTACCTGCCCCTCCCAGCAGTGCAGGAGGATGGGGAATGGGGTTTACGGTCAGTTCATCACATGTTGTCTCTTCTGCTTCATCCTGTTCAGGGGCAGGACTCCTCACACTCTTCCCCTGCTCCAGCGTGGGGTCCCTCCCATGGGAGACAGTCCTCCACAAAATTCTCCAACATGAGTCCTTCCCACAGGCTCCATCCTTCAGGCACAGACTGCTCCAGCACGGGTTCCCCACGGGGTCACAAGTCCTGCCAGAAAACCTGCTGCAGTGTGGGCTCCTCTCTCCACAGATCCTGCCAGGAGCCTGCTCCAGCGTGGGCTTCCCACGGGGTCACAGCCTCCTACGGGCACCCTCCTGCTCCAGCATGGAGTCCTCCATGGGTTGCAGGTGGAGATGTGCTCCACCATGGACCTCCCTGGACTGCAGGGGGACAGCCTGCCTCACCATGGTCTTCACCACGGGCTGCAGGGGAATCTCTGCTCCGGCGCCTGGAGCATCTCCTCCCCCTCCTTCTTCACTGACCTTGGTGTCCGCAGGGTTGTTTCTCTTACATGTTCTCGCTCTTCTCTCCAGCTGCCGTTTCTGCGACCCCTGCAACTTTTTTTCCCTTTTTAAATCTGTTATCCCAGAGGTGCTACCACTATCACTGATGGGTTCAGCCTTAGCCGGCAGCAGGTCTGTCTTAGAGCCGGCTGGCATTGGCTCTGTCGGACACAGGGGAAGCTTCTAGCAGCTTCTCGCAGAAGCCACCGCGGTAGCTCCCCTGCTACCAAAACCTTGCCGCACAAACCCAATACAGCAACCCTTTGTACAGGGGTCCTTACTTGCCAGGGGAAGCCAGTGGCTGCCATTCCTTTGTAGGCTGCTGCTGCCAGCATGGGGCCTCCAGGGCTTGACAGCAGCAACACATTCCTCTGCTTGATGAAACAGTATCCCTTAGTATCACCTCTCTTTAATTGTTCTGGTGGTTTCACATACACATACCTCTGGTCATACAGCATTTATACCAGTCAAAATTTCTGTCAAAAACTATGCTGATTCATGTGGAAATTCAGTTTTTCCTGTTGCAGCAGCTCCAGTAGTGCTCACTAGTGAAATACAGGCAGACTCAAGGGTTTAATCCTGCCTAGCTGCAGCGGTAGGACCTGCTGGGCTCAGTCTCCACCAGCACCGGTGCACCCAGAAGATGCAAAAGCTCTTACGGAGAAAGCACTAGGTTCTCAGAAAGGCTGTCATTGCTTGACCAGCTGATGTATAACTCCAAACTAATTGAATAGCAGACTTTGAGCTGGGTTGGAAAGCTTTTAAAAAACCAAAGGCCTTTGCATTGCAGTGAACTAAAACTATTAGCTCCTAATTAAAACATGAGGTTTCATCTTTACCTTTCTAGAGATCACAGAAATCTATGTATTTTTCAGGCTCTAAGCCAGAAATCAAACATTCATCATGTAATTGCAGTAAGTGTGTGCTAATATTTCTCATTAAGTGTGATTTATGAATTCCAGAAGAGCCTAAGAGGTAAATATATAAAATTATTCTGAAGTCTGCAAAAATGAAGGCATTCATTTCTTTGGATGACTGTTCAGCAAGAAGGATTTAGGCAAACATGAACATTACACCCTTGAACATTTGGTAAAGACGCTGCATTTGAACATCTGTACCTTTGCAATTCTCTCAAAATGGTGTGGTTTCAACTAGTGTCACTGCTGATCTTCCAACAAAGACAAAGCTTCAGCTGTCAGCAGGTACAGCAGCATGGCTTGGTGGAAAGCCCATTTTGCTGGGTCTCCAAAGAGGTATCGCCTTTGTTGGCTCTTCGGCTTGTTTGCTGGGTGACCTTGAGTAACTTCCCATCTCGTTCCTGAATGCATTTTTTGTTAAACACTTTGCAATCTATCCATAGGAAATGGCGTGTTACAAAAATGTAATAGCACTATTATGCAGCTAACCACTCTCTGATCCTGCAGTCAGGACATGAGCATTGAAGAAGGAAGAAGGTAGTAAATGTTAGTACAGGTTCACAGCAATCGGGATGAAGAGATACTGCTAGGTTGTGAAATGTAGTTACTTTCTTTGTTGCAGGGGAATGAAAGACTTACACTGGTGGTTGACCTTAACTAATTAGACCCTGCACAGGAGTGTCTAACAGGATGCAAATGTTTTGTATTCCTTATTTCCTGCTCAGCCTCAGCAGGCACGAGTGATTTAGGGTGAAATTAAATCTTTCCTGTGCTCTGACATGTTGCTTCGGAGTAGAGCACTCTCAGATATTCCCTTGTACGTGTAATCTGAAGACAGCATGAAGGGTTTGTTATTTCTATATCAGTCAATGAGATGTGAGGAATAATCTTTGTAATTTGGGGTCAAAACTGATCTAACAAAAGCTTCGAAGGTCTTATCTTTACCTCACCCCACTGCAGCTCCCTCCACAGCTCCTTGCGTTGAGCTATTATGACAAAATAATTGGAGACTCACCCAGCTGAGTCAGAATCAGCTCCTGAACACTTACAGAGAGAGGAGGGTTCCCAGTGAGAGAGATCACGGAGCTGGGGCAGGTGTGTGTTTAGCCTCCACTATACTTCCCCAGGCATCAGCATTCCCTCCCAGCTGAAGGAGATCCATGTCTGCTGCTGAAGTGTGTGATCCAGTGGGTAAACTGGGTGCAGAACTGTAGGTAAGCTCATTCTTCTGATATTTGTGTGGATTTCCAACGTTATTTTCTGTTCTTGCCCAGCTAACTATGCTAATGGATAGTTCCTCTAGATTTCTGCCCTCTCCCCAGCAGGCAATTCTGCTTGATACCAATGGAAGTCTTCTGCAAGAAGAAAGGAGGCCAGGGCAACTCTGACTTTTGACTGCCATCTGCATTTACTCAGACCTCTCTGGCTCTAAGAATCCTACTCTTTCAGGCCAGAATGAGGGGGCCACCTAACTTTTCTACCTTGCCCTTCCAGGTTCATTTTAAGTCCTAGATAACCAGATTTTCAAAATCCTAAGTTAAAGACTTGCTCCCTTTTAGAGCAGTGAAGGATACAAAAGACACAGCAGCTGAATGTAATATTTGGGCTTGGGAGAGTTGGAGTGCAAGAGCAACTGCTTCAAATTACTCAAGCAGGGGACAGGGCAAAACAGTTCAGCAAATACTACGTTAAAGCGAAAGACTTGCTGGAGTATCAGTAGGAGTTAGCTGCCTGCTCTGTGCCTGTCGGCGAGCTAAAGTTCACGCAGCAGACTTTGACCAAACTGCAGTTTATTAATTGCTTATACAGGAACAAATTCAGTAATAAAAAGCTAAATAGGGCACTGGCGAGGCAGGGTCCTGGATCTGATTTTGTTGGTTTCCATAAAAGGGGTTTGCTTGCTTTTTCCCAGCCATTCTCTCCAGGAATCTGTGTATAAAAATATTTGTTCCATAACCACAGTGAACAGCCTCCCATCGCCTGGCAGCTGCCTGCATACTTGAGGCTTTCTGTCGTCTCTGAAGTTTAACTCTGCAGGAGCCTGTACTGCAGCTGAGTCTAATCCTAATTTCAGGCTTTCATGTCTCCAGCCCGGCCCCACGGGACTGGGGCTGCTGACAATGGCAGCAGCACATCCCCCATGAGTATAGGGCGAAGATTAGCCTTCACGTTGTGCCACTAATGATAAGTAGCAATGAGGATAATAAGGAGCACTCTCATAGTGCTTTACGTCTTCAAAGTGCTCTGCTGATACTAACTAATTAAGCTGCCACGCAGCCTTGCGACAAAGGTATGTATTTCTACTGTGCATAATTTAACTGTACTGTATTGTTATGCAATAAACCAAAATTGGATGGTGTCTTCAGATAGCAAGCAGGAAATCATTTCACTAACTACTGGCCGCTCACACCCCCACAACTGAGCCAGCTTCAAAGCTGCCCCGTGTCTTTTGGTTAGCCTTGGCGCATCTTTGGGAACCTCAAATATTCATGCAAAGCAGCACGATGCCAAGTGTTTGTGCCAAGTGTTTTTTGCAGCAGCTCAGTTTCCATCCTTGCATATTATGGCCTCCACCGCCTTTTAACCCTGCCCGGAGGATGCAGTCCCAGTGCCACTGAGTTAAACCCAGGCACTGCTGTGCTTAACTGAAGAGTCCCAGTTTCTGTGCTGCTGGCACAGTGTTGTAATTACAGTATTGTACTGGTGTGTGTCGGTCGCAAATGAAAGCAAGGTGGTGTGGTTTAACCCCACTCAGCAACTAAGCACCACGTGGCTGCTCGCTTACTTCCCCCCCACCCAGTGGGATGGGGAAGAGAATCGGAAGGAAAAAGGTAAAACTCATGGGTTGAGATAAGTGCAGTTTAATGGAACAGAAAGGAAGAAACTAATAATGATAATAATAAAATGGCAATGCTAATAAAAGGATTGGAATATACAAAACAAGTGATGCACAATGCAACTGCTCACCACTTGCCGACCGATGCCCAGTTAGTTCCCGAGCAGCAAAAGTTCCCGGCCCCACTCCCCCCCAGTTTATATGCTGGGCCTGACGTCCCATGGTATGGAATATTCTTTGGCCAGTTGGGGTCAGCTGTCCTGGCTGTGTCCCATCCCAACTTCTTGTGTCCCTCCAGCCTTTTTGCTGGCTGATCATGAGAAGCTGAAAAATCCTTGACTTAGTCTAAACACTGCTTAGCAACAACTGAAAACATTGACGTGTTATCAACATTCTTCTCATACTGAATCCAAAACATTCTACCAGCTACTAGAAAGAAAATTAACTCTATCCCAGCTGAAACCAGGACCCAAGGTCACACCGTGCTGTGCTGACACGTCGAGGAATAGAGCAAATGCTCTACTTTATGGGCAAGGTTTCAAAGCCTTTCCGGGCAGCGAAGCCACCTGCCCGCAGCACTCCTGCGCCTGCTGTCAGCTGCTGGCGTTGATGTGAGCGAGCCAGTGGTCAGTAGAACGGTAGGTATTGGTTAGTATCGGTAAATGCCACCAGAAGAAAGATGACCCTGATTATATAGTCACAGTGCTGGGCTCCAAGTGACCTATTTTCTCTCAGGAAAGAGCTTGAGGTCACTGTGGACAGATTTCTGACAATACAAGGTCAGTGCTTGGCAGCAGGTCAGAAAGCAACAAGAAGGTTAGGACAGATGAGGAAGGAAACTGAGAAGGCGGCAGTAAACGTTGTTAGGTCACTGAATAAATCCAGGTAGCAGCTACATCTGGAATAGTCCGTGCAGCCTGGTCAATCCACTCTGGTTAGTCCTTTTGGAGCCAAAAAGAGCATTGGAGAGCTGTGAAGGATACAGAGGATAATGCGGTATAGGAGGGCATCCGTGTAAAGGGAGATGGGCTAGTTTAAAATTGTTCAACCTGGAAAAGACACTAATGGGGAGAGCATTGGTCGAGGCTGTGAATGGTGCAGAGATGAAGAGGAGGAACAGTGCCATGGCACAGAAGGCAGGGTGCACCCACCGAACCGGCAGAGGTGAAGGGAAGTGCTTGTTCACACAGTGTAACGGGGAATTGTGGAGCTAATTGGCACAGGATGCTCTAGGTGCCAAAACAAAAGTGTGTTCAGAAAGCGATTAGGCAGATTGATGGCAGCGAGGACCATTAAATGCACTGGTCCAGAATCAACCACTGCCTCGAGAAGTTTCTCACCATGGGCTGACAAGAGACTAAAGCAGTGGAAGTGTCGCTCTGTAAGTGCTTCTTACACGCCGTTCCTCATGATTTTGGGGTAGGTGAACTCTGGCTCTGTTTTATTAAGACTGCTTTCTTATGTTATCCCAAGCACACGCAGCACATAATTTCTGCAGTGCTGTGCCAACATATGTGCTACTGCTAGTAAAATACGACGTATGTGCTGCCAAAGCAATCGTGTTCTGAAAACAGTGTGGCACGCTTTGTATTGTACAAAAGGGGTTTCCTGTGACAGGGGAAGACCTGCCCATTTGCCTTTGTGCCTCTTATCCCGCTCAGGAGTGGAGCCTTCCTCCCTGAATGCTTTCCCGTGTACAAACAAGTAATTAAGCAGGGGTAGGAAACCCTCATCTCTCTTGGTCCATCAGTTGCAATCAGTTACTTCATGTTCTCAGAATTGCAATATCAGCTTAAAAATTAAACCAAATGTCTTTATTGCTTGCACCAAGCAGAAGATGACTCCGTGCCACCAGAATCCAAATCGCTGGACAGTATTTTTAAAGAAGGAAATGTAAATCTCCTTTATTTACACCCACGTACAGTGGAACTTGTATTAAGATACGGTCATGATATTGCTTTGTTTTGTAGAAGGGAAAGTTGTTTTACAGAGAGAGATTACATGGGCCATATGCCGATTGAAAAGTTCCTCGCGTTTTCTTTTTGAAAGTTTAAGTGTTCTCACAGAACTGATTTAAACTTTATATACAAAAAAAAGCTCCTTCTCTTCCCCTATCTCACTGTACTTCCCAAACCTGCAGCCAGCAAACCCCCAGCTTGCAGAGGTACCTGTTGCGCAGGGCTGTTCAGCTGAGAGGGATGCCCTGCCCGCTGTGCTGTGGGTCGGGCAGCTCCGGCGTGCCCCACGTCGCAGCGTGCATCCCACCGGCGTAGCTGGGCCAGCAGTCCCCAGGAAAACCTAGCCTCCGAAACATGAGAGACGAAGTCTGGTGGGGGAGGATGAGCAGGGAGGAGAAAGTTCAAGTGCTGCTGGGTGGGAGGCAGAGCTGTACTGGAGGTCATCAGCCTGCTGCGCTCCAAACAGCTGTTAACACCACAGCTGGTTCTGGAGCTGCCTGTGAAAGCTTGCATCTGGGGAGCGGCATTGCTCATGCTCGGGTAACGACCAGTTCCTCTGCCTGCTTCTAATGCAGGACCCTTCCCCCATCTCCCAAGGGGAAGGGGACCTGCAAGCCCGGGGGCTCATGGGTTGCCCGGATGGTTCTCCCGAGCGGTGAGGGTGCTGAAACAGGGGGAAGCTGTGTGGAGGAGTAACCCTATTTTTACCGGTCTGTCTCTAACTTGTAAGGACTAAATCAGCAAACATACCCTTTAGAATCCCTTCTGTGACACAGCCGTGTGCTGGGCTTTGGCTCTTGCACGTCCCTGAGGAGAGAGAACGTCAGCTGGCGCGAGGGATGCTTGCTTAGTGATTGCCAGGCTTCTTGCAGCGCTGCTGCTCCAGGAGGGGCTGGCTTTGGGCGCCGGGGCGTGCTGTGAGGGGCTGCCCTTGCTCGGGGGCTACACCAGCTTGCATTACAGACCCTGTTTTTATGCAGGTAACGTACCTCTAACTGCTGTATTATAGGGACAGCAGTGCTACTGCTGAAGTCTTGAAATAGCAAAGTGTGACAGTCTCCATTTGTCATCTTCCCTAGATCAACACCGTAGCTCCTTACCAGTGGATTTTGTAGAACCTCTCGTCGTGAAGGCTGTTTCCTTGCAAACAGATGGCTGCAGCGTGTGATGTCCTGAGTGCCTGTTGGGACCCAGCACAGATACAGCGGCTTGCTCAGCCTGCTGGCGTTGTATCTGCCTTGAACATGGTACCAGTAAGATGAACAAACGCAGCTGCAGCCTGATACCCTGCGGGACAAGTCCTCCCCAGCCATGGGATGGGCTTGATTGACACCAGCCTGTCTCTGTTGAGGTTTTGGGGGGTAAGACGTCTCCCCTGCATGAACTGCAGGGGAAAGCTCTGCTGCAGAGGCTCTTGCAGGGTCAATGCGCTCCTCCTGCTGCTCTGCTGGGGTGATACAGTAAAGTCAGCCGTGTTAGGAGAGCGCCAGGGAGAGCAGCTGGATCCTGCCAAGCCGGTGAAAAACAGCCTCTCCTCGCAGAGGAGACACGCCTGCAAGTGGTGTGAGGCTCCCTCCTGCCGCCGGAGCTGTGTGGGGGGAAGATGCTGGGGCAGCTCCCCTGCTTCTGTGCGCCCAGCCATAGGGGCTGGACTGCAGAGCTTTGCTCTGGGCACCGCTGAGGAGCACAGCTGGGCTGCAAGGGGCATGTGAAGTCTCAGGGGAGTGTATGAAAGACCTTTGGACTAAGCAAGCCACGCACAGTGAAACTTTGCTGAGCTGCCTGGCTCTTAGAGGCTGGTCAGTAAACAAGTGTGCTCAAGGCCATTTTTTTGGAAGGAGCTAGGGTCTCAAGTTGGTTTGCCTGAAACCTGCTGCTGAGCAAATGCTCATCAAGTCAGAGACTTTGATGGCAAGCAGGCAGTTGTGACCTGGGTGCTGGTGGCTCTGGTTTGTGGTTTTGGTTTGCCAGCTCGCACCACAGTATGAGCCGTTCAAGCCATTTGAGGACGACTGTAAGGGGTGCTCCCTTAAGCGCTGCTCTCCTGCGCACGCTTCAGGGCACGGGGCTAGCTCTGCAGCTCCGGCGCTGTGCAGAGCCGGTGTGCCGCACACAGGGTGACGTGCAGCTCAGCCAGGCTGCCGAGAGGTTCTCCCAGCACACATGCTTGCCCTCGCTGCCCTCTCGCAGCTGGGCCGTGCTCCGTAAGGCGGTCATCACAGGCTAATACCGATGTGGCGACGTGTGTTAGGGGACTGGTTCCTCCTGCAGGCTTCAACGGGAGGGAGAACAAATCCGCAGAGAGGCCTCGGTATCACACTTTTCCCCCTGGTGTCTCTGGAAGATTCTTTGTATATGAAACCGTAACAGTCTGGTTTTACCTTATACGTAACTCTTCTGATAAAAACCACGTGTGATTTTTTTTTCTTTTCTTGTTGCTGTCTGTTAAAGAGGCCTGTCTAGCCCTGAGTTAATGCTTTTTCCTTCTCAAATCTGTTTTTTTTCTAAGGTTCTCACCAAACACGTTGTGTTTAGGACAAAAAAATGAGAGGCTAGACAAAGCTCAAACAGGGGCGCAGCGTCCCCTTGCTCCGTGGGGCAGCCCAGGCAGCGGGATCACTGCCGGGCGGCAGGATCACAGGCAGCAGGATCACTGCCAGCAGCAGATGCTCTGCCCCAGGGTAGTTTGACCGTGCAAGCGAGGGCACTGCATGAGAATGCCCTGCTAAAGCAAAACCTCCTATCTAGTTTTCCACCTCCTTTTTCTCAGCCCTTCCTACAATAGCAAACGGGGGAGGTTGTGTAACTCACTCGTGGCCGTGAACCTCTCGATAAGAGGTTTATGGAAAACCTGCTTATCGTTTATTTGCATTTCTAGGCCTTACTGGAAATTAAGTCAAATGCCAACTTCAAAGGGAGTCGCTCAGTGTTTGCCAGTACTCAAAACCACAGCCTCCCTGCCTGCCTCGTCTCCTCCAGCTGCCACCTCGGGACTGCGGCACCGACTGCTGGGTCTGTTCAGAGGTTTTACAAACAAGTGCGTGGGCAGGAGAGGCTCCTTCCCATACTGGTGTGTAGCACTGGGGTTTCTCCTGCCTGTGACACGCAACATAAAGCAGACCTGGCTGTGTGTTGCCCTGCTCAGTGCTTTATACCATGGTGTGCAGCCTGTGCTTCCCTGGAGTGCAGCACTCCTCCCCTCGTGCTCTGGAGAGCATCTCTGGCGCTCCGGTCTCAGGCAAGGGTTTCTTGGAGCTTTTTTGCCATATTGTCACCACGGAAGTGACAGGAGTGTAACATCTTCTTCCTGCCAACACCTTTCTTAAAGATCCATGGCCCGGAGTAGAAAGAGTCAGAAACAGAAGCCTGTATGTTTTGTTGGAGACACACCGCTTCAAAGCTCAGCAGTAGTTGGGACCATCTGTGCTCCTCAGTTCCTCCTGCTAACCAAAAATCCCAGGCTGAGGAACATGAGAAACTGCCTTGCCACAGTAGTGAGTCGGAAGAGGCCGTGGGCTGTGGCAGAGCCAGAACTCCTGCTTGGATAAAAACTGAGTGTTTGAGTAACTGGGAGCAAGACTCCAACTGAGAAGCTGGCTCGCTTCACCCTGCTGCCGCCGAAGCTTGTGAACTGCTGAGTCAGCACCGTGCTCTGGAGTTGGTGGTGTGCCCTGGCTGCGTCTCTGGATGGTGGAGCACGTGTTTCACTGAACCTGCTTGATCCTTTCTTTTCAGCTTATTCACAGAGCAAATCTCCCTGTTACCTCTCCTTTGACTTTTGTGATTGGCTGCTACAGCAGGGCTATCCTCTTCCTCATCTTCCTACTGACTTTGGAGAGCAGAAGAGAATTGCCTCACTGCATTGCCCTTAATTCTGTTTTCCTGTCTCTTTGCTGGAGAATCCCCAGCAGTTTCAGCAGGTCTGATGCTAACATTCAAGTTTTGCTTTCCACGTTCAGTGCACTAGTGTTCTCGCTCCTGACACCTACTGGGACTGTCCCCTGGCTCTTGTATGCGCAGCTTAAAAGGAACCATTTTGCTGAGGGCCAAAAAACGTTTGCATTTTTCTAAAAGTGCCTGGGCTCCAGTTTCTGCTTGAGGGAATGGAAGGAGCAGCTTCTGGCCAGTTTGATTTCCTGAACCAGCACACCCCGGGGTCAGGCAGTGCCAAGGCTGGTGTGCGGCTGCACGGTGCTCTGCCCTTTGTGCCGTGACACCATCAGGCAGGGGCTGAGCAAGGAACCCCTTCTGCCAACCTATCCCCACACATCATGTTTGGGAGCCTTTCAGGAGGAGGATGTGACCCCCACAAAATCCCCAGCCTGCAGATGTTTTTCCGAAGTGAGCAGCCAAGCTACTGCTCTTTCTAGTTGCACGGGTTTGCAAACTTTAATGAATCCCTGGTATAAGACATTTATTTAGCTCAAAAAAGAAAAAACCCAAACCATCAGGAAATGCCCCATTAAAGCTCTGGAGATAGAATCTGGCTGGAAGACTCCAGGCCAGACTGTAACAGCACAGCTCGTGATGTAAAACCCATGTGTTAGCAGGCCAGACGCCAAGAGCCCCAGGCTCTAATCCCAGTGCTGAGCTCCCCAGCTTGGCTAATAAAAGTACAGGAGGTGGAGGAGAAGCTGTGTTTAAATTTCCCCATGTTTTCCTCGGCAGGCTCCTTTTACCATATGCATTAACAGTTTAAGAGTCGCTAGGTTACTTGGGGCTTCCATGCGAAATGTCTTCTCGAACCTGTGGCAGCTCCAGCCTTTCCGGGTCTCCCGGCTTGGCAGCATCTGCGGCACGATACTGATGCTGCCTGCGCGGCTGGAGAGCTGGGAGCAACACCGAGCAACTGGCTAGCAATAGGGAAAGCTCTGGGAGAAGGCACTGTAACGCACACAATGCAGCGTGCACGTAAGAAGCCTCTGGAAGTGCAAGTGCTCATGCGTACTTCCTCAGCTCCAAAACACCGTGTTTAAAAATAGCCGTGTGTGTATGTGATGCGAGTCACCCTGATTCTCAATTATTCACAAGGGTGTTGCAGCTTTTCCACCCTTGACTCTTCTCCATACCCACCTCCTGTAAAGAATGGGGATGCAGCAGTTGCCGGAAGGTGCGTACGTTTCCAGAAAGGCCACCAACTACAGTACAACATGTGCCAAAGAAAGGGGCTGGGTTGTTTTTGGTGGAGTTTGTTTGTTTTTTGTGTTTTGGTTTTTTTTTCCTGCTGTGATCAAGAAAAGCTCTTTCTCAACAAGAAGGCATTTGCTAGAGGCGTGTCTGTCCTTCATTAGCGGATAAAAACAATTCATAACTCTTTCAGGGCTGATAATAGTAAGACCTTTGGACACTAAGATAAAGAAAAGCTGATCTCTAAGAGAACTAAGGAGTAGGTTCAAAACTGGAACACATTTCTGGAGCCAGTTACTAGGAAGAAATTGGGAGTTTCACCTCAGGAGCAGGGAACTGAAATGCCAGCTATGGACATGGATTCAGCAGCTGGGCTATTTTTGGCTTGTGAACCGTTCTAATGGCTGTTTATTTTTAAGGTCATTTTGTGTTTGCGTAGCATGTACACCCTTCTGGTGGGTGGGAGGCATTATAAAAACAATCACTGCTGCACAGAGTTATGAACTAAGCTTGGAGAAGGATGGAGAAAACAGAACTTGGTGTACTTATTGCTTTAAAACCCCCAAACATCTGCTTAGGTCATAAGGTTTGTTGACCCACTCTAAGCTGTGCCCCCACCGGAAAAATACCGTTTCAATTAATACAGACTACCGCAGGGGATTGCGAAAGACTTGGGAAAACTCAGTCAGATGATAACATGGTATAAACAGAAAGGAAGCATCAGATTTGGCCATACTTTTTTTTCACCCGCGCTTACCTTCAAGCAGTAAATAGAAACCCAGAGCATTCACCCCACGGCTGAGGAGACAGAACTCACACTGGCTGGCCAGGCCTGAATCCCAGCTCTCGTTTAAGACTCTTGTTAAATAACAACACGCTTTATTGTCATACTTTCCTGGCTTCTTCCTGTTGGCCATATCTTTATTCACACACAGTCAAGTAATACAAATTCATTGGAACTGTGGCAGTTTACAAAAGACAGTTAAGAATGATTACTTTTAACTGACATTTAAAAAACACTAAGTCTGGCCATCTGGCAGGCAATACACTGTTTGGAACAGGTCAAGGTAGGGAAACAGTGTATAACTTTGGCAGTGTACTTCCAGCCGTGTTCCTTTTCCAGAGCATAAAATACACAGTACAAAAATATACTAAAAGTAGTAACAGAGTTTGTAGAAATGTCTGCTGCAAAACAATTGCTGTTGTCTGATTTTCAGTATATTTACTCCCATGCTACATTATGATAGAATACTTGAATAAACATGGTTTATTTCTAACTTAGTTTGAACTTCAAAGTTGATCTCAAGTTAACAGTAAAGCCTTGGGCTGCAGTCCTGGAGGTACATAAAGGACCTTAACTTTGGACTCATGAGACTGATAGACACGAGGTGAGCCCACAAGTGAGCGTTCAATGCCTTGGGCTCCTGCTCAGGAGGGAAGTGGAAGTGCTGTACTTCACAGGATCTTAATGTGGAGCATTTTCCTGGATTTTTCAAGACTTTTAACGAGTCTTCCCTGGGCTGTCCTTTTACCTGGTAGGCTTGAGTTCATCAAGTTGCTGGTAATCTGGTGGAACGGCCTGTTTTTGAGATCTGGGGCTCTGCACTTGGTTGAGTCAACTGCAGTAAGTCTCTCCCTTCCTATCTCACTCCTCTGTATAACTTTACCTGTTGCGTTCCCCTCTCCTTCCTTCCTCCCTCCCGGCCCAGTACCACCAAAATGGCCTCTTTCCATGCGAGAGTGCTGAATGCTCCAGTGCTTTGCTAAGGCTGCTCACACCGAGCCTCGTACGAGCTCCCTGCATTCTGACCACCATTCCCTTAGTGTTTCCAAAGCTGAGAGACCTGGGTGCAGAAAGGGAAGCCTGTGCCGACTTTACCATGCAGGGATAAGCAGCTGTCCCCACAGGCTGGCACGCTTGCAATGACAATCTCTGACACAGATGCCATGCTGATGGAAAACAGCATCCAGAGTGCCTCTTGCCATGACAGAGGAACGCACCGCTAGCGGGCAAGCGTGTTTAATCCCAGGATTTCTTGCTCCTTGTTCTCCCAAGAGCCCATCTCAAAGCACCTGAGAAAAGAAGTTTGTATTGCTCTGTTTTTGCAGACGGAAAGACTAAGGCACTGAAGGGTGAGCTCATTTGGCCAAGGCTGATCCGCAGGTCTCTGTCCCAGTCCGTGCTCTTCGCTGAGCTGTTGCTCTCTGTGCTCGCGTTGTATGAGACACGTTCTCAGAGGGGTAAGCCCATCTCTGCTCCCCAAGCAGACACCACACACCTGGGCCAAGATCCGCCTTCCTAGGCACGGCCTCCAGAGAAAACATCAAGAAGGACAGGCATTGGAGGCCAGAAGTTGGCTTCCTAATGTCTAAATGCCACCGACTCCCAGGGAGGTCAGCTATGGAAAGATGACCAAGATACTTCTGAGGTATAAAACGCTGTGTCTGCTGGCCACTGGTCAGCTTTGTCGTCGTCAGACTTGTCGCTGTCATCGCCGCTGGAGGGTTCATAGCCCGGGATGGCAGAGCGGATCGGCTCCAGCTGCCTGCCATCTGCCTCCGCCTCCTTCTTCTTTTCCGCCAGCAGCTGCCTGTAGCACAGGTTGCACACCCTCAGGGGCTTGGGGGACAGTCGGGGCATCAGGAACCTCTGCCTGGAGCAGTCTGCACAGACGACAAAGCCGCACTTGCGGCAGTGGTGCCTTCGGGTGAGCGTGGAGAACTTGGTCTGCGTGCAGCGCATGCAGATGTCCGTCGCCTTGTCGGGGATCCAGGGGGCTGCATGCTCCGTGGAGGGCTGCCGGCCCGTCTTCGTCAGCAGGTGCCTGATGCACTCTTCCAGATGGCTGATCCACTCCTTCCTTTCTGTGAGGGAGGCCGCGGAAACCACAAAGGACTTCTTGGAGGTTTTAATCATCCAGCGGTTCTTCATCTGCAAGGTGTCTGGCAGTGTCTCCAAAGTGACATCTTCAAGGGGAATGATGTGTTGGGAATTGTACTTCCTTTTGTTGATGACTATGCTGCCGTAGACAAGGATGTCGTTGAAAAGGAAGAATATGCGAGGCTTCGGTTTCTTGCGGCATTCTTTGGTTAAAATCCCTTCTCCTAGAAGGACCCTTCCCGGCACGGCTAGGGGCTGTCCGGAAGCCCCAAAGCAGTTTTCCACAGCAGCAATGCGCTGACTGTTGATCTCAGTGTTTGCGAGGTGGTCCACCATCTCCAGCTTGCTCTGAAGAGAGGAAAATAAAGAAGGAAGTGGTGAAGCTGCAAACATCTGCACTGGGGTGAGGCCGAGTAGCACAGGTGAGATGCTCCTAATGCCACCTAAAGTTAGGAGTAATCTCCTTACCACTCCTCACTTTAGTTTGCTACTTTTTAAAATTATATTTTCAAACTTTCTGACCCCACTTTGTAACAGCCCGGTCTATACTGGGATAGTTTGGTTCGCAGCAATGGAAGCCCCTGAAGGCAGAGCCAGCTCTTCCATTACAGCTGTGCTTTTTACCAGTATAACTGCATGCCCACTGTAAAGGAAGCCAGTTAGTCTGAACCTGCTCTTAGGTGGGTATAAGTACTTGTTCAGGAGTAACCGTACTGTGACAGCTGAAGGGTACCAGGACCCCTCCCTTTCTATCCCTCTTGATGCTGGGGGCTAACTGATGCTGGGCTGGACACAGGCTCAGGGAGGATATCTGTGGTCTTGGGAGCAAGCCTCCCGCTTCTGACTGCACACCTGCTTTCTCAAGGATTAGTTACAGACACACGCACCTCACAATGCCATTTTGGGCCACAGCTGAGGCAGGAACAAAATAGCACGGTATCACTTGTTCCCACTGGTCCTCGCTGTGTGACAAAAAGGGGGGGGAGGAAAAAAAAAAAAAAAAAAAAAAAGTAAAAAAGCACCCGCTACGTGAATAAACCCACACAAACCAAGCGCTTCCTCTATTACCGCAGTTAAGCCGGGGCTGCCGGTGCTTCCAGTTACAAGCCACATCATTCTGAAAATAGTCTGACCTCTGCTGAAGGGGAAGTGGAAGGCAGCACGCTCATCCCTCCCCCCAGCTCCGTGCTCTCCTCATACAATCTGGGGTTTCGATAGTCTGTTGGTTTTTGGGTTTTTTTTTAAATAGGAAAACCTAGATAAGGGTAACTCTGAAGCAAAAGCAAACGTTCGCTATTGGTAGTTTGCAGTAAGGAAAGCGCTCCGTGCCGTAAGTTCGATTTTTCGTTGCACCTAGCCCCTCCTGCACTGGGGTGCTGCCCCAAGGCTGGCCGGCCACGGGAACGTGAGTCATTTCCTCCTCCAGCGAGGTAGCTCAGCCATCACGAGGCAGCTCCGAGATCACAGGGATGTGTGTCGGTCCTGCTTGCTGTTAGCAGTTCATCGCTAGTGAACATAGAATCGCTAATGCAGAGCTGCCCTCCACCATTTTCCCCATTTTCCTTGTCCATAGTCCCTGTAGCCATGGAGGCTGGAGGGGAAAGGGAGGAGGACAGCACGCCTGGTCCTGTGTGTTTGGGACAATGACGATTCACATTCTGCCCTTGCCCTTCACCACGCCAGAAGGGAAACCACAGAGCCGCTGCTCAAGGCTGCTACGTGCCATCTAACTCTTACCTGAGCTATCTGCCAGACAGACCGGTCAGTTCTTCTGAGCTGCCAGAATTTTCTTCTCTAGACCGGGCCAGGGTACAAAGGCACAAAGCTAAGATGCAGGTTCAGCCCCGGGAAGACCTAACTGAAGTGACCCACCCTGCAGAAACAGCTTTCACAGAGAAGTGTGGAGTGGCCAGTGCTCCCGAACAGCTGGCTTCAGACTTAGAGGGAGGGTTCCAAGGCCTCCAGCTTCCTTCTGGAAGGATGCCTGTCTTCAGGGCCTTGCAGCACCGGAATGGATTTGATGGAGTTGGACAGTGGTAAGCACATCCACTCACTTCAGCGTGGAGGGCAATTTACAATTAACTGCAATGCTCCGGCCGGGGGATGTGCTGCAGCCAGCTGGTGGGAATCCAGGGGCCTGACACCATCAGCCGTGGCCGAGGCAATGCCCCAGCCAACCTGCCGCTTCAGTACGGACGCACGGAAGGTGTGCGAAGGGATTTATTACTTGCTCCCTCATCTGTCAGCCCAAGTGGGCTTGCACATGGAAGGGAGCTGCTCTGCTGCAGGACTTACATTCCAATCTATTCCGAATTACAACAACGCCAGCATGTAGTTTTTTTCTCTCCCTCTTAAATACACAAATTAGGCTGAAGAACAAACAAGCAGGGCATACGGTCGTCCACAGCTGAACACCAAACTCCCTAACTACGAATACCCGGAGTCTCACCTATCCTGGGATGTGGTCTCTCAGGGTTTCCTACAAACAACTCCGTGGATGAGGAGCTTTTGAGTGAAACAGCAAGATGAGCACACGAAATAATAAAGGAAAAAGAAAAACCGAAATTACAGCTTGGGAAGTTTGGTGTGAATGCAACAAAATACCGTCAAGAATTTTTGGTACCAAAGTGGGATAAACCAACGCAGTTAATCCTGCTCCCACCAGTCTTGCTTCCTCATGTGTCTGGGTTATGGAGCCCCAGCTCTTAGCCTGCTTCCTTTACCTTTATTTTATGTATTTTAGAAGCATGGTCCAACCTCTCAAGCAAATGTGGTACCTGACACTACTCGTAATTTCTAGGGATCTCCATGTACCGGATCCCAGTGGAGATGAAAACGTTTTGTCAGATATAAAGATGGTGCCGGCAAAGAGCCAGGAAACATAAGCTCATTTTCAAAGAGGAGTGCAAGCCCTGCTGCTGTGAAAGCTTTAGCTGTTGCATTGATCTGGGCACCTGCATAGGCCAGCAAGCACTTGGACTTGCTGCATGGAGCAAAGGGAGAAGGGCCTGTATGGGGGACGGACACAATCCTGCAACGTGAAAGAAATGAAAGTGAGCTCTCATTACCCATCACGCTTCCAGCTGCAGGGTATGTCCTTATTCCTCCACCCTCTGGTTTGTTACCCTGTTAAAATGCCACGAGTTAACCAAAGAAAAGCTAACTCTGTTCTGGGAAAATCTTCCCTGCTAAGACTAAAAGTGTCAGCTGCTGCTCTAGCCCAGGGTTATTTCCTGAAGGAGTTTTCCCGGAGAGGCAAAAGCAGAGCGTTTTTCTTCCATCTCTCTCCTGTCAAGCATAAATGGCCAGAGAACAGCACAAACACATACTAAGCAGTAAAAAAGCAGGAGGGCTGGGATGCACATCGCCCACCTTTAGACTTGGACAACTAACTCTATCCCTCTATGAGCTCCCTTTCCCGCTAGTGGGGAGACGAGCATCAATCTGCAGAGGGTGACTTGCTTCATCGCACCACATGCAAGATCAATCCTGCCCCGAGTTCTAGATAGCGCTCAGCTTGAGTAACGGCATACAAACCAATTTAATGTTAATATTGTGACTGACTGCAAATAATACTCAGTTTGGCTTTGGAATGGAAGTACTATGTGAATTTGGTAAAGTCTCCTTTACTGGGAGGTGAGAGCCCCGCCCTTTGGAACAACAGTGATGAGATATAAAAATGAGGATATAAATTCTAATCTATTTTATTCATTTTGGTAAATATTTTTTTCCTGTTTGTTCAAGTTTGTCCTGTTGGGTCAGCAGGGTCACGGTGCTTATTACCAAGTGAAACGTCTGCACGTGTGCCACGTGCTGCAGAAGCTTACACAGTTGAAATGAGAGCGGGAAGATGTACTTTAGTGGCGTGATACTCTTCATGGGAGTTTTTGGCATGGCAAAGTTTGGGGTTGTTTTTTTCATCAAGATCTGTTGGTTCTGCATGTGATCAAATATTATGCAATGAATATATACTCAGTGAATACGACTGATATTCAAAGGAAAAAAAAAAATGCTATTTGGCACTCCACTCCAGAGGTAAGCAAGCCACATCTTTTAACAATGAGCACTTGTTCACTTGTGATTATAAACAGCCATGTTGATGCATGCCAGGCAAAGCGTTTCAACTTAAGCTCTTGGGTCAACGAGTCCAGGGTATGTTTTTCAAGTCTGTATGGATCCAAGGCTTAGGCATAGCAATGTAGTGAGCTGTTCTACCTGATTCTAGCATTCTTGCTGTCAAACAGAACTGACAGTCTTGGTATCCACGCAAGGATGGTCCATGAGTATCGGCGCACTGAGATCTGACTGTTGAGGTCTGCCAGCAGAAAGTGCCCGAAGCCTCATCTCTCTCTGCAGCTCGCCCTTACTTGCTCTTTCTGCTTTGCTCAGCTGGGAAGTCTCTCCTGGAGTTACAGCTGGCATAAGCTCTTCCTCACCAAGCACAGTAAGCAAGATGTAGCCATGTTTTAGCCTGAGCAGGCATTTAGAGCAAGAAAAACATAGTTCCTCTCCTTTTCCTCCCAGAGGGGATTTCAACTTGCCTCTCCCTCTTTCCCAGCATGCTGTAACCGCTGGGCCACTGGGGGCAAGAGGGGCAGGCTCTGGCAAGCCCCTTCCAGCCGTGCTCATGAGGAACCCAACTCAGTACATGTACACTTTGGGACTGACTGTCACGTTAGGCATTTGACTGAGAAATGCCACCAGTCCCGGCGGGATTTGGGCTAACCAAGCTACTGAGCTTCTTGCCACTGTTGCTCAGCATGCCCAGGACTTGCGGCACGTAGGGCCAGAACAAGGGGACAGCCGAGTAGTGGCTTTTGAGGAGCTCAGCCTGATGCTACCAAAACCAGCAGTTGGTAGCCCAAGCTCAGTTGTGGCTCTTGCATGTGTCACCCAGGCTCAGAGGCATCCAAGCAGCTTTGTACAGAAGGAAAACCTGAAACTAAAGATGAGCCTCACCCCCCTCCTCTCCGTCCACGCACACACACGTCCTCAGGCAGCGCATCAAGGTGGTACTCCACAGGCACCTCCTGCTCCCCGCTCTGCCGCTCATCAGCATCAACCTGGTGAGCAGCCATAGGGAAGAGACCTCCATAAGGAACTCTCGGGAGTTGGGGCTGGAGGCGACAGGACTAACGTAACAGCATTTGGTCAGGCCACCCGTTAGACGCTCGGGCTGGACAAGGGCTCATGACAAATGACGTACACAGGCTCGCTGGCGAGGGTGGGTAATCACCAAGGGAAGAGGTTAATTCTGTGTCTCTCCCAACGCCTGCAAGCGCCCGTGCCTTTTGGAAGAGATGCAGGGCCAAAGCTGGGCGATTCCTCTTACACTTCGGCAGCGGGATCAACTTCTGTGGCTTTGGTACAGCGTCAAACTCGGTAACTTAAAGAGTGCCTTCTAAAAAAAACCCCAAAATCGTCACTCTAACCGGCACTTAAGCCATGCACAGACATCAGGGTGCTGCAGAGCGGCGGCGGGCGATTCGGTGCCGACCGGCTCCCCCGCGAGCAGGGAGACCCGCGGGTGGGCGCAGGTCCCAGGCGGGCCGAGCACGCCGCGGGCCCCGCAGGGCCGAGCCCTCCCGGCGGCGAGCACGGCCTCCCCCACCCCTCTCTCCTGCGGCGGGCGGAGCGGCGAACCGGCGGAACGCAGCCGCCAGACCGCTCCCCTCCCGCCGCGCCGGCCCGGCGGTGGAAACCCTCGACTCTTCCAAAACTCTCCCCCTCCGCACGAGCTGCCCGCCCAGCCGCCGCGCCGAGCCTCCCCGCAGCCCCGCTCGGCCCCGTACCTCCGCCGAAGGGCCTCGGCCGCCTCCGGCGAGCGCTCCCCGGCCGCCCCGCGCCAGGCGGCTCCGCTCCGCCGCCGTCCCGGGCTGCGCTCCCGCGGCCCCGCCTTCTCCCCGCGCCCGACGGCCAATGGGCGCCGCTGGGGCTCAGCGTGCCGTGGGGTGGGGGGGTGGGGGGGGGAGGCCGCGCCCCCTCGCTGGACGGCGGCCAATGGCGGAGCGGGGCAAGCGGCGGAGGGCGGAGCAGGGCGCCGCCAGGGGGCGCGCGGGGCGGGGCGGGGCGGGGCGGGGCGCGGCGCGCGGGTAGCGCCGTTGGCTGTTCGACGTTCTCCGGGGCTGCCTCGCGGCGCCCGCGGCCCTCAGCGGCTGTGAGAGGGCCGGCGCGGGCCGTGCGGCCCTTCAGGCGCCTTTGGGCCTTTCCTGCCGCCTCTCCTCGGGCGGCGCCCCGTCAGCGCTGGGGCTGGCGGCCCGGCGGGGATACTCCCGGGGCGTCCCTTGCTGTGGCCGTGTCTCCCCGGTGGCTGCTTTGCCGCGGGCCGCCGAGCGCCCCTCCTGCGTGTCGCTGGCGTGAGGGTGGCGGGACGGGAGAGCAGAGGCCGTGGGCGTTCCTCGGCGGGTGTCCCCAGCCAGAGGCGTGGGAGAGACGAGCTCTGGCCCTTGCCTGGTGCTGTAAAACAGTCCCCACCTGCCCGGGCCTGCGCTGATCTATAATTCAGGTGCTTGCTCACTTTCTGTAATAGCTTTTCTATTTTTAATGGGAACTGATGGACCTGTCAAGGTATTAGAAATGTGTTTTTTTTTCCCAGGTTTTCGTTTTCTTTGGTAATAATAATGTGGGCTGGGAAGCTCGTGGTGCGCTTTAGAGCTAAAGTGCTTGGGCAGTCACAAGAGTTTCCACGAGACCTTATTTTTTCATGCTTTATGTTTGTGTCAGATGAGCAGGTGGACGAGGACGTGGACTAAGTTAGTTGCAGTAGGTGGCTCCCTGGCAGTGTATGAGGGAGGGTTACAGAGAGGTCCATCGGGTCGTCAACAGACTTTTGAAAACCTGGGAGAAGAAAGCTCACTGCAGAGAGCGGGCTGCTGGACTGAACAGTGATTTTCAGGTTATTGCTGGGCTTTAGCATGGGGTCTTTTCTGTCCTTGTGTGAGAGCAGGACTGAGTCATCTGTCGGTGGAAGGAGGGGCAGAGCCTTTGCAGAGCATTTCTCACAACTGGGAGCTGTTCTGTGTTGAGCCTGGGCACTAGCCGCCTCCGTCCTGGCTGCCTTGCGAGCAGTCTTCTAGGTCTGGGGACATCTGCCCAGCTGAGAAATTAGTCCTCGACAAAATGCTTGTTTTAGGTAAAGCTAACTAAATATACAAAGCACTGAACTAAGTATGTCAGTTTGTCTCAGCTGCCAGAATAGTTCAGATCTAACCAGCCACAGATTATTACTCTTAAACTGTTTTTTTCCCCTACATGCTAAAATTATTCTGAATTTCCTCTCATGTTACCCTATCCATAGTCTTTATCACTGAGATGTAGTACTTTGTTTTATTTTTGTTGTTGTTTCTCAATATGCTTACCTGGGCAATAATCATTACATGTCGGCCAAATGTAGCACTGGGTTAGCCAAACAGCCTGGGATTTGAAGGTTGTTTCTACTTTTCCCCCTCTTCAGTCAGAAGCAGAGGTGTGCTCAGGCAACTGCTGCACGAGGCAAGGGAAGCCTCGAGGTACACGCTGGGCGTGCAGTGAAGTATTAAGCAGTTGCACTTGAGAGCTGACTTTCTGTTGGTATTTTGTTTGTTTTGGAAGCTGTTAAATCCTTGTTTGAATGCCTTGTTTGAATGAGATACAAACTCAGAGTTTAACCAGTAATCTTAAGAGCTATTTGATAGGCAGGCTTAGGAGCTCTTTTTTCCTGGCTGTAAAAGCAAAACATTTGTGGGACCACTTGAAAAAGTGTTGAGCCCAAATTACCAGCTTTTAATGCAACTGGAGCAAGGTAAAGAGACTTTGTCTGATCTGTTGCCTCTGGCATTTTCTCCAAAACCACTTGTTTCTCAGTAGCAGAAGTATCTTGCCCAACTGGGATGCAATAATTTCAAAGCAAGTAAAGGAAACTGCAGCTGCTCAGCTGAGTCAGCCAAAGGTAAGCTCTGCAGGGGAGAAAATGGCTTTTTATTATCTTCTAGTGGCAAAATTACTACAACAGCCTGCAGGAAAAGATCAGATTATAATAGTAACAAAAACATCTGTTAAATTCTGAGCTCGGTGTATGTTTAGTGCATGTTTAAAAAAAACCCAGACATTTGATAAAATTATTTTGAATAAAACTCAATATTGAGATTCAGTTTGGGATGTTAGGAACCCATCGTGATCATAGGATAGACGGTGATTTTAACTAATTGACTACATGGAGCATTTCATGAGTGGACAAAGCAGCTCTTAGCTATGGAGATTTTACTGAACTGAGCTTGGAATATGCCTGTTACTTAATGAACGCACGTCGACTTATTCACTTATTGTACAGGTTACTTGTAAGCATGAATAACTTCTGTCCTATGCTCTGGGAGAGTGCGGTGTGCATGGAGGGATGAATGTTTGCTTGATCTGGCTCCCGGTGGATTCAGCTCATCAGCCTGTTTTAGAAATGTATGAATTGCCATGATTGATTTGTGTCCCTGAAGCTTTACCAGCATCATTTGTGTGCTTTAAAAATGAGGTGCTTCCAAGTCTGATGATGCAGAAATTGGAGCTCTGCTCGGCTCTGTCAGTACAGACTGAAACTTCAGAATGTCATGTTCCAAAATACTACTAGTCCACACGCCTTGAAACCGCTGCCGGACAAACCTGCTTCAGGGGATTGTTGCATCCTCAGGGCTTCTCTCAGCCCATGTGTGGGAAGTTACCCACTTCTTGAGTTGTTCCTGGGAGCCTGGCTGCAAAACAATTGTCACAGTGATGAAAATATTCCTGAAAGCAACCTTGCGACCTGCTTGCTTCTCTGCCTTTTGCATAAGGAACCAATATGCAGTCAATGTGCTTTTGTTTTTGCAACGGCATTGCTGTCCTTGGCATGTGTGCAGCACTTTATTCTAAGAATCTTGAAGTGCAGCATAAGTTCTAATAACCGTGTGAGGGTTTGTACCCTTCTCAGGGAGAGTAAAACTGAAACTTGGAGAGTTACACGTGGTGGTACGCAGCTTGATCACTGAAATAGGAATAGTGGGTTATTTGCTATTGTTTTCAGCAGCAACGGGCTCTGGCTGAGAGTGAGTCACTTGGGAGGCTGAGGAACATCCCCCAGAGCTCCTGACTCACGGCCCCGTGTGTCTCACCACAGGGTCGTGTCCCAGTTCAGAAATCTCAGTGATTGTTACAAAAGCTGTCGTGCAAGGAGCATAAAACCACTAGTGCTTGCAGATTTTAAAGTTGAAAGTTTCCATTGTAGGAGCCTTTGTGTTTGCTGTGCCTTGCCTTCCCTGTTCAGACCTTCAGCCCTGTTCTAGTCACATATGTGCAGTGCTGTGCATGGCCTTTAGGTAGAGTTGAAACTGAAGTCCTGAACACCAATAATGACCAAGAAGGTAAACAGCAGAGGCTAACTTTAAATGCTGTGTATAAATACATAATAAATATTTGCTCTGGGTTCTAGGAAAAATAAGGAAGAGGATGTATTCTCCCCAGTAAAAAACACGCGTGTGGTTGTCAGCACTACGAGCAAGGATTTGAAATCCATGTTATCTTTAGGCTGTATGCTGGTGTTTGTGTTAAGCTTTGGCAGTTGTCTGTGGATCTCAGTGCTGAGAAGGCATAAGGTATTTTGCTTGTTCCTTCTTAATTTTCAGTGATAAATAGCAGTGGTGAAACATACAGTGGGAGAGAGGAATGCTAGGGGTTTCCCTGCTAAGCCAATTTCAGTTTTAATAGCTTGTTCTCTTCACAGTGGTCTGTAACTCTAATCACAGAAGTGGTTAGAAGATCTGATCCAAAGCTTGGTAAGAGTTTTAATTTCTGTTTTGGATCAGCATGTAGTTCTATTTATATCCCCTTTCTTAACTGTAAAATACTCCGGGTATTTTGTCACTGCAGTGTTCTTTGTATGATGTCATCAGTTTGTACCATTCTGCATGATAGAGTATACTGTGAGCAGGAGACACGATAAAACTTGAAACTTAAAACCATGAGCAAACCAGATACACTGATTTACGCTCATGGGGTCAAGCACAGAGTGTCCAGGAGCATGGTGGATGTCAGGAGGGCATGCTGGACCTCTGGTGCTAGGCATGTGAAATGGTGAGTGGGAAGCTGCTGCTGCCAGGACAGTGAATGCGGCTCGCTTTGTGGTGCAGAAACACCCCTGCTGTCCCACACTGGCAGCCTTTTCCCTGCCTCCCAGAGCACCAATGCCACGTGCCTAATGACAGCTCTGTGTCTTCTCCCATGTAGGCTGTTGGGGTGAAGGTAGCAAGGGCATTTTGTGGCTGAAAAGTGAGCAGGTCCAAGCAAGGAAGGAGTTGCATTGTTTCAGTGGAAAAGGGTTGGTTTTTTATCCGGATTACCTAGTCTCATTTTTTTCACGTTGTGTCACTAACCCATGCTTTCTTTCATCCTTAACAGCATGAGCTTTGTGTTTGTTTTCTGAGTGGATTGATCAAGTGGGTCAGTTGCTGTGAGTCTCCAGGTTGCACCCAAGAACTGCCCAGTATGGGGACATACGACAGGGAAAGCTCAGAATTTTGTTCTCTTCAGAGGAGCAGGACAGGTGAGTATGCACTGACAAACAAGCGGTAGGTTTGGCATGCTGCCAGACCACTATTTCTGAGTAGTGTTCCCCAGTAATAGGAGCAGGTTCTAGTCAAAATATGGAAGGGGAAGGTGAGAAGGAGGTGAGGTAAGAGAGTATGAAATGCCAGAACTGTGAGAAGGTGCAGGTATTCAGTGCAGAAAGGGCTGTAATATTAATGGAAAAAACATATGAAATTAATGTGGGGAAAAAAAAAAGTGTCTAAAAAAGCTGCTGAAAGCATTTTGCAGCATGGTGTGAGAGAGTACTACATCTTTTGGGCTCAGCCATCCTTCCAGAATAACACCATTCTGTGCATGTTCTTAATCTGAACTCTTTTCCTACTATTGCTATTCTGTTTAAACAGTGATCTCATATTCAGAGTGTGCTTTTATTGCACAAGATAAATCATGGTGAACAATTAGGTATTTCAAACACTAAACTTAGGTAGATTAGGCATTTCAAATATTAAAGTGGGGAAAAAGCAGAGGGAACAAGAGTGTGATAATCATCAGTTAATTTAAAAAGATGTAAATGTGTTCACCTATGATTGACTGATTAGTCAAAGACACATAAAAGACTTTAATTCATAAACCCTGCTTTGCCCATGGATATAGCTTCTATTTATGTGAAGAACATGCTTTGGTCTCTTTCCTTTGGAACTGCTACCCAGGCTGAGTGCGTGTGTCACTCAGAAATGAAAAATCATCTCTTTGTAAGGGACCTGTGCCTTGCCCCACATCAATGCCTTTTGTGCAGGAAGGCATCTGCTGCGAATGCCTGAGGAAGTTTTATGCATCAAGTGCATAGAGCAGAGAGCTCTATGAAAGCCGAAGGGAAAAAAAAGGGGGGAAGTCTTTGTTTCCTTTTGTGCCCTTCATATATAAGGGAAAACAGAAAGGTGGTGTGGTTTGGTTTTTTTTTTTTTTTCCCCCAAGGTGTTCTGCTGATACTCTAGAAATCAAAAAGAGCAAATAGCTTGGCTGGGATCCCCATCCATTGGCATGCTGGATCTTTAAATGGAGAGGTGCTGAGCTGAAGGAGGAACCATGGGGATTTCTTACCAGGTGGAAGAGGTTTATTGGCTTTTAGAGAGTGTATTGCTGCCTGGGCTGTGCAGGGTATGAGATGCGACACAGGCTAGGGCACAGAGGATGTGTGAAAGATCACACCTTAATTTGTGAGGTGTAAAAATTGTTGCCTGCTTGTGAAACCAGAGGGATTTTTTGTAATAGGAGGTGTGTGGTGTGCTGTTGAGGGACATTTGAAGGAGGAGTTGAGGATTCTGCTCTGTACTTCAGTTCGAGCTGTGCGAAAATTGTCCATGTACGTGTGCTACCATCTTGCCTTTTTGGGAGTGGAAGGGACCTGCAAGAGTTAATGTTTTCCTGAGATTTCTCTCTTACTGGTATGCTGAAATATGCAGGAAGCTTTGGGTTTTGTTTTCTGGTTGTTTTTTTGTTTTTCTTTGTCTTTTCTTAGAATGAAATATTTCTTCTCTAACCTCAACCCTGAAGAGCAGTTGTGGGGAGGCAGGGGAGGGTACTGCAGTTTGGCTCTGTACCCTTTGGGCTGTTTGAATTCATTAGCTTGGGAGCCCCCACAAATGCCTCGGGCAGTGTACCTCCTTATCCACACAACTTGGGAGAATCTCTTACCACTACTGCATGCATTAGCCTTCATTAATACAATTAGCATAATAGTGATTAGGATTCATTATTCCCTACAAAAAGATAAAGCTAGTAATACGTATCTCAGAATCAAATTCCTCAGTGCCTTGTCTTGGGATTGCTTTATTTTGGAGTTGTTTGCTCTTTATAACCTTCCATCTCCTAGAAAAAAGAAAGCCACTTAATTGTAAAACTGTTTGGGTCAAAGAAATGCACTGAGATGATCTTTCACGCATGCTAAATAGGTGAATTGATCTATGGGACCCACACAGCTCAGACAGCCACTCAACAGTCGAAACTGCGAACTTCATGTTCTTCAAGCACAAAAGCTACTTAGTTTCCCCATGTTGAAGACTTTTTATAATAGCAATAAGACAACTCTAGAGAGAACCATCTAATATTAACTCCAGGGAGTAATCATCTAATCACAATCTGGGGGTGATTTGAAGCACTCATCTGGACCAAATGCCTCACAACACCCCAGGAGTGGTTTTATTGCATGATAGCAGTACCCCATTGAGCCTTATTGCTTAATTAAAAACAAATTCCCAAGTAATTTTTTTGCCTTTCCATAAAAACACAGTAGTACATAGCGTGTATAAAACATCCATTAAATGATGGTAGATGCAAATTTACATTGTGAGATACAATCCGTTTCTCTACCACTTGGGGTTGAAGTTAAATGTAAAACCATTTCCTATAATCTGTGCACTGCTGTGTTTAGAGAGGAATAAATATGGGAAAGAGAGGTTCATTGTAGGATGCCTTGTTTTTATTAAGTGATATGTTTGGTTTCCTTACAAAGGAGTTCAAATTCTCATCCATCTTGCAGACACAACAGTCAATCAACAGTGTGGCCTTTTCTGCTTCCTCCTGGAGATATCCTCAGCTTGCCATCGTTTCAGTGCAGATCTTCAATAGGAATCCTGTATTTCTTTCTGGGATTTCCATTCCTCTCTGAGCAGAGAGAGCACAAACAGTGCAGGTGATGTATTTGGGACACATCCAGCATACTATACAAGTGCTGCCCGGGTTTCCTGTGTGGGTTTTGTAGTCTAATGCAGATTAACCCTGGTAGATGCATGGTACAGCCACTTTTGGTGGTTTTGCCACACAGCTGACCTCTGCCTGCACTGGGTGCATGGCTGAGACATCTCCACCTCCTGCAGTTTGACTGGGACCACTGCCATAGCTGTGGCTCCTCTGCAAGGGACTCCGACTGCAGATGGGAAGAGTATGAAAGTCTATTTTGTTCCTGTTGATGCATGCCTCAACATTCGAACCCACAGCTCCCTTATACCTTTACAGAGTGCTTTTGTAGCCCGAAAGTGATTCCCCACAGTAGTGCTCCCCCGAGGACTTTGAGTATTGTTCACATATTACAGGCAAAGGAAGCAAATCCAAGTTTTTAAGTGATTGTCCAAAAAGCATACAGGGAGTACTAGAGACCCTGCTCAGAAATCCTGACAGCCAAAGCTGTAATTGGGATTTAGGCCACAGCACTGAAGGAAATGGGGGGGGGGGGGGGGGGAGGTTGATATGTTTTCTTCAGATTTGTCTCTCAGGGTGCCTTTAATTAATTGGTGGAGATAAGCTTGCAAGTACATTTTTTTAAATAAAAGCTGAAAATTAGTAGTAACTATTGCTCTAGTTGTTCGACATGCCAAAGCCACCTTGTGGTACCTACAGGCTCTGGACAGAGGACACTTGTGTCAATCTCACCCGCTGTGGGCTCCACTCAGTGTTAAACACACCCTTCTGTTTTTCCCCATCAAATGGTGGTTCCCCAAGGACTGGTGGGAGCTGAAGCCACATATGAATATCTACTGCTGATAGGAGGTTGCAGCATTCAGGGTTATAGAGGCAGCATGCTTTGTCTCATATTTAGATTTTGTAAAAAATATTTTGTTGTTGTTGTTTGGTGAACCACTTTGCTAGAATGTTTTGTTGACTTCATTTTTAATGTCCCGTTAGAGACATGTTAAGTGTTGTGGTGGAAGATTTGTTATAAAGAGGTTATGGCATTGTACTAAGGAAATGAAATGAGAGTAAAACTAGTTGCCTGCTTCTGCTGCCTGAGGTCAGTCTGAAAGAGTGGCAAAAAGAATAATTAAGTCTGTGTATTTGAAACAGTTCTGTAGTAACTTCAGACATTGCCAGGTCAGGAAAGGACATGAAAGGACCTGACTGTTCTTGAACAATAAACACTTTTACCTGAAAGATCTCTGCTGGCTTTATTAGGAATGCCATTATCTTGCTTTGATCTGACTCTCTAGGACTGGCTGCTCATACAGCTGACACAGAGCAAGTAGCCAACAAAGGAAGGCACTAATAGGCTTTAATATCTTTAGTGAAGAGTTTCTCTTCCCCTCAGATGTATGTCACTTTACAAAAGCTCTTTTCATCTTAATGTATCATGGAGATGGCTGTATGCAGTAGGACAAGCATACACTGTTGGCTAAGGGGCAGGGTTTAGAAGACTTGCCATCAGAATTGACAGCCCTGGCCCACCACTCAGCATGGAGCTGCTGGGGGGTCAGCAGTCCTCCTTGCCTGCCCTGCCTTTGGAGCAGCTGCCACTGGCACTGCTACAGCCTGGACGCATCTGCTTAACAGTGGGTGGGAGCTGCCCCGAGTAGGGCCTGAGGGAGCAGCCATGGTAAAGCATCTCCCCCTGTTGGGTTGGTTTTTTTTTTTTTTGGCAAGAAGGTTTTGAAGCAGAACAGGGGGGTTATTAGCCTTCAACAGAGTAAAACCAACTGTGCCCTACCGTATGGCAACCAGTCACACTGGACATCAGTGAACTCCTGGGGTGGGCAAAGGCATGCCTCGGTTATCAAATGCACGGCTTACTCTGAGTGACTGCAGCAGTGCTGAAGGGTTTGCAGAGTACAAACCTAGCCTATTCTCTCATCTGAGCACATATTTTTAAGCTTTAGGACATAGAGTAAACATGGTATTTTATCTGCATTTATTTGGCCATTTAACAAGATGAGGAGTTGAGAGTCTTAGGTTAATGGTTCTGGGACATGTATGACTTGCTTTAAGAGTATATCCTTTCATGAAGGAAATTAGAAGTGTGATATTTTAGTAGTTGGAAATGCCTGGCTTACTTTGGTTCTGTTTCCTAATTTCATTTTGACACGGTAGGCAATTCAGAAAATATATTTGCAGTAAGGAAAATTCAGTTGTTATGGAAACATCTGAGAAAGGCAGCTGACACAGGGTAAGGCATGCACCGGATTAGCAGTACACATAGACGCAGTAAAAAAGGCAAGTTCATGTAACGTAAGGGAGCAGTTTCTAGGCACTGTCTGCTTCATGGGTGTTTTTCTGTCAGAAGTTGGGGGGCGATCTCTTTAAAACTGTGAGCATGTGGCTCCATCTTCTGGTACCAAAGCAAAATGTGTTGCTCTGGGCATAGAATGAGGTGAGGAGATTTCTATAGCATTTTTATGTTAGTTGCAAGAAAAGCAACAACAAAAACAACAGCGACAATAATAAATTAAAATACCTGTGCCTCAGAGCCAAGCCATAAGATATTAATGTAGTTTTCCTGAAGCTACAAACCATTCTGCTGCGTGGGAAGAAAACTGTCTTTTGAAACATTGTCCTAGGTGTGTAGCCCCAAAAGTGGCTTGTCTTCCAAAGCACAACACTGCTGTCCTACACAAAAACAGTGTTTGATCAGAGCGCGGACCGTACCAGCAAAGCTTGATGCCTGTGTAGGTGCTAGTGTTGTTTCCTGCGTATAGCTGTAGGATGTTTTTCTTTGTTTTCCCCTCCCCAACAGTGTATTTGGCAAAGTAGGTAAAAATCATGATACATCTTCACAGAAACGCTAGCTGGGTTGAAGTAGGAAAGAACGGTTCTTTGAGGTAGACTGCCAGAAGTCAAAAGAAAATAAAGCTGTTTTATTACTTCACCAAACAGTGAATGTTGTTACAGTACATATTGCGCATGCTTAATTGAGCTTGATTACTCAATCTGTTCACCTTAGTAACTCATCTTGTTTTAAACAGAAGTCATTGTTCAAAACCAGAAGATGTTATTATTCTCTGGATAAGCCTTGGGTTTTCTAAGTAATCCTGAAGCATTGCCCCAACTTCGTTGCTTTAAACAAACTAAAAAACCAACAACACAACAAACCAGAAACAAAGGTAATTATCTTGATGTAGTGCTGACCTAAAGCTGTTGTTCACAAGTCATTGCAAATAGGAGGTATTGCACTGTAAATGCAAAATTAAAAATATGGATCATGTGTTTTGCTTGCTTTACTTCCATGTACATGTGTAAGTATGTCTTCCCCCCTGGATATTGATTCTAGGATATAAGGGACCCTATATTCTTTGTATGAAGCATTACTTTTAAGTCCAAAGTACTGCATGGCAGAACTGTGAGAATGAAGGCGAGGGAACATAAATTTAATGGCCCCACTGCTTCTGCCCATACTTGTGCCACTCTTCCACTAACACGAGTGATGAGTTACTTGCATGCAGCACTTTTCCGTGGGCCGGGTTGTGTGCGAGACCTGCTTCAAAAGAGGGTGTTCATGTCAGTCCAGCTGCTGTATGGCAGAGAATCATAGCACAAAAATCATCCCTAAAGTAAGTACTAGCCAGGGCTACTCATCATGGCCTCAGCAGCAAGGCTGTGAATCTTAATCAGAGGTAGAACTAGCCTTTACTCTTCAAGTACTCTTCCCACACAGAGGGAAGCATTTTAAGTGGCCACAGGCTTTGCTGACGTAATATGGTTGCATCTTCCATGGCTTGCATTTAGTGTTTCTAACCTGTCCCTGCAGCCAGAATGCATGAGACTTCCCTTTGGAAGGAACCTACCTGAGGTTTCCTCTTCAGGCTGCCTCTAATTCCTATCTTTTTTTTTTTTCCCCTCCCTGTATTTAACCTTCAGCTTCATCCAATTAACTTAATTGGTGTTTCCAAGCTTTAATTTCTAGGGTCTGTGGCTCTCTCCTTATCCTGTGGATTATTCTAAAGGGATCTACTTATCTTTCTGAAAGATGTCACAAGGGTAGCACCTTTCACTGACACTAACAGTAAATAAATATTACAGACCTCTTTTATTAGGAGGTACAAACCCACAACAAATCCTGCTTGGAGTGTGTTTGATAAATCAGATCTTTTGCAGACATCTGGAGATTGTGTTTGCAAATCCCCAGCCAGCTTGTTTTGTAGTCATTGTTACCATAATTCAGGTTAATGTTGTTGCCACTTTTTACTTGTTAAAACACATGTGGTGCTTTATTGCTGAAAAAAGTGGCTGCCTTGGAACAGAAGTTCTTTTAAAACCCTACTTGGAAGTTTGCTGTTTGGAGAAACAAATGTCAAATCAATTGTCCTAGCTCTGAACTGCATTCTGAAAAGGCAGCTGTGAAAAGAAATTACTTGGGCACTGTGATGGGGAGCATGTAAGAATCTAGATTGAGAATTATGTAGCAATAGAGACCTAGAATAACAAGTGGAACAAGTAAACTTTTAGCTTTTCCTGCAAAGATTAGCTTAAAAAATACTAGATCCCAAGCGAGAATGCTCATGCCAAGTTTTAAATCTCATTTGAATTTTTATAGCTGTTATAATCTCTGATATATAACCTTGGAAATAGGGTCTCGTAACAGAAATGCCGAGTCCCTTGACTATTGCATCGCAAAAAAGAGTTGCGGTAATAGGCTACAATTCTGAGACAAGTTTGCAAGGCTGGCTTATGTCTGCATATCATCACTCAAATGGGTCTAAGCTGGGCTCTTCACATTATTTGAAGGTATTTTGGGTACATGAGCAGCCGTATGCAGCTGTTCCAGTACTGTCAGCCTTCTAAGTATAACAGGCACAATCCAGCATATCCTTCTCCATTGAAATGTTGCCACAGGGAGAGGCTTGGAGCTTGGACATGCTGTCATGAAAAGTAGAGCTTATTTTCTTTTTTCCTGTCCTTGTTCTTCTGTATTTCTGTGCAGAAGAAATGGAAGTTCCCAAGGAGCCTGGGCTGCAGAAGGATTGCACGTGCCAGTGCTCTTTTCCCTCTCATTATCATACGCTTGCAATCAAACTCTAATTTTTGAAATAAAAAACCTGCAGGATTCTTTATTGGGACTATTAAACCTTCAATCTTCATTATTTAGGATGGCTACTTACCTTTTACTCAATGAAGCCATAATGCAACTGCTCCTATAAAAACTATTGAAATGGCTACTGTGGCAGTAAGTAGATTTTCCTCCGTGTAAAATAATCCTGTGTGAGTGAGACATAACTATCATTTACATTAATTAGGCAGCCGTATAATGGGGTGTTCAATAGCTATTACATCATTTAAATTCTTCAGTGAGCACCCCAGCCACCCAAGAACTATCCAGCTGAACATTTCTGTGTCCATAATTTTGAAATAATCCTTTAGAGGAAGAATATGCATGGCAGAGTGTTGCAGACAATTTCACCGAAAAACATCCATTTTATTCAGATTTATGGGATTATTTTAACATTTACAAGAAGTGCATAATCCTATTTTTCCTCTCTCCCAGAATAACAGTGCCATTAAGTGGAGTCCATTTTGGGGCTGATACTGTGTGTACACTAGAGGATGGCCAAGGAGCTTGTAGTCAGCAGTCTGCATTGGCAGCTGGACTCACATACACAAAAAGCATGTTTCCCTAAACATTCTGTTACAAGCCTGAGGCCCGGGAGCCATGTGGCTCAGCTGAGAAGCCCTGCCTCACAGACAAGTGAGTGCAGTGCTGCTTGAGGTTTTGTTTTTGAAGTCTTAACTTTTCCCTTTAACAAGCACATGAGGACTTTAGCATTTATATTCAATTTTGGTTATTGATTTTAAATTTGTGAGGTCAAGCCTTGGCATTTCTGGTAATATCATACTTCCCAGAAACTATTATATGAATATTATAATTAATGTTCTAACTATATTTTTTTTGGTGTACTTTAATATTAGTGTCTCAGTCAAAAGTATGCACATATGTCATGAGGCTAGGAGCTCATTCTGAGATCTTAAAGAAATAAGGCTGAATTTAGTAAGTAATACACCAGGAAGAGATTTCTGTTAACGGGCCTGTAGTGCAAATCTTTAACATGCTGTTCAGCTGCCTATAGAAGGTGATGGTTATTAGAAGATTGGTCAGTGCCTGAAAGTATATGAAAATAACATGTTTTAAATCAGTGTTGTTTGGCAATAGTTAGGTGCTATGGGAATACTTCCTAGCAGAATGAAAAAAAGTAATAGCCTCAAAATAGGCGGGGGAGCAGGGCAGGATAGACCGTAAAGTTTAGGTTGTACCTTTTCCTTCAGCATTCTGGTTCAAAGCTATCAGTTATGTTATTTTAGTCAATCCTATACTCAATTTTTTTCTCTTAATAGTTATAAGGTATTGTACCTTATCTGACTAATACAATAATAGAAAGCAGCAGAAAGCTGTCTTAACAGGGAGAGCTCTTAATTCAGTATTAAATGTTGCTAGGTTCTCTGTAGTTCTCCGTAATCCCTATCCAACAGGCAGAGTGTGCAGAGCTATGTGTCAAAACCTGTCTGTAGGTAGAGCACCAGGTACTGTTTGTTCTGCAGCCCAGGAGGTTTGCATTTGCCAGATGTAACTGCTCCTCTCAGCAGTAGCGGATGCTTGATCCTCTGTTTTTCACATTTTCTCGTTAATTTAATTAAACCAGTACACTGAGGGAGATTGCTGCCTTACCAAAAGAATATATTTTCATCACATGCTGTGGGGAGGGTGACTCAGATTTGGAGTTAGTTACCATAGGAGTGACAGAATTAAGGAAGGGGAGTGTGAGACAAAGGTGTGTTAAACCTCCATGAAATTCCATGGAATCGGCCATTGTCGACGTATAATTTGACCTGGTACATAGGACCATGGTCTGGTGAATGTTGTAGCATGGCAAACTTTGTAAATCCAGTTTTTATTTGTCTAACAAGATGAATGAAGGTGAGCATTTGTTATATAGGTCAACTAATGTGCTTTACTCACCAAGGTCCTGCATGCTAACGAGCTCACCTTGGGTGCAAGAAGGCAGTACAGCTGGGGTAAGAGGCACAGCTGACAAAGGTTAGCCTTTCAAAGCACTCAGGCCTTTTCCATGTCAAGAGAGCTTGTTTGGAATTTTGGTGTTGCTAAAGAGGCCAGTTGGGCATTTGCCTCAGCTGTGATGGTACAGGAGACTGGCCTGATATAGCTGTTGCGGGGTGTTGGGGACCTTCTGTCCTGCTGATGCTGTTCAGATCTCGTGGTGTATAGGCTGAAGAAGATGGGGCTGTTGGAACCAGAAAGGAGAGCTCATGGATTGCTGAAGCTTTGTACTTGCATCATCTATGGTAAGGATGCTGCGGAGGCAAAGGGAGATTAATTAAGGAAATTGTAGTGTGTCCTGAGGGAGGAGTGATGAACAGCAGGAGCTGGGAATTAGCTGTTTGGTGGCCTTTAGTATGAAGGTGTTGGTGACTGCAGCGGGAATGATAAGGTGACCAGAACTTTTTGTTAGTTAAAAAACCTGTCTGCATATGTTTTGGGGACTTGTAACTGGGGAACGACCATGCGTAACTGCTCTGGTAAACGGCTGAGGAATTGCCCTGTTTAGGTAAAAGCAGCGCTGCCCTGGTTTTGAGAAGGTGCCGCTCCTGTCCCTGAAAACATGCTGCTGATGCAGAGGAGCAAGATGGTGTCTCGGGTCTGATGCAGTACAGTGGGTCCTGCCTGACATTACAGCTGTGTTTTAAGTGAATTTTAAAAGAAGGAGGTGTATAAAAAATAAGTGAACTGTTCTGGTTATAGGAGGCAAAGGATGCTATATAAGGAAGGAGTTATAAGCAAAGATGTAAGTTAATTGATGGCAAACCCGCTAGTAGCTCTGCGGTGTGTTCTGGCTCTTTGGCACGTGTGCACCAACAGAAACACTTGGCAGAGTGTGGGCCTGGGCTGCTGCAAGAGCTCTGTCGCAAGCTCAGCATCTCCCAGTCATGCTGTTGAATGCCCAAGGACACGATTTTTCCTTGGAAACTGAAAAATTTTGATAATTTTTAGGTGGTATGCTGTGGCTTTTATTCATTTCTTAAGGACTGCTTCATACTTGTTTGTAGAATGTTAAAGGTTATTTCTAAATCTTTTTATAAAAGCTTTAAAAATACCAGAAGTAAAGAAAAAGTGCCAATGTGGAGAAGGATGAGTAGCCCTGGTTGGTTAGGGTGTGACACGTGCAGCCTGTAGCAAAACCAAGTATCTTTTTCCCTAGAAAAGTGGAAGCCTGCAGACGATGCACAGAATTACCAGTGTCGCACCAATGGATACCTGCAGCTTTTCTCTGCAGGATTTGTTTCCCCTACCAAACCGATTGTCCTTCCCTTTGTTATTCTGTCTGAGCTCTGACTTGCTCTGTTTCTTCTTTTATACTCTTTCTCACCCCATGCCGTTTTTTGGTCTCTTTCTGTTAGGAAATACCACCAATGTTTCCAGTCAAGGTTTCTAAACCTATGATTTGCATATTATGGTGAAAATAACTAAGCCAGGTTTGCTTATCTTTTATGTACGCACGCTGGAACAAGAAGCTTCCTTTTCCAGATCCTACCAGCCTGGCATAGCCATAGCCAGCCCTTTTCCAGTTCAACAGGGGCATTGTTCTAGTAAAAAATACTAGTCGCCCTTGCCAGGGCTTCTCCTTTGCAAAATGCAGCTGGTTATTAAGGGCTATGTGTTACTGTTCCAAATTATTTTAAGGTTTGTTTAACAGGAGTTGCTTGGTCAAAGGTTGCAAGAGGCTTAGAAATTATTTCTAACCTCTTGCATTGACACAAGTCCTCCCAGATCTGAAATACTAAAATGGACAAAGAGAGTCTGCCAGAGGGGTGAACTTGTCCAAGACTTGAGAATTAATTAAAAAAGGCTCTGGTCCAGATTGGAATTTTATGCTCTCTTGTGCTTCTCTAAAACATTGGGTGACTTGAATATATAGAGTTAACATCAGCTACATGTTGCTGTGATTTCAGTGATTTAATGAGTTTCACAAGGAGAGTCCCAGGATGTTTTTGGGGGTTTCCATTGTATCACTGTGTAATCCATCTTTTAGAGGCAGTATAATAAAACCCTTCAAATAGAAAATTCTGTGTGTTTTCTTGGATGCAACTTGGCTTTAATTTCAAGCATTTCCTGCAATGAATTATTTTAAGGTTTCAAATGGAAATTATGGGGTGTTTTTGTTTGTTTTCCCGTTCTTGCTTAAATGTGCAAAATTCAGTAACTGGATTGTTTATAGTTGTTTCAGTTCAGATTGGTTATAAATATATATATATGTATACACATAGTAATAGGAAAGCAGAAGTGTGTTTAATGTAGTGAGACAGTATATTGTTCATTATTATTCATTATTCCCTGGTTAGCCTTTTCTTTAGTGAGAGTTTAGGTATAAAAATCATAACTAATAACATGTCTCTGCTGCATGCAATTCAGAGTTGAACGTAGAAAGGAAGAGGCATATTAGAGACAGCTGTGATTAGTTCTCCAATTTTCTAATATTAAATCCATTAAGTATTTACTGTCTCAGCTAATGAAGAGATGGGGAATGGTCATGAATCAGCAGGGGAGGATTGGTGCAGTCATTTTCACTTTACTGAGTTTCTAAGGAAGTTCCTTCACGAGCAATGGGTAGTTTAATGTGTTCTAGTGAAAGATGAACACAGAGCTGCGTTCTGGAGAAAGCAGATGGGACGGGGGCTTAGTTCAAGGAACCGATGGGTAGACGGTGATACCAATGGTCTGCGGGAGTGATTTATGGGGGCTGTTTGGAACACCTCACTGAGTCATTACAAAAAGGCCTCTTCAGGTGATTTACCAACTGCAGTAAAGGTGCCTTCAACGTGTTGGCTGTTCAGCTCTCGTTATTCTTCATTTGTCATCTGTCTTTATGTGCTACTAGCTTGTGATTACCTTGAGGAGACCTTTGAACATCTTTTCGGCACTCTTCACTGTAAATAATGAATGCCTTCCTATTATTTATCGAAAGGGACTGCTAGGTAGCGTTTGTCTTTTGGTTGCTGAAATAGTTTAAAAAATGGAAATGCCAGTAGCTATGGGAAGTTGTATTGTGTTCATCTACGTGTCCATATGGCAGAATATGGTATGTCCTTCACAGCACAACGGAACGTGATTGTGCCCAATTCCAATTTGTATGGCATTCCCATTAATGATGTCTGTTTAAGACATCCATTAAAGGCCCTTAATGTTAATTAACTGGACTATGCCAATAAAGTTCTATTAGCTTCCCCCTTTTAATTTAACATTATAGGCATTTAACAGATGTCTTAATTAGATGTTACACTGAGCAAAGCTATGAGCAAAATTAAAATTAGGTCGTTGTCCTGAAAGGAAAGTTTCTGCTATGATTTATGCTTTCTACCACTTTGTTTTTCCTTCTGACCTCTTGCAGGAAAACAAGGGATTTAATTTCGGAGAACGTTAGGAGTAATGGGTACTAGGTAGAATAACAACTTGGGTCTAACAACTTTAACACATATTGTTCTTACTTCACAGATGTAAATTCACTGAAAAAAGCTTCTACTCTTTGGCACTTTCAAGTGTGTTTATCTGTATTTTCAAAAGCTTTCCCAGTGTTTCTTTCTCCTAGTTTCCTATTGGTATTTTCCTCTATAAAATATAAATTTCTAGCAAAACCACTGTCTGTTTTCCCTATCTCAAAGGCAGTACTTCATATAATTGCAACAAAGATTTATTTCCATACAGACTACTTTATTTCCTGACTTCAAAGGGGGAAGAGAAGCAGTCTGTTCTTGAAAACCAGTATTGCCCATGCTGTGATTTCAACTGATCAGTCTGGTTCAGTGATGCTGAATCTGGTTTGTGTCTGAGGGATATGCCAGGGAGATGCAGCTCTCCTGTAACCTCTCTCAGCAACAGGTCCAGAAAGGAACTGGGAACTTTGGAGGCCAACTGACTTGAGGGCTGACTGGCACAGTTAGTGTTTTCATAGGACTGGGGAGATTTGGAGGTGGTGATGATCTTTGGCTTTCTCACGGCTGATAAATGGCTTGTGCTCTGCAGTGCAGTTAAGAGCTCTAGCTGGAGCTGTCCTCCTGAACCCAGCATGAGGCTTTGGTGTGTAGTGTATGTGAGAAACAGCTATGTTCTCTTTAAAGAAATGACGCTGGTTGGCTACAAATGTTTGAATGGTGGCAGGTAAAAACACCTTCCTCCTAGATACAGGTCTTTCATTTGATCCTGAAATTGACTTGGTGATTTAAATTGAAAGCTTCAGAAAGCTACCTCTATAACATAAACACCATAGAGGCTCTTTTACAACAGAAAAATGTGAAGTGACCTAAACACGTGGGTCACTTCCACCTCCCAAACAAGTCAAACCAGCCTAGTAATGAGAGATTATAATCTGGATAATCAAAAAAGGATCTGGAAGTATAGGGGGAGGGGGGGTAGAAAAAAAGAGATTAAAAGGGGCTGAGGATACGTGAAGCACACGTACTCAATGCTGAACAAGTCTCCACTGGTGTGAGTATGGGGTCTCCATTACCACCACTGTTGCAGACTGCTGCAAAAAGCAAATATTTAGAAAAGGTTTAAACACTAGAAGCTTCTTTACAAGTGTTGCTTTATTATGGGTGATTGGTGAGTTTAGAAGACTTATGCTATAAAAGTACCTGACTGCTTGTGTTCCAGTGATACAGTGCTCACAAACAAGTGATATAAATTGCCATCCATGCTAACCTTTTTTAAGATTGTATGTAACGTGTACCTTTTAATAAGGGTATTTTTTAAATGTATAACATAGACACCATGTCTAAATATATATGAAAACAGGCTACAGTAAAGCTCTATAAATAGAGGTTAAATATTCATAAAGCAATTTTGTGGGTAATTGAAGATTGGGGGTCACTTCCATCTTCGAATTTCTAGCTTCAAGTGCTTCCCTGTTATGTGATGTGTTCCCTGCACTCTGGCATGACAATATATATTTACTAATACAGACGTATCTGATTTTAAGATTAAAGTAGTATGTTGCTAGTAAGCCCCTGGTAAGCAAACAGCTTGCAGGGTGGCATTACATGTTTAGTATGTTTATGTTCTTGTTCATATACATGTTATCTGTAACAATATTAACCACAGGGAAGGAAATACTCAAGGTAAAACCAATCAGTTGTAACAACTTACTTGCATATGCTTGCACCAAGCAAAGATGTTGATGTTGGCCCAAGAATGATTATAAAAGAGCAGTTGTTGCCTACAGTCTCATCGTAAGCATGTAATAGGCAGATAAAGCCCAATTTATACAGAAGGCACCAATAACACTTATCACAGTTACAAGACATAATTTTCATTGCGCAAATTTATGATTATAAATTGAAACAGAAGTCAGGTAATCAATACCAATCATGTAAGTTTAATAAAAGCCAGAATGTTATATACAAATAACAAAACAGATACTTTAAAGACAACAGGTACTAGTCATTCTTCAGTAAGAAGAAATGCTTTAGAAGTATTTCACATAGCTATTCTATTTCCAATCTGCCAGAAAACCTGGTATTTAAACTGAAGGAAAACAGCAGACATTTCTATTAATATTTACGAATTTCTATGAAATCATAGGTCAATAGTTCCTTTCAACTTGAATTTTTTTGCAGATCGCTCACTTGCTCTAAGCTGGAACTTGCTTCCATAGATGTAGGAAATGAATCCGTCAATCTCCAAGCTAAATACATTGTTAAGTTTGGGAACAACTGAAAATGCAAAAGGAAATAAATTAACAAATGTGGACTAATGTAAATAAATCCCTGTTATGAAAATATACTGACATACCCAGGGGACATTAGTCACATGTAGACTTGAGGTTTGCCACATGTCAAGGTTTTTATGCTTTAGCATGAGAAGAAAAATAATAATTCTAGTTTAAAATTTAGAGGATTTGGTTAAAGTTGGTCCTCTTTCAGGAGCATGCACTAAGTGTTGCAGAGAACATCCAATGTGAATCAGGTGAATAAGCCTTGTGCATAATCACGTTGGGTTCATTGGAAATGATTATTTTTTTTTAATTGCTCATTTCTAATGAAATACTTTTTGGTAAGATACTGGGCTGATATGTGGTCAGTAAAGACGCTGACTTCTGCCACTCTATGCAAAGAACTGAAAGCACTGATATAAAACAAGGTACTCGAGGTGTAAGATGAATAATGTGTTTAAGAAGTTTCTGATTATTTGTGAAAAGCATTCAAAAAATTCTTACATACCTTTTAATTTGTCCTCTTTAGTGATAATTTTGAAGACGTGTTTAAATTCCTGTAGAATGATTCCTGTTATCCCAACGTAAGAGGGGCACTTCGATTTTGTGACTGAAGGAACAGAAGTATGTATTAGAAAAATTCAGACGCAGGCAGTTTATTTGCTCTCTTCTACCGTTGCCTCATGATTTTAAAAACTGGTTTGCAATATTCTGAAGTAATGCAATTACAGTAATCACTGGTGAAACTTGCAGTTAATCTTTGCAACTAACAACGTGACTTTCAAGAGTAGTTGAAAAGTCATTTGCATTGGCAAGTAGAGAAAGAATCCATCAACATATGATCTCAGCTGTGTGATTCTAGAGTTGATGCTGAAAGGAATTTAAAAATAAGTACCTGAAATATAGGAGTGTCTACTTAACTTCAGATAACTTTGAAAAAGAAAACAAACAGAATACCTGTAACAATAGCTCCATGGAGATCAGCTTTTAGCAGTTTGCCCTGAATCACGTGTGGTTGCCTTGAAGAAGAGGGTGGGATCAGAGAAGAGGGAAAGAAAATTATATGGAAAGTTAGGTTTACAAAATTTGACCATGATTTCAATAGTCACGGTCACAGCTTACAGAAATAGTATGTATCTTTATCAAGTAACTATGATGTTTCAAGCAGTAACTCGGTAAACCTGGAAATATCTACTAAATCAAAAACCACAGTAATTTTAAAATATCTCAACTTACACATCTGGTTTAAGACCATGACATAGGTCTCTGATATACTGTTTCCAGAGTTCATGCAGTGGTAGAAAAATGGCATATCTGCAGTAAAAAGACAAAAAGTATTATACAAGAACTTAATTATCAAAAAATCTATTGGTTGATTACTGGGGTAATCCATATTTACAACAGAGTTAAGACTAACACTTAAGTTTTGTAATCTGCTCTTGTAACTTAACCTGTGAGGTAGCCCACTCCATACAACAGGTTTACTTTATTTAAAAAAAAAAAAAAAAAAAAAAAAGCGGCACAAAGTATGGTCCTCTCTATTGACCCCAAACGTTGATGTGTTTTAGAGGATTGGGCCACATCTAAGACTGAAGAGATTTCTACTCTTTTATCTCCCCACTTACTTCATGCCTGCAACAGCAGGGGCTTTGTTCAGCATGCATTAGTTCGAGGAACCTGATGCAGAATTTTGACCCTCTGGTCACAGGCAGTCTAACTTTAAAAACTGAAGTCAGAGGTGGTTGTATTTCAGTTTGATTTATTGTTATATTTAGGTATACAAAAGCAAAGAGAAGCAGTACCAAACACAAATGAATTTTCCAACTACACAGACAAGTGAACTCTTTTCTCATGGTGAAATGCCACAAGCGGAGTCTCAGACAGACTTCACATACGGAAGGGTTAGTGTCCACGTGTACGTGCTGCTGCTTTTACATACTTTTGATGTACTTCCCGCTTTTACTACAGAGGAAAAATATTTAAGATCTTACCTTTGCTGTTCGGGTTCAATTTCAAAGAGGCGCATTTCTCGCCTCTGCTTGGCAGTGAAGCCTTTTGTTTTCTTCTTCTTCTGCTTTGTCTTTTTTTTGGAATAATGCTCGAGAACTACAGCTTTCCGAGTTAATATATCCTGGATAGCTTCATCTTTCATTTTTGGCATACTGCGCTTCAGGAAGGCATTTACAAACGCTTTGGCCTCTTCTGATCCCTGAGGCTAAAGACATTTTAACAGACACTTTAAAATGCTAGATTTTAATTAAATTACGAACTTACTGCTGACTAGCGGTTCTATCAAGTCGACAGAACCACCCGCGGGACGGCCGATCAACTCCTGGAAGGCGTTCACACGCTGAAGCCCCGGGCGTGCAACGGCCTGGGCTCTTCTCACCGCGGGCGAGGAAAGGACCCTTTTCGCGTTTCGTTCGGAACGGCCAAAGCCACCGGAGGCGCTGCGGGGAAAGGGGCGAGACCGCCGGGGCGGCGGGCCCCGCTCCTCCGGCCGGCCGGCCGACCCCCCCCCCCCCTCCCCCCGCCGCCGGCGGTCCTCCCGCGCCGGGGCCCCTCGGGCGGCCGCCGGTACCTGGAGGCGCAGCTCCCCCGTCTCCTCCGGCGGCAGGCGGCGGTACAGCGACCCTGCAAGGCAGAGCGGGGCAGGGCGTCAGCCGGGGCCGCCGCGGCGCCGGCCCCGCTGGCCCACCGGCCCTCACCCTCCATCGCGGCGGCGGCCGCCGGCGCAGGCGGTGACGAAGGCCGGGGCGACCCGCGCCTGCGCAGGCGGCCGGGTCTGGGCGGCGGGTTTAAGCGTTGGTGCGCGGCCGCTGCGCCTCGTTAAGCGGAGTGCCTTCGTGGGGAGGGAGCTCCAGCGAACGAACAACCAGCGGCGCTCTCCCTGTCGTTGTGAGGGGGCCAGCAGTACCTCAGGGCCGCTCCCGCGGTGCCGAAAGCTGGCAGGGCCCCGCGGGGGCGCCGAAGCCAGGCGCGGGCCTGTGAGGGTGGTGCCGCCGTGGCCTCTCCAGGCCTGGGGAACGGGGCGGCCTCCGGACCCGGGCTGAGGTCAGGCTGAGGGGGACCCACGCGAAACTCGCTTTCACGCGTATCCAGCGCGCCAGCCATGGCTCCCCTCGTGAGCTGCGTGGGCAGCTGTCGGCGGGGCAGGAGGCCGCGGGCGGGGGGGAGCCAGCCCTCTCCCTCTGGCCTTGCCTGACGAAGTCACCGAGGGACAAAAAAGGCTCGTCGGGCCCTTTTCGGCAAACGGGAGCCAAAAAAGGGGGGACAGCTGTTGGGTTCTGCTCGCTAAAAAGCTTTTATAAAGAGTGCGTTACTACTCGGCATATCGAAAGAAATACCGGCTTGTTACGATCTCCCCCGCTGCTGGTTAGGGCAGTAAATCCTAGCCTTAACCTCAAATTCCAGAGGCTGTGCTGGTGGAGGTAACCAAGATCCTCGCGCGTCCCAGGACGAGGAGCCTCCCTGCATACACCAGCGTTTCTGAGTTACTGCCCAGCGTGGCTGGCGCTGGGGTCCCAAAGAGCTCGGTGTCCCTTATAAATCACAACTGTGCTGGACTCCGATTTAGAGGGAAGCCATCTCTAAGATCAAAATCCAAAGAAAAAAACGTAAAACAGGGAAGTGGCGTTGCTTATCGCAACCGTGAGGTTCTACAAAGTGGGAAGCTGTGGCCAAGGTAGATTGTTAGATTAGCCATTTAGATTAAGCTAGATCGGGACCATTTAATAATTTTAATTTCTGTTAGGTGTCTGAACAATCATGTTAACTTTTATTACGCAAGTCATGGGTTTATTTCAGCAGAGACCAGGATGCAAAATTAACATAATTTCTAGCCAGAGTCAAAGAAACAGTCTTGCAAAATGAAACCTGGCTATTATTTATCTCTTTTATACTAACAAATTCTCTGACTTTGGAGAGTAAGTTGAGCACCAGATATTTCAGTTACTATCATGGGGAAATTTCTTTTTAAAAAAGTCTTGTCAATCATACCTTCTGTAACACAGGCCGCCTCATTTTCTCTAGTCATCTACTGCTTCAGTATGATCACGTACACTTGGAGTAGACAAGTCTGTTGTTCGAGTATTGATTTGTTAGCATCCTTCCCATAGTAACAGCATTGCTTTAGAGTCTGAACGCTTGTTGTGACGGGCAGCCTGGATACGTCAACTTTCAGTTCTCCCTCATCCTGCGGTTGATCCCACCAGAGATGCTGGGACATCCGTTTCCACCTTTCCATCCTGCAGCCCCCTCGCATTCCACCTCTTGTTGTCTCATTTTTTCTGCAGATCTCTCCCACCCAGGATTTAAAAATGCAGTGGTGCAGCCAGCCACTGCCTGAGCTTCCCCAGGCCGTGGGCAGGCGCAGGCCCTCCCCTCTGCCCCTTGCCAAAGTTCTTCCCATCGCCCTTCGCATGGTAGGAAGGAGGGGTTTTTTCCTAGTCCCAGCCTGTTCTTCAAGGCCTCTCCAGCCATAGCCCTTGCTGCCATTGCAGGTACCTGGCTCTTGCATGCTCCTGTTCAGCTGATCCCAGTAACTAACAATGTGTCAAATGCTACCATACCGTGCCTGTAATTGCGCACCCAGCAACATGAGGTCTTTGTTTAAAAATCTGTCCCTGTGTTTCTAGAAATCAAGGTCAAAAAAATGAGGAAGGTGCTGCTCGCCATGGGGTTTACCCCCTCTGATATGTTGTTGCCCCGTTCCTCCTGGGATAGGACAAAGTCCCGCTCACTGTATAACACAGAGGTACCTTGAAACCAGAGCAGCCAATTCCTTTCCTTGCCAGTCTAGGCCCAACTCGTGCTGCCCTCTGCTCAGACATGATGGTTCTCCAAATACAGAAGAGATTTATATTCCTGTCACGGGGCGATATTGGCTTAGCAGATAATTAAGCACTGCGTGGTAAAGGATACTTAGGGAGCAAGTTACTGAGGTGGGGTATAGGAAACAATGATTTTGTTGAGTGCTGCTGTGGAGCACAAAGGCACTAAAGTGATCCCTAACAGGGAATGAAATCATAGATCTCTCTGTGTGTAAAGAAGAAAGGGCCGGTATCTGCAGGGTATTAAGCATGACCACCAGTTGGTTTGTATCGCAGACCTCCTGGCGGTTAAGTACGTTGCCACAGCAAGCGGATCTCTTGGTTTTACAAAGCGTGGCCTCCTTGAGTTGTCATTGCTACTAAGAAAAGATCAATTTTCATGAATGGAGTACCAGTATAAGCGCTATGGGTCTTTAGGGCCATATGAGTGCTCCTTCACTGGATTTATGCTGCAATTCCTAGGGCACTTCAGGGATTAATAGTCAAATCAGCGTTGGCGGCGCTGGTGTTGTAAATCCAATGATCCAGGCTAAACTGGTGCCTGGGGAAGCCAGTCTCTTTCAACAGCTCTACATCTTCATTTCCCGATTTATCTTCAGATATAACGTCTGAGGGAGTGAGATCAGCGTGTTAGTGTGTGTCCCAGCAAGAAAGCTTCACGTCAGGAGTCGAGACTCCCATCAAATAAACATGAAAAAGAATAGGCAAAGAAACTGAGAAACCAGAGAAGAGGCAAAGACAGTGTGTAAATAAGAAAGAGAAGGCTCAGAGAAATGAGCAAAGGTGGGTAAAATGTGAATATAAAATGAAGTGGAAATATGCAAAGAAAATAATTTTAATGCATGTTCCCGAATGTGCAGCATCACCTGCTCCGCCTTTCTTAGTGTCTTAGACTTTTGAAGCTTTTTACTTCCAGTAAATCACTTTGGAACAACTTTATAGTGATATAAATCCCTAGTATATATTATTAATACCTAGTTATAGGTGCCAACATTGGCATTTCATATTCTATTAAATCTACGTATGGCTTTATTTATTGCTCTCTAAAAATAATAATAATTAAAAAGACCCTATGCAAAAACACAACATTGAAGCAATCTAACTGTGTGCACTAGGGGGCTGTATTGTACCTGTAGGTACTGTTGAATTACGGTGATGGGGGAAAAAAAACGTGTGCAGGCCAGGCTAGGTAACAGCAGTGTCCTGGGGAAAGTTAAGTGAATGTGAGAGCAATTATAGAAAGAGCTTTATATTGACAGTCACAGAAAGCTAAAACTTGAGATGCAGAGTGACCAAAGATAGTAATTAAAGATACTTGTGTGACACAAGAACAGAAGATAAGTGTTGTTTTTTCTTTTAAAAAGGATAAGTACGTGAAGTTAACTGATGTGTGTAAAAAGTGACTGGGCTGTAATCACCGTTACACTTTTGCTGACTGATACAAGAAATAAATACCATAGTTCTCTAGGAGGACTGTCTCGGGAAGCATTTGAGCTCTCAAGATCAATATAGTTTATTCCTCTTGGCCAAATTGTATTAGCAGCTGAATTTGGTCCCTAGGGACGTCCGTACTGGTGAAAATAATTTTCATTTAAAACCCTCTGATGTGATTTTTCTCTATCCAAGTATCAAGCTGCTAATACAATTTCCACCCCCTTTCCCACAGTTGCGCTGAAGCAGCGAGCAGCCAGCCTGCGTAAGCCCTGCCCGCGTCTCGCCGCCCCTGCGCGGCTGCCTTCTGCCAACATCTCCTTTCGGCCTGCCAGGGAGCTCCATGCCAGTGTTTTTAGGGCACCTTGGCTGACCGTACCCCATGTACCCGGCTTCCTCCTAGTTCTGGCTGTGCGGTACCTTTCCGCAGATTTGGTACTTGTGGTTCCCTGGAAAAAACGGTCCAGGAAAGGGCCATGTCTGGGGGGGTGGCGGTGGGCGGGCAGGGTGAGAATTGCTGTTCAGCCAGGTGGGTGGGTAGAATATTTGATATTAGCAGCCTGAGTTTTCATTTCACGTCAGTATAGGTTTGCTAGAGGAAAGTTTAAGTTTTGTGTGTGGAAGCCCAAACTCTTGCATTATGGGTTTGGTTGACCGATTTTAGACGGCTGTGGTTGGTTAATGAGCATCATCTTTTGATGTACCCTGTGTCCCTCAAATGTTTCTTTTCCATATATTTTTCTGTAAATTCTTCTGCTTTATCAGCTCGTCTTTAACTCACAGATTAGGATGAGATGTGTGTATTTGTCGTGTCCCGTCCCCCCCCCCCCCCCCCCCCCGGCTGATCAGCTGGAAGGAATAGTTTAAGGTTCATTGTTTCCTTACAGTCCTGGCTCCTTGTCATCTCAAATTGCAGCTACTGCCTCTGGGTAAATAAGAAAGACTGGCTTTTCTGTGTGCAAAGAAAACAAGAAAGCATTTGGAAACATAATCCAAATATATCTCGGTGGCACAGTGTCCTGGTTTCAGCTGGGATAGAGTTAACTGTCTTCCTAGTAGCTGGTACAGTGCTATGTTTGGAGTTCAGTATGCAAAGAATGTTGATAACACACACTGATGTTTTCGGTTGTTGCTTAGTGTTGTTTAGACTATAGTCAAGGATTTTTCAGCTTCTCATGCCCAGCCAGTGAGAAAGCTGGAGGGGCACAAGAAGCTGGTACAGGACACAGCCAGGGCACCTGACCCAAAGTGGCCAAAGGGGTATTCCATACCATGGGACATCATGCCCAGTATATAAACTGGGGGGAGTGGGGGTGGGGGATTGCTGCTCAGGGACTAACTGGGGGTCAATTGGCGGGTGGTGAGCAATTGCATTGTGCATCATTTGTACGTTCCAATCCTTTTATTATTACTGTTGTCATTTTATTAGTGTTATCATTATCATTATTAGTCTCTTCTTTTCTGTTCTATTAAACCGTTCTTATCTCAACCCACGAGTTTTACTTCTTTTTCCCGATTTTCTCCCCTATCCCACTGGGTGGGGGGGAGTGAGTGAGCGGCTGCGTGGTGCTTCGTTGCCGGCTGGGCTTAAACCACGACACACAGAAATCAGAAGGCAAGTAATAATCCCAGAATGTTTTCGGAAAATTCCCGTAAGTTAAAAGCTGAGTTTTAAGTGAAAAGGAAGAAACAAGCAGGGTTTTTCGGAAGGCTGGGGGCCTTGTCAGTGCGGCTGCTCTCACTAGAGGGCAGCCCGAGACCGGGGGTCGGCTGCCGCCCCCCCCCCCCCCCCCCCCCCCCAGCCCCGCCGCGGGCTCCCGGCTCTTGCGTACCGCCCGCTATGAAGTCTCGGCGCTTATTTCTACGTGTGGTTGTAATTCAACTAACCGCTTCAGGTCCAAGTTTAACAATTGCTTCCTCTCTTGGAAGAAATTTGTCTGTTTGCAGCTTTTTTTAGCATACAGGACTGCAGTTCTCCCATACGCAAACCTCTTCCGCATCACACTAAAATTATCAGTGGAAAGAGGATTTTGAAGGAATTCAATTTCACCACAAGTTGAGGCCACTTTTTTAAACACCAATATATTCCTGTATCAAAATAAGAAGCCATATCCTTCTTAAATATTAAAAATATGAGTGACCCTAGAATACCTGGGGATAGCTACTGTAAACTAGAACTACTTGGCCTTGCCTCGCAGAGCAACGCTGAAATGGCAACACTTGCTCCCCAAAACAGTAATGAGGAGTCAGTAAACTGAGGCTTTGGCAGCTGACATTTGGTTTCCCTGCGTGCTGAGATCACGTATGATCCAAACACACATCAGGATGACAGACACCACTGCTGCTCCTGAACAGCTTGTATTTACTAATTAATACCAGCGTTCTGCATTCATGTATTATTCCATGACAGTCTGTCTTACAGTCATTACTTTTGCCATGCTTTGAGTCTCATTTAGATCTTGCTGAATATTTTATCTTAAAACATAATTAACATTGGCTTATATGTGATAGGGATGTATGATGCAAAGTGCGTATTAAAAATGATAAATTATGAAGTAATAATAGTCATTGGAGTTATAGCAGATTGAATAGTTTAATGTACTTAATTTGGTTTTGGTTAAATACATTAACATAACTCATTAAAATTAAAAAATAATACAAATAGAAAGGGTTTACGTTCAAAAATCAATTCTGTTGGATTTTCATTGAAAAAATATGAAATTGAAAAATTGAAAATTGCTTTCTGGAAAAGAGTTGTCAAATTCTGCAAGCCTGTGTGATATGGTTTAGTTGTCTGGACTTGGCACGTTACCCATGGTAAGTAAGTTTTGGCCAAAAATATGTTACTGCGTACTGCATGTTACTATTTGCAATAGAGTGCAATGGAAAAATGATACCTCGAAGAGCTCTGTGCTGCAGTACTGTGGCTGCTGTGGTATTTGTGCATCCCTGTCGGCCAGGGTGCTTCCTCTGGCCACCTCCAAACCTCCTGGCACTGCCAGGCCACCCACAGGCTCAAGGACTGCACGTAGCGAGCTCCTAAACATAAAGAAGAGTTGTGCATCTGCTGTGGGTAACTCAGCCTCAGGGCTCTGGAGCGAGACGAAGCAGTTTTTACTAGGACTAAGGTGACGGGAAGGAAGAAGCGCTTTTCGCACAAGGCTTATGTTAAAATAATCTATGCTTCACCGAAGCATCTCCTGCTGCGTTTTCCAGAAAGTGCTTAAGCGCTAACTGCTCGGGTCAGAGTCTGGGGAGAGGGCACCCTCCAGCTCGGGGGCCTCTCGCTGGGAGCACCGGGGGCTGCTCCTGCCACCCCGGCCCAGGAGGGAGCAGGAGGCTCCCGCCGTGCAGGGCAGGGTCTGCAGCACAGCCGCCTCCTGCACAGCTCAGTGCCAGCAGGTGCTTCGTGCCAAACAGCCAGCGTGCCTGGAGTTAGGAACTGGGATGAAATCCCAAGAAGGTTGAAAAGGTTCATTAATTAAACAGATACAAATTTCTCATTTTTCCTCTGTAATGAGGCGTCTTTCTCAAAGGCATCGCTATCAGCAAGGCCCTGTTCCTGCCAGACTCTTTCGAAGCAACACACTTAGGCTGTCAGGAGTGAATGGTTCTTTTTAATAAAACGAATCAGCTTGCGCACCTCCAAAGAGATGCACTGCTGAGTTCACACCCGTGAAGGCCTCGCCTGCCAAGGCGCCACACAGCTTCAGGTCCTGCTGGTTTGAACGTCTGAGTTGGCGTGTTGACAGACAAGAGTCCTGCCGAGGGCACGTGTACGTCTCCACGAATTCAGGTAGTGCGACCCAGAGAAAAACAAGTGCAAACTATTTGTCTGTTGAAACTGGGCTGAATGAGCCCCGTTGCCACAGTCAACTCCTGTACTAGTAGCGAGTGTCCTGAGCTGCTGCCCGAGGCAATAAGAGATAATAGCTGTGGTGGTGCGTAGTCACGAAGGTGGGTTACTTACAACCCATCACGCTGGCTGTGACTATGTCGGTAACGCATGTAGGCAGCGGGGTTTTTTTTTTTAATAATGTTCCTTGTATCTACATTAGCTTTTTATCAACCAGTTATAGAGGCGTCAGTGACAATGTAAAGTGTGGCCCAACCCAGCAAGAGGAGTTCAGGCAGCTCCCTCTCACTGGACTGCAGCTGAGGACACTGAGCCACGTGCTCAGGAGTCTCTCAGCGTTTCCAGTTGAAGTTTTCAAACACGGGAGGATGAAAAGTAGTCACAGCACCTGAAGGTTTTGACTCCCACTGCAGGCAAGTTTTTATGAGCAGTGGTCAATGTGGTCAGCTGCTTGCGCAGAGCTAGCGGTGACACTTCTACCTCCCTATACGTAATCTGATTTCTTCTGGACTGCAGGCGTGTAGTGGGGCAGTGAGGGGATTAATGCTGCTGGATTGCTTTGATAATTGAAAAAAAAAAAAAAAAAAAAAAAAGGCCATCCAAAGTCAACCAAAAAACCCCCTGTTTGAGGTCAGTGCTCTAGTAAGTGCTTTTTAAAGAAACAATAACCTGGTGCAATAGAAAATATTTTCTCTCTCTTCAGTAGAAATCTGATAAACCACAGAGGCAGGCAGGTGTCCAAGGAGATAAAAGTAATAAATGCGGCTGCAGTTCCGGAGTGAGCTAGCCTGTCAGGCTAGTAATTAAATGAAAAGCCCTCTCAGGAAATGCTGGAACCTAATAGATATACATGGAGATGCCAATTCATTTGCCTCAGCAATGTATGTTAATTTTAGCATGAGATTAACTTATACATTTTGCAGTGGGACAAAATGGTGTGGGTGGGAGGGGGAGAGCTTTCATCCTGCCAGTGATTATTTCGGGTGGTAGAGATTATTAAGCACCTTATACTTCTTAAAACCAGAACAGTGGGTGAAAATGGGAAAGAGAAAATGTTTAATCTAAACAGAATTAACTAATCACAGACTTCTAACTGACCCCAACCACGGCTGCAGACAGCTGCCAGGGGATCTTTTGCTTTGCCACAGCTCAGTAAGTACAGAGCCCTACTTAGCAAGTAGCTTGAGCTTGTGTCACCCTGCGTTGGCGTGGTTTAAAAGGATTTCTAAGAGTTACGCGAGTGTGAAATTAAGAGTGCTGCAGTGGTGGATCGCACCTACAGGAAGAACAGCAGTTATCCAAGAGTACGGTAAGCTCAAGGATGGCGCACAGAGGTGTGGCGAAGGACTGGCTTCTATGTAAAAGTGCACTGGTAATCACTAAGAGAAATGGCATGTGCCATCTGGGCTCTGGGCAATGAGTAAGTCTCTGCTCAGGACCCCGCCAGCTTTAGCGATGTGGCACTTACCATTGACAGAGCGGCCCAGTTCCTTCTGGTTTGTGGTTGTCTTGTTCTGGAAGAAAACTAATTCTGAGGCCAGACAGACATCGAAGTGGAGGAGTTGTTTGCCTGATGCGCAAGGCAGTGAGGCGACTGTGACCCCGCTTTGTGCACGGGCAGCGTGTGTGTTACGGTCCCTTCTCAGGGTCATTTTTGACCCTTGTGTCCAGTTTCAATCCTATTTGTCACAGCTGTCAAGCTCTCGTAACATCCCTACAGCTCTCATGCGCACAGCTGCCTGCATTAGAGGACAGATATGCCTTTAACATTACACGCTCTGCCCCGTGATGCACCTGGAGTTGCTGGGACTTGCTGGTGTTGTGTGCCACCGCACAGGCCCTCCGCTGCTGGCAGCGTGAGGTTCTGCTGGGTGCACGGTGCTTGTAGAAATGAGGCCCCAATTTACACTTCCAAGTGTGTGTTAAGGGCATGGCTATAGGTACTTCAGCTCTGAAACACACACTGCAGCATATCAGGCTTCTTTAAAAAGTCTTCTGATCTGTAAAACTACCAGCATGGAGGCAGCAGAAGCAAAACAGATTTTATTTTCTTCTGCCTTAGAGGAGGAATACTCATTTGCCCTTCAGGGTGATTACAGCCCATTTACCAACACTTCTTTTTGAATTTCAGACCTATGTTTTGGAACAGTCACAAGCAAGAAGTGTGGGTTTTGTTTTTTGGTTTTTTTTGGTTTGGTTTTTTGTTTTTTTTTTTTTTTCTTTTTTTTTTTTTTTCCCAGAGCCTGGAGCAGTCAGCACAAAGGTAAAGTTTATTTAAGAGTAGTTCCAGCTGAATTCATATTGTGAAATGACAGGTCCATTTAAAGCAAAATAGAAATGGTGGCAGGTTAGGGTCAGGTAAGGAAGATAATGACATACTGCAAAGTGCATCCAACAACTGTCTTAAAATTTTTAAGTTTTTATAGGAAGTTTTTCTTTTCTTTGTATAATTATGCAAAAGAATAGAACTAAAAAAAACCAACACCAAACGTAAGAGATGCTGAAAGCAAGCTCGAGGCTTGCTCAGGGATTGCAAGTGGAGACACTATAAATGGTGTCTCAAATGCTGACTGATTCCAGAGCTACAGGCTCTGTCCTTCCTGCCTGGACCAGGATGGACGTCTGTGACCTTCCTGCCTGCGCATGCCCCCCCAGGGGATGTCCTCCCCGTGTGGCTGGCCAGGGCAGGACCTTGCGGGGGTGTGATCCCCACGAGGGCTGGCCCTGACTGCACGCTCCTTGCTTTGCAGCCATTGCCCTGATCCCACAGAAGTCAGTCCCTTTTGTTCCAGACTGTAGCTGTCAAAAGGCACGTTTTTTCATGACAAAGAGGGTTGCTACCACCTTTTCTTAATAGTACTTTAGTTTGCTCTTGCTACAGAGACTGGCTGCTAAGTCTCCTCCCAGGCACTTGCTGTAGCGTCCTTCTGCCCCTGCTCCGAGGGCTCCCTGTTAAGCATTACTGTAACACTGGGAAGTGAGCTAGAAACAAACCTGGGAATATTTTGTAAGTCCTACCTGTATCTTGCCTGTAAGAGCTGTGGGAGACGTGGAAGAGTCAGGAATGGTGGCATCGTTACAGGAGGGGCTGCTGTGCCAGGGCCCGTCTTAATGAAGGCCTCCCTATCACCCGAGGAGTTACCTATGGCCCTCTGAGATTACCGAAGGGAATTCCAGAGACTTAAGAGACTTTGGGGCATGCCTTAGTGTAGCTCTGTCTTGATGCTACTGAATCCTACTGAGCCCTTTCATAACCCTGGCATTTAAACAGAGATTGTGTTTATAGTCATCCTCTTCTTACAAGTTAAAACAACTGAAAAAGAAATAATCGTTTCCCACATTGTCTTGCATGTAAAACTACCAAGCTCCACAGTTGCCCCCATTTTCACTGCTCACACAGACATACGAGGTCAGTTCTGGGGGTGGAAAACAGGGATGTTCAAGTTGCCAGTGAAGACACGTTACCTGCAGATTGCAGCTCAAATTCTGTTCTGGCTTGGTAGCACCAAGAAATTTTCCTACTTTGAACAGAGGTGAAGAACGAACAAACCAGTTGAAGCCCTTGTTCTCCCTGCGCATCGGAGGAAGTGTTTCCACAGGCTGGCTTTGAGCGCACCTTCAAACACAGTACAGCACTTGCTGCAGCTCTGCTCCAAGGTCCTGGTGCTGCCAAGAGCTGTGAGTTTAAAACTAACTGAGCCTCCCACATGGCAACATGATTTACTAACCACTAAGATATTGGGTCAGCCTTGTAAATCATTTTAATTATTTCACTAAACAGGTTGTGGAAATAGATCAATAGAAAATATGGCATTTAGGCTTACAATGCTGTGCATTCATTATGGGAAAGAAATTATATTAACTGATTTAGGAGCTAATAATAACTGAAAATAACAATTTAATGGAAGCTTTCCAATCCTGCGCTTTGTAAGCAGGATACAGCTATACACAGTCTACACATTTTAATCTCAGTCAAGTATACATAGCAATTTTTTGACTCTCAGAAATGTCAGTCAAGTACAACTAACTTGCAGCCTTTCAGCATCCCACAAATTACATTATAATAAAACAAAACCAAAGATTTTTACATACTGGCAGGGTCACACGAACCAGGGACATGAAAAATAAGAAAATATATTGCAATATAACAAAGTAGAGGTGCTGCACAGCAGGGGCTATTTTGCACTTGCAATTTCTGTTTCCATGAGACCGTGGTTTGTGCTGCTGGGCTTGAAGGGCACTTCTCTCCCCACAATGTTGGGGATTTGTCTTAAACATCTGAATACTAAATGCATGCTATATACACGAAATATATATAAAGAAAGAGGGAGGAAAACAAACCAGAAAAACCCCTAATCTCTACTGTGCAGCAAAAGCCAGGTGTCATCACTCAGTAGCTGGGGTCAGCATTGCTCTACTACAATTATTTTACCTTAGCTAAACTAAATTTGGTATGCTGTGTCCTGGTTTCTTAATGCATGAATGATAGTCACCTGTGCTGTTAAAATACTCTCTCCTGAAATAAGCTGTACATTGCAACTATTTAATGCCTTATTGGCCATCGAGTAACTACACTAAACCAAGCAGGCACGAGTGTGGGCAGAATTTAAGCTGCAATCAGATAGTGCACCTATGCTGCTTGCTCATTTGAAAGCCTGCAGCCTACTGATAGGCAGTTGTCACATCAGCTATCTCCACTCTGGTTTGCAGGCAGTGTTAAGCTTTTGTTTAAGCCCTCAGGCTAGATAGCATTTGAATTATGCACTTCATTGGACCCCAATTAGCTAGGGATGCATGACGAAAATTATTATCAGTGAGTTTATTTGGGAAAACACCTTTGCTACTTGGTACGGCATATAAAGAAAAAACAAACACACACCCTTCTTCTCCACTGAGAAAAGCTTGTTCTAGAGCAGAGTGAAACTTTGAGCTGTGGCAAATTGTGCTGCTCCTGCTTATTCACCTGTCTCCTTAAGCTCCATCCAGCTGTTTTGGGAAATGTTAAGTGTTGCTCAAATAAAAATAAATGGCTTCAGCATGACGGCAGAAACGACTGAGCACGTTCCCTGTGCAGGCTGTACACTGTGTCTGTCTCCTACTCCCAAGACATCACAGCAGGTGAGTTTTACAGTGTCCCCAGGTAAATGGCCCCTGTGGCTTCCCACACTGCCTCTCCTCCTTCCTTGCCATTTTGCAATCACGCTCCCAGCTATATACAACAAACTGGACGATGTTTTTCCCAAGCCCTGTAGATGCCAGCAGCAACAGATGAGCACTGAATGAAAGGAAATGCCCTGTGTGAATACACGGTGTGTTCGTGGCCCTGAATGTGAGCAGTGCTTTCTCTGGTGCTGCTCTGTTCCAAAAACCTGCAGTGGCAAGGTTTGAATTACCCTGGGTAATGAGCCTAAACTTGGTTGACTTTTCCATGCACATTTATGACCAGGTTGACAAACACTTTCTGAACCCAGCAAAGCTCCACGCATTTGATTTAGCGATGGTTTGCTTTAGTGGAATGCTTTAGTCTAGCGTTAAGTGGCGTAAGACCTCTCTGGTCTTAAAATAATAGGTTAATAAGGAGATTTTATGTTCTTGAAAAATATTGCAAAATGTTTAACACTGTGGCAAGCTGGACTTGGTTCCATTTACTCAGTCTTGGTATTAAATCATGTTACAGTTCCGATTTTGACAGGTGCCTGGTGTGTGTGGCTAACTACTATTTGTTTGGGTTTAAGCTCCCCCCGTTCTGGCAGCAGTGAGGCGCACCTTTCTTCTCTCTCTCCCTACATGCTGAAAAACTGCAAGGTGGCGACATCAACAAACCCACAACAGGATCAATGCACCGGTACGTACTCAGTTTTGGTCTTCCTGTCTTGTCAAACACTGCTTACTTCTCTGGAGACTGAAACGCCAGCGTTATTAAGAGACTTCACAACATAAGGAGCCTGGCTGCTGACTTCAGTGGGACGTAGCTAGCTCGGATACGCAGTCATTAGCTCAACCAGGCACTTTACAATAAACCAAGGTTCATTTTAACCAGGATTGCAATTAGCACCTTGCTGTGCATTTAACGAACTTGAGACTTTCATACCACTACACTATAAAAGTTGAAATTCTATCCAAGCACTCGATAAATGGATTACACTATTATCATTATTTGTAGCACTGAATGATTGTATTTTTACTGTCTTGCACTGAATTAGCATAAATGAATCACAAATGTGAGTGTTCTTTGGTAAAGATCATAAAGTAACTGAAGTTTCCTTGATCAAACTGTACGTTTTCATCATCTCATTTGATTTTGTTGCCTTTAGCTACTCTTGTGCACTTTGAGTGCTGTATTCCCCTCAGGGTAACAGGTATCACTAACAGACAAGGTTTGGTCTAGGTGATCACTCAGTGCACTTATTCCTTGGCCTGACTTGGATTTAGATGTGCACGCCATGTCTTTGTCCAAACATTTATCAACCTTCCCAAGCGAGCACAGCTCCCAAGCTCACGTGCTGCTTGGCTTAGTCGTGGCAAGGCACACTGACGAGGTACTTCCAGCTTTCCAGAGCTCAGAGCAATGTGTGTTCAGTATAACGATGTGGGGTGTTTCAACAACATCCTAATTCCTGTTGGAGACACAGAATTAGTTTAACTAGGGAAAGCAGGCCTTTAAATCCTGAGGCACTTAAGGGTCCCTTCAGGACCCGATGGGTGGCTTTTCCTTGTGCTCCTGTTGTCCTTGCTGGCTCAAAGCTGGGGGAGAGGCAGTGGCTGTCCTGCCGGAGCAGAGCACGCAAGGGTGAGTGTGCACGGGGATGCAGGGCAAGAGGTATCCTGAGCTGCACCGTCCACAGCTTTGGGAGCCTGGCGGCCCAGCCCCTGCTGTCCCGCATTCAGTGCCTTCTGAGGGCATCCCAGAAAGCAGAGAAAGGGGGAAAAAAAAAAAAAAAAAAAAAAAAAGCATACTTGCCACCATGTTGGTGATGCTCCGAAGGCCCCAGAGGACTGATTCTCTGAGTGCATGTCTCGGAGCACAGACTATCCCCCAGCCCAGGGCTACCCGATGCCTTGGAAGGGCACATGTCCCAAGGGGCAATTCGGTGATCAGATGCTTTGCTGAAGTCTGGCCAAGCTGCTCCTATCTAGGTCACAGCAACCCACCATGTTGCTCTTCTTGAGAGGGAAGGATGAGGCAAACCAAGGGGAGGTGTCAAAGTCCTGACACTAACCTTCCTCATACTCCCCTAACAGCACAGAAGCTCTCCCCGTGGGGCTGATGACTCTTTTTTAAAATTGCAAAGACAGTTGGTCAATGACATACTGACAGGTATCAGTCACTTGGATCAACTCTGATAACTGTCCAGAACAGTAAGTAAATAAATTACAGCATACACATTAAAAAAAGGCTCTGCCATGGGAATTTAGAGCTAAATATCGTGTTTACCATAGACTATGAATACAGAAGCCCTCTGTTAAAAAAGAAAATAAAATTAAAAACTATTATAAAAAACACAGCACTTGGGAATCAGAAGTATCCTACTATTTTTTGCCAAAACAGCTGACTTTGACTGACAGCCTAAATATCAACACCTGCCTAGATACTATATAGATCATCCTGAAACCCAAAATGAGTCACAATAGTCACTGGATTGTCAGAGCAACTTACAAGCCTGAGAAATATTTAGTAATGAAGAATTTCTATTCTAGTTTGTTAAAAAAATCAATTACTTCAGTTTTTGAAAGAAAATAACAAGAAAAATCAAAAAAAGAAGAGCCCATTTTATGGGGTCATCTTTTGTTTCATCCTGTGTAACATGCCCGAAGTCTTATCTGATGCTTCCTATTTCAAGGGTATTAACACAGAGATAATTAAAGTTTTGGACTGATCTGATCATGGAATAGGAAAAAAATAGCTTAACACCCCCTTTCCCATCTTCTCCAAAGTAAATCCTAAAAATGTCCTGTTGGAAAAGTATAATTCTCAATTGAACTGTATGCATTTTTAAGTTATCAAGACTTTGGTCATTTAATTTGTATTAAACTACAGATGATTTTCCATGTGAGATTTAAGAAACATTTTAACAACAACAGGAAACTAAATCCATAGGCAACAAATAGGGAAATCTATTAACTAACTCTACAGTGCAGTCCTCTTTCATTTGATGCTTAATATAACTGTGATTTGCTTGGAATGTCCATAATCGCTATAATTAAAAGGCTGGCAGTCACCAGAGGAGAAATAGGAGATTTCAATCCATTCATTGACGTTAGCACAGCTCCTTAAAAAAACCCATCTTGCTCAGTGCTATAGTTTGGGTTGTCATTGATGCAGATTTGAACCACGTACTTTCCCCAGCTGGCTCCCTTTATAATAATATCCATCTTTACTCAGCCGAGATTGCTGGGTTTTAGAAACACGGTCTAGAAACAACGAAACCCCCTCCTTTCCTCCTCCCCATCCCGTCAAACTACATGGCTGGGCCAGAGAACGGGTGCTGCTTGCTGCTGCTCTGGGGCAGGACAGGGTAGCGCAGGAGTCCCTCATGGCCCCCCTCCTGCCTTGCTGGGTTTTTTCCAGCCTTTGTCTCGTTCCCTTTCTTTTAGGGCCCATTAGTTTTCGTATGGAATAACTGTAACTGCTCCTGTGTGAACAGAACCAAACCTGTTCCACGTACGCACACAGCCCTGGGCTCTGCCTCTGGGCATCTTGCTGGAGAGCGAAGCCCTCAACCGCCCAGCAGGCCCCGGCATCGCAGCCTGGTGATCTCCAGTACTACAAGGCTGCCGGGGGACAAAAAGACCTCAAGAACCCGCAAGAGTGAAGAAGAAAAAAAAAAAAAAAAAAAAAAAAAATCCCATCTTTTCTCTGCCGCAAGTGAATGTTTTATCATCTAAACGCTCTATTAATCAATAATTTGCATAGGTTGGTATTTTAGCACTCTCTCACAGCTTGTAGCACTGTTTTTCCCTTACCTGGTGGCAGAAAGCCCCTGGGGTGATGCAGGAGGTGGCACCACAGGCAGCAGCTCACCGGGCTGCGGGGACCAAGCTCCCTTGGCAGGGCTGGGAGACCCCTCTTTGCTCCCAGCAAAACCGGGCGGCACGCTCACTCACTACAAATTAATATTCTCACAACACCCTCCCCCCGCCCCCCCAGTCAGTCTTTGCTAAAAGCATCAATTAAGACTTTAACATTTTTGATCCCATCAATTTTCTGTTCTTTGCTTATTAAATAGATGTACTAGGGGAGTTTGAATAATAACTGCCCAAAGTTTGGGGATAATGAATAAATGAACTTTGCCAGCCTCTGGCTAAGCATGAAATTTACTGTGTAGTAACAAATGCAACAGAAGCAGCTCATACATTAACCAACCTAGCTTTGACGCACAAGTTTGCGAGCACATTATTTACTTACTTACTAAGTGAGGCTAGGCTCCAAAATGTTTTATGCAGGAAATGAAAAATGACATGTTCAGACAGTCTTTTGCATTCTCCATCACAGCGTGAAGCTGCTCGCTCACCTGTCTTCCCTTTGGTGGGTCTCTGGCCCTCTTGCCATGCACAGTGATGTTTTGCAGGACTGCACGTTTTATTTTCCTTGGGAGTTTTGCCAGGAAAGGAGCATACCAGGAACTAGGTAATTTTGCTTTTTACTTGCTAGGTCTTGGCACTTTGAAGGTCACCTGTGTGCTATAAAAACTACTTTTGTTCTATGTATTTTTACCAGCGCATGGCTCTAGCATAAGCTCCGTTACACTGTTGTAAATCCATTCATTTTTGTAGAAATCTATTAACTCGCCGTGAATTTATAGCAGTATAACTGTGAGCAAACTATGGCTGATGGCGCAGACTGGAAATATTACATGGAAAAGTGCAAAGTTCTATTGATTTTCTCTCAGGAAAAATGTGTGTTTCCTTATGATTATATTATAGATGACTCAGCTCTGGCCCCTAACAGTCATGACTCGTGCTTCCCAGCTCGCCTGCTTGCTGGCTTTTATAAGGAGCCACTGACTGCGCTGTCCCCCGGTGCAGGGACCAGGGGCTGTCTCCCCAGGTGCCCAGGGACGCACCCACCCCACCACTGGCACTAGAGGACTTCCTACACAGCACTGCAGGAGACACGCCGCCTTTCCACGGCTCTGCAGTCCAAGCACTTATTCCTAATTGATTCTGACAGCAGACGCCACGAGGAATGCTGAGATTTATGAAAGAGCAAGATTTGCCACTAGCCTCTGTCCATTAAGGGTACAGCAAAACCTCACTTTGCCCTTTGTAAATACAATCAGCAGAAGTGAGGCAGTTGCCATTTTCAGAAGAAAGAGCACTCTCAAAGGACAGATGTTTTAGCAAAAGTCCTTAACACACTCACAAGCAATAAGGCTCCAAATTCTTTATGTTTTTCCATCAAAATGTTTCTCATTCCCTTAAGCGCTTTTTAAAGACTAAATACTGTACTGAAAGCTGCAGCCTCCTCTTTAGCCAGTTATTTCCCGTGTACTACATGAATATGGGGCCAAACACAGGCTGTGTATTTAGCAGAAAAGCTGGCCCAAATGTGCAAACCAAGGCCCCAAAACCTGGTGGACTCATTCTGCATGTTTTTGAAGGCAGAAATATAGCGAAGGTAAAAGTACAGCCACGTTATCTTGGCAATCTGCTCCCTTGTTGAAGTTACCCTGAGTGCTGGGAATGAGTTATCTCTGCATGCGGGCAGGTCTTCACCAGAAAGAAAAAATGCCTATTGCTCTTGTTAGACGAGATTTTTCATCAAATCCTCAGGTTATTGTTTAGTAGTTCTGAGGTTTTACAGTGAATTGGAATATAAGAATTGTTATTCCTACTGTGGCACACTTCATTCTGATCTCAGGAAGGATAAAAAAAGTTATTTTTAGTTGCAGATTTAATATTTTTTCACCTTTAATGTGATTAAAGTCTAAAACACCTTGATAATTCTACTGCCGCTGCACACAAAAATTCCAGTTGCTGCTACATCCCTGTGCAGGTAACAGGCTACAATACAAAAGGAAGGACAAATGGAAGATGATGTATTTCCTCCCATGTTTTCTGCAAACCACACAGTATGCAATTCAAGACATAATGCACTCTGTAAGCGATGAAACAGAAGTATCAGAGCAAAGCAGTTGTATATGCTTACTAAGAGACTATGCTGAGGTATGGCTGAAGTTGAAATAGAAGCTTAAGTACTCCTAGATAGACATGCTTCAATCGTCAGCTATTTATTTACATAAATTTAGGCAGATTTTTTTTTCTTCCTCTTGTGAAAAGAACTGCTTTGTTTCTTTCCCTCAGAAGGAAGACGAGTGACCGAGAAATATTCACTGCCGTTGAGGAGAAGCAGCAGTGATGATGAGCTTGCCAGAGGACCCACAGTTCAAACCCAGGCAGGTTTCACTTTTGTGACCAGCCATTACTTGAAGGATTAGAGCTCTTGTGACATTGCAGACTCCACACGTACCTCTGCATTGAATAATTGTCCTTGAACAAGTTCATAGACATGAATGCTGGTATTAATTTAGGTGTGGTCTGACATTCAAATCTTTTTTTCCACCTGTCTTCTCCTTTCAGGTTATAAAAGACTCACCTTCCCATGTGCATGTGGAGGCCAAGGACTGTGCTCTTCAGTGTCTCATGCTCTGATGCACTTCCAGGCTTACAGCAACCACCTCCCCCAAGTTGTTCCAAACAGCGGTTCTGCTTTTTGTGGGATGATTATGGATTATTCCCCAATCCACAGGACACTAGAGCTGGCATTAAGGGGATGAACATTCTTACAAAGATTTTATCACCTTTGGATCCCCATGGGAAGTTTGCCCCAGTACAAGAGGGCTTTTATCACCACAATGTAGTAGTACGTATGAAACACAGATGTGTTTCAGTCTCACACCTGGTGAGACGTGAGTGGCAGAAATCCCTCACTATTACTGGCAGTCCTAGAAAAAGCAAATTCTGACCATCTAAGAAATTGAAAATCCCTTCCTACCCTGCTTCTAGAAGAGGACTCGGGTACGAGGTGAGGCAATGGCGCGTCCTGCTTTTGCTCCGCAGCTGCTGCCGACAGAGTCCTGCTGATGCTGTAGCTGTCACTTTACCATTTCCACAATTAAGGTCTTTTCCAAAATGCTACGCAAATGGAAGGATAAGTATCACAGTCAGACATTGAAATTTCAAAGTACTTCGCTAAATTAAGCTAAAGAAGGTCATGTTTCTTTACCAAGTCATCCTATTACCTCACTTAAAAACCAAGCATTTCTAGGATAGAAAAGTAACTGCTGTATTTACTGTAAAAAAGCCTTTTGCTTCATTAGAGGAAAGCTCACTTGGTAAGACAAATGACACAATTATGTAATTTAAAAAATCTTGAGTATTTTTTTTAAACAAATGTTGGAACCAGGTCTAGGGAATACAATATTCCAGGCTGATTTATTTTTATTTTCATTTTCCAGGGCTGATTCATCTTTTTTTCAAAGGGGCCTGGGGAAAACCAAAGCAACTTACCTTAAATGCTCCACACTGTCACACTGTCCACTAACTGCCCTGAGATAACTGGTGTCACCACAGGAAAATGCAGTTATAGCTTGTGACTAGCTGTCAGCACATTCCACTGTGGGGTTTGGCAAGACATGGGGGTGTGTAATAAATAACCGATTTAAATTTTATTTTGTTTGTGATGCACCTTTCCTCAATTCTCTGTGCTGTGACAAGGTAGGGAACAGACACAGCCGTGAAGCCTTCTCAGAGAGCTTCAGGACACAGGGAAAGGTACACGCATCTGTAAAAACTTTATTTCAAAATCTTTTTATTCAACTGTTATTCAGCAATATACAATACAGTTTATAAACAAATGTCTTACCTTGTTTCCAATCTTCCTTTAAAAATAAATATTATTGACAGTGGATATTAATTATGGTAAGATCTACCTTTTTAATTAAAATGTCTCCAAAAGAAATAATTTAATTAAAAAAAAAAAAGAAAAAGGAAATCCAAAAAACCTAAACACAATAATCTACTAAAAATATTTCCTTTCTTAGGAAGGGCTTTGACCCAACATCTTTACATACTGTCATAAAGATAACTGCTCAACAGTTCGTGCAAAATGAAAAGTCAGAGGAAATGTTTAGAAAAGAAAAAATATTACATTAAAATAAAGAAATCATAAGTGCCATGCACAGAGCAGGGCTTGACACCATAGTCTGGAAACTAGATGCATTATTCTGTGTGGTTTACTTCCTGTGGCATCCCCAAAAATATGTTCTTCCCCCCCACGTAGAATTTATCATGCTTCTTTCAGTCTCTTTCTGTCCATCTTTAAAAGTGTAGGTATTTTTTTGTCAGGGGTTTGTTCTGTTTTTAAATAGGTTCTTTTTTTGTTTGGCTGAGGAGGAGTGGAAGAAGTAGTCCGTCAGTGGTTTACTAATAAATGTATAAGCTTATGCAGTATTAACAGGGACATATATAGGAGTGGGTCTGTAGCATAAATAGGTCCTGTACCTAGAAAAGAAAGAGACAAGGGAGAGAAGGAGATTTTATTCTTTATCTTTTCCAATATAGAAGATTAAATGCAGAAGAGAAATATAGGAAGATTTATTTTTATCACTTCAGAGCCAGGGGTCAGAAGCTTAATTTTAATAGTAAAACAGCATCCTCAAGCTATCCAACGCACATAGCCTTCTCTTCCCCCTCACAAATCTAACTCCGCTTAGGTCATTTTATTATGCATTACTAATGGTATGCCTAAACTTGGCTTCAGCCAAGTTACCAGCAATTGAGATTTCTATAAATACACCTTAATCTGGTATATAGTTTCTTGAGAAATGACAGGTATCCACCACCCATTACTTTAAAGGGAAATGACAAATGCTGCGGCTGTACTCCTTGATTAACAGGACATGAACCCATTTCATTTGGAATGGGAACAGCAAGACCTTGACATCTTCTTTACCTTTTATGGGAAAGAGCAGAATTTTAAATTTAAAATGTGCACCAGAGCTATAGAAAAACAGAGGTCTGATGTGGAACACTTCTGTTACAGTCATTTCATCCAAACCCAGGGAGGGCAAGACTGCTCCCGCTCCTATGAGGTAAGCTTATGCGGCATGATATAGGGCTGCAGGGCTAGTTATGTACATGCCATCGTGGGAAAGCAGGTGCCTGTGACCTTATGGCTGTAGAAGGAGGATGCAGCTCTCCTTGGGCAGGGGCAGACACCAACGCCTTTGCTCACAGTAAGAAATGGTATCCATGTCCATACTGCAGCTAACAAGGCTGTCCCTGCCTCATATCCACTTAGACACTAAGATACTTGTTCGTTTTTTTAATTTTCTAGTTACCTGTGCCAAAAAGAGAGGAATTTACTGTGTGCCACCATGGTCCAGCTCCCCTCCCTTGTGCGGGAAGGCTGAGCGATGGGGCCAAGGTGCATTGACTCCATCTCTGAAATGGGTCACTGCTCTGCTGCCGGGAAAGAGTGAGAACAGTCCCTTCTTACGGAGAAGTTCTGCTGTCCTGGTGTAGCCTTCACCATTGCTGCAGGACAAGAGACCCCTGCCTTTCACTCCCCAAGCCCCTGCTGAGCCCAGGCAAACAAGGCTGGGCTGGTCCGCAGCAGCAGCTCTTTGGGTCCCAAGTGCCAATAGGTGACTCCTTTCCAAAGCCATGACATTCACTAGCATGTGCAGTTGTCACCAACACTGCATCATGACAATACAGGGCTGCACACAGGTGACTGATGCCTCATATGGCTGTGGGGCATTTCCACAGGGGTGAATACAAAAGCAAGAGCCCAGCCAGAGCCTTGCCCTGCAGCTGGAAAGCACAGAGACACCTGGGGAAAGGCTTCATCAGTGCTGAACACCCTACATACGGGAGTAATCAATGCCCAAAATACTGACAGCCACCCAGAAAAGTGACTGGCAGAGCCACTTTGCAAAGCGTGAAAGCTTTAAAAAAAAAAAAAAAAAAAAAAAAGTTTTTCATGTTCAGTATCTCTGAAAAAAGAATCAGGCCACTTCTATTTAGGAAACTCACTTCAGGCACCCTAATGCAAATACTTTAGTCTTGGTCTCTAGGAGATGTGAGTCTCTCTCAGCTGTGGCATGATCAAAGGAAATACCTCGAACAGTTCCCGAGTAAACCACTGCTCTTGGGCTCACTGTTCAGGCTGCCTCGTAACCTATATAGACCTCACCAGCAAAGCTAGAGTATTATTATCCAGTATCAAAAAATAGTTCATAGTAATGTGGTGTGCAAGTGAGGAACTCAAGAAATGTCTCCATAGTGCTATCTCATAGACACCTAGACTGTGTGGAGATTATTTAGTTATTAAGGTTTTAATTAAATCCTTGCATGCACAAACACATGGCTAAGGACTGCCTATATAGCAACAGCAAGCCATTAAGAGGAATTCAGGAGTTTTCTTTTTAAAGCTGAAAAAATCACTAACACACACAATTAACTCAGGTAACTAAAGGAGTAACTCGTTAAATTCTTGCTAAAAGACACTAGAAGCATGTGCAGGAAAGCGCACAACAGCTGCTAAAGCTCAGGTTCCTGGCCAGCACATGGGACAGACAATCACCAGCCCAAACCGTCCTTGCTGCTCTGAGGCAGCAACGCAAGAGCTCGCAAGCTCAGACTTGCCTTCCCTGCCCCAGGAACCAGCCCTGCAGAGCTGAGGTGCAAGGAGGGTCTGCCCCTGGAGACCTGCAGGCAGGATAAGCAACCCCCTTGTGCGCTGAGAGGGTGAGGGCAGCGGGAGCCCTGCCTGTGCTGATGCCAATCCTGCCAGACTTCCCAGCCTCCGCGCCAGCCTGGGAGCAAAGAAAGAGGGCTCTGACAGCCATTTTCTAGCCTCAGGGACCTCCCTCCTCCAGCAGGTCCCGCCGTTCCTTTAAAAATAGACAGTCAATTCACAAATACATTATATCCCACAGTTTTAGCAAGAATAAAGCCCCAACAACAAATCTATCTACACCAGCAAGAGAAAACAGCTTGCTGGCTGCGAAGGCTGAAGGTAAACCCCCATTTTCTGTCCGTCTCTGAGCCTGACATGCTATGTGTTATCTGAAGACTGACTGCTTATTCACAAATTGCAGTCACTGGCACGACAGACAGACCCATACTTCCTGTCAGCACATCCCCATTTCCAAGCTGTCAGATGGCTCGTCTCACTTCTGGGACCTGGCAAACCTGCAAGAACGCCAGCCCAGTCCCCATGTGCTATTGCCATCCCCTGTACCCAGGGATGGCAAGGACAGCCCTGCAGCAGCCAACACTCCTGGCAGCTGCCTGCAGCTCACAGGTGCCAAATTTGTGCCAATTCCACACCTGCCCACCACTGCGGTGCAGATCAGGCCTTGGGTATTTATTTATTATGCTCAAAGCCGAGGGCAGTGAGAACCCGTTTTTCCCTGCCAGGGCCGAGCTTGTTCTTTCAATGAAGAGGACTCGAGTTTGAGGAGATGCTGCCAGTTACTCAAAAAGAACGCTGCACTTTTTAAGGGGGGGAATCCCCCCTGGAAATGCTGAGGAACTCAACCTGGAGAAACAGGCTCTTGCAGCTCAAGTGCTCTTACAACCATCATACTGAAGGGCTGCGAAGGACACCGGGTTAGGATTGTTTCCGTTTTGAATGGAAAGCAGTATTAGTCACAACTCCATGCTGTAGCTGTGTGCCTGCTTACCGAAAGAATTCCTACACCAGTTTTACCTTTAGGTACTGGTTTTAGTTTCAATCTCAATGCGGAACTGCGAATTAATGCAACAGTCCAAATTTTTTGTCTTTTCCTCCTGTAGAAATTGCCATTGTTTTTAACCTACATTCTCCATCTTAATTCAACAGCAGAATGTGAGTTCAGAGTCTGTTAACAGAATCTCGGCAGTTAAATAAAACGTATTTTTTAGAAATTCTTTGAAAGCAATTATTCTTACTGACCACCAACTATAAGCTGCTTTTTTTCATACTGATTCAGCGTTACTCTGCTCTAAGACTTCAGGCAGTAGAAGCAGATACTCAGACTTCAGAATTCTCCTCCCTCTGAACAGAAGCAGACTGGAAATACCATTTCCAGTAAATTCTCCCTGTTTAGTTAACCTGAACCCTTTTCATTATAGGTACTATTGTTTATAAACAAGCTGGACTTAAATGTCCTCAATTCAGCTTTTACTGCAGTAGTCGAAGTCTTGACTTTTACTGAATAAATTGCTACATTTGTAGATGTAAACAAACAGCATGTGGTCTTGACCACTAAGTATCTGGATTGACCCAGATTTGAGAACAGGCAGTTTCTATCCAGAGACTTTACATCAGAAGTACACAGTTACTCACAAACTACAGACCCTTACAAGAAAACATTTCATTTATATTTTGAATATTCATTTGATATTGTAACCTTATTTATCACTACACAGATTTACAATTTTGCTTTTAAATTATTTATATGCACATAGCTAAAAGGGAAGGTCTACCACTAAGCAGAACAATAACAAATTGTTATGTTTGTGTATGGTGAATTGCTCTCTGGCATCACTCATCCTTTTTTTCGATTTACAACATAATAATGTTTTACTGTAGTTTTCTATTTAATAATTTGTTTTGTACCAGCATTCATCAAAGTTTGACTTAAACAGTTCATCCAACTGAAAACAAACATTAATTAACCAAGTGACTTGGGACACATGGAAAAAAATGTGATGATTTTTTTGCAAGCTATATTTAACCAACGGCCAAAACCACAGTTTCCAGCAGTTTCCTATTTTTCTTCCTAGAAAGAATCTGAAAAGTTCCTTGATGTCCCTTTCTGAGATAGATAGTGGTAAAAAGCAGTGGCCCATATAATAAAAAGCTGAAAGACATCAGTAGTCTATTTTCCTTGAAAGATGACAGAACACCTAAATCTGACTGCCTATTCATGATGGAGCTGGGACTCCGGTTGGCAGTATCACGAGACATTTCTCTGTAATGGCTTTTATGCAGTGACCTGTTAGCCTCAGCCTGTTTCCTTACAGAACAATGTTCAATTAAAACTCTCAAACCTGGCATTTCATTAAGAGGTGAGAGATCAAACTGACCATATAGATTGATTTAGTCTCTCCATCCAGAAACTTTAGACTGCACTTGAGACATATTCTTGGAGAAATTGCTCCTGCTATCTTGTAGCTATGGAAAAAAATAGGGGTTTATAGGGGTTGTTGGTCAAGGATCATTACATGCAATAACCTCCTAGATAAAACAAATTCTCTCTCACTGACATACATTTGGAGCACTTCCACTGAATTGAAGGGAATTTACCAAACTTCAGATCTAAGAGCTTCTTAGAAGTTTTTAATTAAAAAGACGCCATTACTAAAGTCACTATACACTTACTGAACTGAAGAGATAATAAGCTACACCACATTAGAATTATTTCGCAGTCTGAGACATGATCTTATAAGCTGCATATATCCTTCTTCTACTCTTAAATACTTACAGCACAATCCACACACTGCATTTTTGCTGTCGGGGTTTTTTTAAGGCTTGTAACTGGTGCCTTAAACTTCATACTCCTCACCAAGTGCCAATTCTCCAGGATGCCGTGCAGAAGCGTACCCAGAGCCTGTGCTAACTTTAGCACACTCTCGCAGCTAAACCCTAGAGCACTGCATGTAACATGAAGTGCTCTTGTTACAAGAATTATGTGATACTATGTAAATCTATGCAAAAATACTAAACTATGGGGTCCCCATTGCTCCTGGCTTTCAGCTGGCTGTGGATCATCATGCCTAGGCACAACTAGAAACAGCTCCTGAGCTGCCTTTTGGTGTTGCTAATTTTGGCAATGGTGACTTCCCACATATTTATAAGCAACTGCATGGGATCTGCTCACCACTGAACCTGCCTAGAAGGCACGATGACAAAATTAGTTTTCTACCCACTACACATTTTTATTTACGATTCGCTGAATTTTGGAACAGCTTTCCATAACTCATCTCAAAAAAAAATGCCTCATAGAAGTCAGCAGACATATTTATTTCTACACAACCATGCACGTATAAGCTAGTGATCCTGCTTTCTTCCTTCATCCATGCCATCAAGGTTTTTAAGGTCAGGAGTAAGGTCTTCTCACGCAGCTGCGTGAAACTATCAGCATTGCCCTCCACATCATTCTTCTTGAAAATGCCCGTGTTTCACTTTCCTTATCCACACTGTAGCCTCAAACTCTCCAGGAAACTGAAACCAGCTTTACTGGCCAGAAGATACTGGCGAGGGTTTTGTAAAAACTGTGTCATCATTTTAGGTCTTCTCAAATACACCTGAGTTTCATAGTTTGTCTACCTTCTCACTTAAGATACCCACTGCTACGTTCAGGCCTACATTTAGAAGTGAATTGCCAAAATACCATGTAACAAGGGTAACTGAAAGCCACTCCTATCCTAATTTTGGAAACTCAACAGGTTTTAGTAGTTCAAATAAGATTCCATTTGCATTTGGAGTATTTAGCACTCCTGAAATGACCATGTCTGACTCGCCCATATCTAGATCTATTTACATGCTGGGCTGAACTCATGTGACTGAACACAGAGGTGAGGTAGAATGTTAAGGCGTGATAACGCTACAGAGGCTGCATACAGGGCAGCACAATGCAAACTTCCAGCACAGGCAGAAAAGTTAAGTATGTGTATTTGAGGAAAATCCAATTCTTTGTAGTAGCCTGTTCTTAATTTTGATTGTTCTTGATGTGACATCTGAAAAAGCCCATCTAGGACAGAAGACTTTGGTGTTTTAGTGGTAAACCACTGCAGGGGTAGCAGAAAGGCACGGGAATTGCCGCATATTGAAAGGTATGACGCCACTGGTAAGGAGACCAGCAGAACCTTGTTTTCTTGAGAAGCAGCATCTTCTAGCTCCCTGAGCATTTCAACTGACACGCTTAACCCCCCACTTTGAGAAAGGAAACTACAACATGGCTAACCACCCGTGAAGCCCCTGTTTTAGCATACGCTGTGAAAAATGGGTCATGTACATCACATAGTTATGGACAGATTAGAAAACAAAGAAATTGGATGGCAAGGAGAGGGAGGTGTAGTCATGCAAGGAAATGATGCAGAAGGAAAAGTTTGGTTCTGATACGAAGCTAAGAAAATAAAGATTCCTTCTGCAGTGTTGATTTTCTAAAGTACTGCAGTGCTTTGCTGGAAGTCAACCTTTGTGAGTGCCTGAGGGGTCGGACAGATGTAGGAATTGGTAGAGAAGTTGAGTGTATGTTTCTTAAGGCACTTGCAATTATTGAGGTGGATTTCTGATCACATTAGAGCTCTTTTCAACTGAGACTCATTAATTGTTCTCAAAATGCTATGACTGACAATCCCTTCCAAACATGCATATGGTACACAGATCAGTCAAGTGCTCAATTATCCTCTATGGAGGCTCTTCCCTTTTTCTCTTAGATCGTAAGGACATTATTAGACATAAGCTACAGGATTAGATGGACAATTGATCTGATCCAGTTCGACAGTTGCTGCAAGTCTGTGTTGCAAGACACTTTTCTATTAAACACAGCTACTGACAAACAGAAAGAGGGGTAGTTGAACTAGTGGATTTGATTAATATACGGATGTGCATATCAGATAGAGAGCAAGAAATAATTTTACCTTTATTAGAAATATTTCTACTTTTTAGGTTGCCAGAGAAATATGCAGCTTCATTGTCAATAGGCTGATAAAAACTCACCTCCCACTAAAGTTACAAGAAGTAGGGACACACAATACAGGAAACAGTTGGTACATTTTCCCTCAATATCCCCACTTCCCTTCTGTGGTAGCCAAAGATGTACAGAGCAGTCAGCAGTCTTACTGAAAGCCTCACTCCATGTCTTCCAAATGCTACATTTGACTATGAAAATTGCTGTATTGAGAGAAGGTGGTGCCCCTGGAAAGCCCAGCACAGCAGCAGCTGAGCCGATTCACATGGAGCTGTGCCTCTGAGGGGCTGCTCTTGGGATCTGTCCTACACTGGAGACAGCCAAATAAACTGCCCAACCACTCCAAATACCCACTCTTCAGAGAAATTAAGGAAAAACTTCAAGAAAACACCAGCACATGCTTCAAGAAAACACCGAGACTAATTTATAGCAAGCTCCAAAAGGAAACACCGCCACAGACAGTGTCAATGTAGAATAGAAATGTATCCTGAATACTTGAAAAGAGTCATTCATGCTATATAGATTATACAGCTTAAATATTTTACATTGGGCTGCAATTAAATAAGCCAGTAACTTTCCTCCTTTGAGACCTGCAGCTGGTCTCTACTTTGTAGTACATTCCCATAAAGAGACTTCTGCTTTGGTATCTGTGAGATGATCTCTCCTCACCAACTATCTTACTAAAGAGCATGCAACTATGGATTTGTTTCATTTCCAGAATTTTCTGCAGTTCCATGATCTAAAACTAACCTAACATAACCAAGCACCATTAATTCACTCCTCGACTCTTGAATAATGAGAGATACAAAATTCTTTGTAATGTGATTTGGTGGAAAATGAATTTTGAACTAAAACTTACAGAAAAATAACTAACTAACTACATTAGTGGTAATTCAGGTGAGAAATAAGCATCCAGCCCTAGCCATCCTTCTCAGTACTACTATGTGAGCAAGTCCACAGCATACTGATACACACAAATAGCAAAAAGCACAACTCAAACTCCCCAAACCATGAGGCAATGAAGAATACTGGTAGCGGGTTTCAGTTACTGAGCTTTGAGGTGGGTCTGGGCCACATTCTCAAGTTTTTCATTATAAGCAGGAGGAGCCACATTGCGAAGCACAGGCAAGCTAGATACGGTCACACAATCCCGTAAATCGACACCTCAGGAAAAGACTTGCAATAAGAGTCACACTGGACAGAATCACAGATTTACATGCTGTAATTGATACAAGCTGTAAATATTTGCAACCCAGAAACAAAGAACAAGACACTGTAGTTCTCACTTCACTGACTTTTAGAGTACTTTTGACTTGATCAGGATTAGGAGCAAGCTGCCAATGTAGTTGTAATTACCACTCCAATCAGAATTACTAAAGTTAAGCAGATCCGATTGCAGATTATCTAAGGATTTTTTTTTTAAAATAACCCTATCGTGTCCATACTTAAAGAACAGAGCTAAGCGTGTTATCAGAATACATAATGACACAGGGAAAATGGCTGTATTGAGAGCATATGCCTGAAAAAAAGCAGAGCCTGTGATTTACACAAAGAAGGGATCACTTTTTTGCTGTAAACAAACGGTGAGATTTTGGGAATGACCCACAAATACACAGACCCTCCAAACCTTTCCAATAATTGATATTTACTAGATATTAGCTAACTGAAGACATTGCCATGCCCTAGATCTAAGGCAGGCCAAACTTCATGGAATAAGCCAGCAAGGGATTATTTGGAAAAACTGTGGACATGGGATATTCCTCAGTGCCCTCTTTACATGTGACATCTCCCGCTCCCTGGCGTGAGAGGGATTCAGATTAGAACAGATTTTAAAATTTATAAAGTAGTAAAGTAGTTCTAATTATACCAGTTCAGTGAATTTTACACATGACCAATAAAATGACAGACATAGAAGACTGTGTCCATTAGAGGACTTACTAACTGTGCACTGCCTCATTTTGAAGTTAGCAGCCGCTCCTAGGACACGCAAGGCTGCTCTGCTTCCTAGCCACAGCCATGCAAATGCAGGGTAAGACCAGATATTACGGCAACTACTTGACACCCTGCATAAGTTTCGTTAGCACAGCTCCCTTCTCCAGCCGTGGCACAATGATCTGCGCACCGCGATCACACTGACTTCTCCACAGAGTGCAGTTGCTGCTCTACCGAACTGTTCTTCTTTCCAGCTAATAAAATTGCCTCCCAACTGATAACAGCCTAGCAATATAAAATACTCAGTTGTTAACCGCTGTTGTGACAAATAACACCATTCTGCTGACAACCCCATTTTTTCCAATACAAACCTACTTGAACTGTTTATTATTGACATACGGGACTGCTCTGCCATTATCTAATTTTAAAAAACACATAGTAAACAGCAACAGTGAACCTGCCAGCATTCTTACTGCTTTAGCAAAGCTAAATCAAACCCCAAACCAAACCCTTTTTATTACCAGCACAGTCCTGTCAGGCTGTGTTAGGTAAAGAAGACACACCTTCTTCACAGGACTACTGTAAGATTCACTTCCTGGCAGATCCTCCTTTATTTTTGCTTTCCAACTACAGAAACACCACTATTAATATCCTTCTCAAAACTACTACCATTAAGATTGTCTTGACATTCTTTCTGCTATGACTGCTAAGTATACCACTTAAAGTATTAAGGACCTATACAATCCACAACACAGTTCAAGTGTTACTTTATACATCAGTAAAGCTGCATCAGTATAGCAGAGGTGACGAACGCATAACAATATCTGCCTCTTGTAAAATATACAAACTAAGTTAGCTGGTACTGTAAACTAAGACTCCATTTTGCAAAGTATCTATTGAAACCCTACATAAAGAACTAGCAGTATATGTGTATTCCTGCCCCAAATGCTGTTTGTTCATGCAGAAAGACACACAATTGCACTCAGCCTTCCCTCATACAGATTTCTAATTTTCACTCGCTAATGAATCAATCTCATCTAGAAATCTAGACCAGCATTAGGTACAGCTTCCACATTCATTAGAAAGACCTGGAACACCCCTTTCATTCTGTTCAGTAATATCTTTTTAAACATTTTTTCATCTATACCTTGAAGATCTTAAAGAAATTCAAATAGTATTCAGATTTCTTCAAGGACACTGCACAGGCTTTACTAGAATAGGTTAGTACATTTTTTTTCTGTCCTCCGGGGAACAAGCAAGAACCGCTGAAAGGAGGTTACTCAAATAAATTGCATTTCCACAGTACAAAAACACCCTGGCACAGCTTGTTTCTGCCCTAGGTAATGAGGTGACACGGTACTGCAGTTCGTGCTTTTGTCCAGTTTGAGAATTAATCCACATTACACACACACAAAAGAAGAAATTTGTCCTCACTTGTCCCCAAAGCAGTCTAATTTGCCTAGATATTAAAGTGCTAGTGATGTGTATTTAATTAGAATTCTTTTTGCATGTTTATTATCCAGTGACATTTAGGAGGTCAGCCTGATAATTCATTTATGGCCTCTGTCTTGCTACTTTATTTAATGTAAAGGAAAATGTGATGTGACCCAGGTTACATTTAACTACAAATAACAACAGAATGTCAGCTCATGTATGGTCTCATAAAAACCACAGGGGGAGTGAAGTAGACCCAGACATTACCGAGTTGGAAAGGTAGGGAGCCTAAGCTGAACAGCAACATAGAGAGACTTTCCCTTCTCACTATTCTGTGTAATGTTCATCTATCAAAGATAAACGAGCTCCATGGGCTGTTTCTCAAACTAGCATGCAGAGTCATTCAAATTCTGCAAAGCCAGGAAAACCCTAGACACAAACCCTTACCCAAAGTTAATCCAAACTCAACCACAGCCACTCCAAACAAAGGCCCTCTAACCAGCCGCAGCTCGTTACACTCGAGAAAACAGCGTTTTCATTTACTTTCTTGTCTCTAAGCTGCAAAAAAAGTACTTTTCGCTTCCCCGTGCACAATGGAGATCTAACAGTCTCCCACACGGTCTCCTGCCTCAAGGTAGGTTGCCACAGCTTGACTTAGTGCATGTACTGCTCTCGCGAGCATCACGGCGAGCTGCACATGCACACAGACTGCAGAATTGGGACCTGGTCCTTTATTATCTCAGGCCATGTAGCCCACAAGCAGACTTCCTTCTGCCTCAGACATAAAAGGCTTTGGGGGGGGGGGGGGGGGGGGAGAGGGGGATAGGCGTGAAGACTTATTCTCTTCCTTGCTGTGAACACTTCATCTCTGCATAACACATGAGTCTCTCTGCGTCCTTCCTAGAGCACTCTAAGCGTAATGAAGCACAGTTTCTTGTTTCACACTCCCATCTTTGTTTATTTTATTTAAAGCTTTCACTTCAGAGCTTTGAGGCTAGAGATCAAACAAATAAAAGGGAATTTGGAAGCTGCAATGTCTGATCAACATTCTGCTCAGAAGTTAAACTAAAAATTGCCCCCAAGCTGATAGACAGGCACTCATTTTGGAGACCATTTGGTAGGATGTAATACGTCCTATCTGCCTCCCAGAAGGTCAGTATGAAGATCCTTGTTTATTACTTCACTTATCAGATGACAAAGTTAGTCTCGTGACTAAGGCACTGGACTTAAATTTCAGAGATCTGAAATTAAGTTTTCACATTTAATTTCACAGCTGCCGCACACTCAACAAAGTTGGTCATCGCTCTTCCTGCCATTTGTCCGTCTCACCCATTTGGACTACAAACTTTCTGGGACAGAGACACTGCACGTTTTGCTCAGTGATGCTCCTATATCCCCCCCACCTACCCAGTAAAAACTAGGAACACTTCCAAACACATTAACACTATATGTGCCCTTTCATTTGTTCACCCTGATTTTTTTCCTACAGCAAAAGATTCCATTTGTGTCTATGTATTTAAACTGAAAGCTAAATATTATTTTCCTTTAGAACCATATAGACAAGAACTCCCTCTCTGGTAGTATTAAAACCAATGATCTTACCAGCAGATCTTTGCCTCCTTGCAGCCCAAGTAACATGTTCTCAGTTTCCGCTTCAGCCTACCTTACGGGCAGACAAGCGGTAATCTTTTTGACTCTCATGAGACCGCAGCACTAAGTTTTTATATGGTAGTTTAAACATTAAAGATAAAATTCTGTTTGAGTAGCTAATATTTCCGGCATACTGGCCAATGTTTCTGTTACACTGGATCTATTCCCTTATATACTATAATGCTGATCACAAATTTCTACCAAATACAACTTCAGATGACATGTCCAAAACTATGGATTTTCTGTTTATACCTGGTTTGTCAGATGAGACTCTATGCTCTTTACAGAATCTCACTGACAGACACATTTATTCTAATAAGTTCACATTTCAGTTCAACTAGAAGATGTAAAGAATCACATTTTTCCACAGTGCATGACTGGGACTCCACCTGAAATCAACAAGAGCCCTGCAGGCACATCTGAAAGCAGCATTTCATCTATAATCACATTTATTGGAATACAAGCACACAGAGGCCCTATCTAACTACACTGAACATACTGGGAAGATTGCTATTGCAAGGAAAACAGGATTAGAACACAATTCATGCAGGACACTGTGGCTAGTGCCATGCCATCAGCTTTTAGGCAGAGCTCTCCAGTGTATTAAATGAGGGTGTTTCTTAATCACTGCTGGCAAATCCATTGTTTGAGCACATTTCTGCTTTTACACAGAGGAAATATCCCTGTGTACAATGAAAAGACTTACAAATGCTAAAGACTTTTGAGAGTAAATGTATGAGATGATTCAATTATTACACACAGGTTTGGTGCAAGTACTTATCTGTACGTGTGTTACAGAGCTCCAAATATGCTGCTATGCCAGTATGTAATTCGTACTGCAACACAGGGTTAGGTCCTGCAGTCTTACGCACCTACGCGAACAAAGATTTAGTTTGATTTGATAGCCCTAGCGTGTGGAAAACCGGCTATGACACTGCCTTGAGGGCGTGGACTCAAAACAGGACTTCCAGTTTCCAGAGGTAAAAAAAGAGGGGGAAAAAAAAAAAAAAGTATTTCCTATAAAGAGACTGCATTATTTACAGTGAAAAATAATTACTGTACCTGTATTAGCTCTAAACAACACCACTTCAACATACAAATGGGAAACTCTGAAGCTCAAGGATGTAATTTTCTTTTAAGGTATTTTGAAGAAAGTTTAGTGCTTATCCGACCCAAGTGACAGCACTGGAGACCCAAGTCTTCGATTTCCTCACAAGAGCAGGTGATATCCCTGCAAGTTCTCATCACGCTGACCTCCACGTTAGTTTTTATCCACACGCCTTTATTCTGGGTAGGGAGCAACACTTCATGTCTAGGGGAGATAAATCCATTTCTTGCCTCTACACCAAGCTGTCTCCCTCTGCTTCAAACCAAGTGCCTGGCCCAGACAGTCTTTCTAAAATACACCGGTGATAGGGACTGGAACAGCAACCAGCAATCTGCTTCACAAAAGCAACCAAAGAGACATCTCGTGGTAACAAGTCTCAGACAGTTCTGGTCCAGAACGCACCTGAATCAGGAACTTCGAGGGCCAAGTCTTTCAGCTGCTAACCTCCTGAGCCACGCTGTGGCTGATGGTTTATTGATAAGCAATTACAAGCAGCTCCAACCTGCCACAGGTATGGAAATTACAATAAATCCAGGAGAAGCCCGTAATTCAGGGGGTCTTGGTTCAAGCGAAGTATTTTTACAGAGGACCATACCAAAATACAAAATCAGTTGCCTCCCTTGTATGGAGACAAAAGCAACTGCTGGTTTATACCTTCCTAAGTCAGTACTATGAACAAGAACAGGAGTCCTGTGATCTCTACGCTGACTTCAGCCTTCTCCCAGCACAGAAACTGCCACGGAGTGGCACTGTGCACAGATACTAGTGTGCACAGGAGAGACGTCACAGCAGGAAATTTTGGTTTAGCCCATTTTGTAGCCCTGTTAGCATCAGTCTCTATCTGGAGATCCCCACAAAGTCTTTTTCTGCATTCCACTACCTTTTTCACTGATTTAAATCATTCCATTATCTCCACTGCTGGCCACAATGCTTGTAGTTTATTTTCAAAATTTAATCCAGCCTAGAAATGATGCAGCAGTGCCACATCCCCGAACCACAGACATGTACAAAATCAGGATAGACAGCAGTTTAGATGATCCGGGCAGGGGGTCTTGCCCTAACAGACATATTTGACATGCTGTCTTGGCGGCACACACTCACATCCATCTGTTGAGATGGAACTGAGCCCACTGCACTTCCATCGTCCTGTTTTTAGTTCAGATGCATAACATAAGCTCTGGGTTCAGTAGGCAGGGCACACAGTGCCGTGAATCCTAAACCTAACTTCCATTGTCAATGTGGAAAACGTTGCAAGAATTCTCACTGTGGGGAGTGGAAAGAGGAAACACGAAAACAACCACCAGCCCTGGGCTCCTAGGAGGAAAGCAGATCTTTCCAATAGGAAAACAACAGATCGTGAGCCTTACAGTATTCAGTTTAATTTATTGCGGTCAGTGAATTCACCAAAAGCAAACTGTACTTTTTTATACGCCCACAGGCACCTGTAGTTAGACCTCAGGAATTACCACTTTGTCTTCCACTAGACACCAATGAACAGCCAGCTTAGTCTTAAGAATGGTAAGGAGTAAAACCTAGTTTTCACATATATTTCTACAGGAGAAATAAACTAAAATTGTTCAAAAAAACAGCGAAAGGTAGTAGTCGGAGAAAACACGGCACCTGTAAAGCACCAGCAGGTCACAGTGACCTACATACAAATGATTTCCATTACTGTGAGCCAAAACCTGCAACAGTTTGCCCTGAGAGCGTGAAGAGGTATCAGGAAGAAGTGTGAACGTTCCTGCGTGAGGATTATGAACCTGCATCAGAAGAGACTCAGCAGAGAGGGGAGCTCAGGGGTTTCCCTGCACAGTCCGTGGCGTAAATTTTTTTCCCTTCTTCCACAGATAACTTGGCAGGGACATTTGTTGGACCTCGGTTAAGTGACAGTGGCCGAGAGGGGAGCTAAAGCCCAGTCAGAGCAGCACCACACCTCTGAAGCTTCAAATACCTTTGCAATCCACATTTAAGTCTCTGTTCTTTGCTGCTGTCATTAGCGTAAACAAAAGTTTACAACGGCCTTCTCCGGCTAGCCGTAACGTGGTGATGTGGCATTATTAACTTAATACGGCATTAACCGACAGACAATCGGTATTAGCACAACGTTTACGTTTGCAAACCGTTCCAGAGCGTAGCATCTCCAACTCTTATCCTGCCAGCAACTCAAACGTGGAGCTCATCGCACAGCAATTGACATTTCCCTTCCGAACCCGTCACCTGCTCTGCGCGGGCCCCGTGCCCGCCCCGGCCGACCAGCCCCCGCCACCGCTCGCCGATTTCAGTTCTCTGCAGAACAGCCGCGGCATTTCGCTCACTTGAGGCCGCAGCTGCCGTTTACAACACCCCGCCCGAAACGCTGCAAGGGGGGGCCTCCGACAGCGGGGCCTCCCGCAGCACCTACCCAAAGGAAGCCGGTCCCCGCCTTGCCCTCAGACCCGCCGCCCCAGCCCCTCGCCTCGGCGCCAGCTCCCGACGAGGCAGGGCGCGATGCCCCGGCCCAGGCCCCGGCTTCTGGGCTCCTTCGAGCGCGTTTGCTTCCCGACTCGGGTGCGATTACTTGGCTCGAGCGCTCGGCCCAGCGCCAGTCCCGGCCGCGACCGTCGCAGGTAGCGGTGCCCTAGCCTAAACCGCGCGGCGGGACTCGGGGAGCCGCGGCCGGGCGGGGGAGAGGGGCGCGCCCCCCGCCCGCGCCCCCGCGCCCTACCTGACCCGTGCTGCTGTCGGAGGATGGCGGCCTGCCCGGGCGGCGGCGAGGCCGAGGAGGCGGCGGCGGCGGCGGCGGCCGCCGAGGCGGTGGCGGCGGCGGCCCCCACCTCGGCCGGGGGCGGCGGCGGCGGGGGTGGCGGCGGGCGCTCGCCGGGGCCAGGCGGCGGCGTGGGCCGGGCGGCGGTGCCGTGGCGGCGCGGGGCCGCGCCGCTCTGGATGTGCGAGACCGCCTCGGCCGCCTGCACGTCGGGCGGCGCGAAGCGGGAGAGGACGCGCAGCAGCGCCTGGGCCTTGTGCTCCTGCGTCTCGTCGTCGCTGTAGTCCGCCACGCGGCACTGGTAGACGCCCTCGTCCTGCCGCCGCACGCCCGAGAGCCGCAGCCGGTGCGAGATGTCGTTGCCCTGGACGCGGACCGTCTGCAAGAGAGCGCACCGCCGGGCGCCGCCTCAGCAGCGGCCGCCGGCCCCGCCGCCTTCCCCTTCTTCCCCTTCCCTTCCCCAGCGGCGACCCGCTCTCCCCGGTGCAGCCCCGGCGGAGCTCGCTCCCGCCCCAGGTACGCGTCTTTTGCTGTCCAGAACACCGCGCCTGGGCCAATTCCCCCCGCCAGCCGAGCGCACCGGACGTTTAAGCCCAGCACCTCGCGGCTACGGCCCCCAAGGCGCCATCCAGAATGAGCCCCTACCCCGCCACCACGCCCCGCCCCGTCCCCCCGTCCCCCTCCCGGGGGTCGTCTCTCCCCTCTCCCCCTGCCCAGTCCCGCACGGAGCCCCCGCAGCGCTCCCAGGTGCCGGGCAGGCTCCAACCCGCCCGAACCCGACCCTCGGGGAAAGCCCAGCGCCCCGGGGGTGGCCCCGCGCCCGCTGCAGAGGGCCGAGCCCTGCCGGGTGTAGCGCCGCCCAGCGGGGACCGAGGAGGGCTGGGGCGGAGGCAGTCCCAGGCCCGCATCGACGGGAAAGGGGCTCGTTTCTTGCAGGACAGGGAGAGAAGGGGGTCGCCACGGGCGACCGGGGTTTGCAGAGGGCAGGCAAAAAAAACAATCTTCTCTCCTGGTCCGGCCCACAGTCCTTTTCAAACGTGGCTAAGGAAGGGCTGTAAGGCAAGCATCGCCTCCTCTCGATTTGCGAGGAATGAGACGTGACTGCTAAACCAGCAACAGATGGTAACGTTTCGACCAAGCGACAACACACCGAGGAGGGGAAACGTGCCACGCTCCCGCCGTGCTGCAGGAGCGGGGCTGCCAGCGAGCCCAGCTGCATTCATGTGTCAGGAAAGGAGGGGGGCATGCAGTAAATCCCACGTGTATGGGAGGAGGGGTGCACACCACCCAGCTCGAGCTGCACTTACGCTGATTTTGGTTGCATCCTTATTTGTTACCTAAAAGAACAGAAAAAAGGGGAGATTAAACTCAGCTCTGCCAGCACACAACAAGATGCTCATATTCCCACCCCGGTGCAAGGACAGGATACGGACAGATGCAACTTTCTCTGCCTGCCATTCACACAGCCTGTGTGTGGCTGGGGGCGCGGGGGGGGGGGGGGGGGGGGGAGAGTGTTCCCCAGGCGATGGGGAACGCAGCAAACCAGCGCTCAGCCCCGGGGACTGTTTTGGTGAAGCTCCTGTGGTGCCCACAGAAGCGCTGCCTTTACAAAGGGTGCAAACAGCAGCCAAAGAAATGCTTGTTGCATGCTGTGCTGCTCGCAGTCACTGACAAACACTGGGGAAGACACTTTACCAGCAGCATTAGCACAGCGGTGAAGTGCTTGGGCAGGATGGATCCCACACTGCTCAGAGCAGAGCTTCGGTCCTGAAACATCCTGGGAGCAGGTATCGCTCAGCAGGTTTCGTACTTGGTTATTTTTTTGTCTCCAGCCAACTACTGTAAACCTAAGCGATGCCTCAGAGCTCACTTATGCGCCTCCCAGGGCATCATTCTCCAGGCATGCCCTGTCATCATTTATTGTAAAAGCAACTCACGGTTTTTATATAAGGTTAAAGAAGACATTTAAATCCAAGCGATTTATTTCCCTGTCTGACAACTGACTTACACTTTCCCCAGCTAGGCGGCATCGCATTAGCTCAGAGTGTCTATATGCTTTGCATCTCTATTTGAGCTCTGCAGGAAAACAAGCGTGCCACAGAGAGGGGAGCTGGCACAGGCACAGAGGCTGCCGCGGGGCACCCTGCCGGTGCAGGGGATGGGGGGCTGGAGAGGATGACGTGCCCTGCGCAGTAAGGCAACGTGGCCTGGAAGTCCTCCTTTACCCGGCTCCTCGTACAGCCCCGTTTGGCACCAGCAAGGTGTCTTGCACCGGGGCGGGGGGGGGGTGGGTGGGGGGAGGCTGCAGAATGAACTGGCTTATGTTGGGGAAATGCAGCTGAAAAATTTAGACTAGAGCCTACCCTTGTGCCAGGCGGCTTGCTAGGGGGAGGGGAAAGGACACGCAAGATTTAAGTCTGCTTCACGCATTTTAATTACTATATCCGACTGCCTGAAAATGTCTTGCTGAGCTCCAGATATGGACATAGGTGCGTACGCGCACCCCAAGAAACTGCACGCATTTGTATATGCAGATTGATATGTACTTAACATACCAAGAGAGAGGTGTATCCCTCATGCCTTTCTCTATCAGTGAACACACAGAGGCTCGCCCACGTTTTACAACAATTCCTAGCTCAGCCCACAGCAGCACTGGTTTTTGCTTGTCCCCACTTCGTACTACAGCTATTTTTGACTGCCTCCCTTGGGTCCTCATTGCTGATTTTGCAGCGGGACATTTTTCATTTTCTATTTACAATCCTTAAAGCACTGACTTTTTTTCCTGAGGTGAAGTCCCCCACGGTGCATGCCCTGTCCTCCTCCACCTCAGGGAGGGCCTGGGGATGCCAGCGCTTCCAACGGCCCGCTGGCACGGGGCAGAGGAACAACTCTCCTCTCTGGGACTGCTGAGTTTATTCTGATCACCCTCCGAGCATGTTGCACTCTCTGAAGAGCTATAGCTCCATAGGACTGTATTACCTTGCTCCTGCTGCCGGGTACACTGATGGCTAATTCGTGTGCAAGTTCTCTGGCTGGTTCTTTAAGGTACCACCACTGGATTTCCAAGGAGTAAGAGGTGGATCCGCTGGCTCGGAAAGCACAAGGCATCTCAATATCATCTCCCTCCCTAACAGTCACATCTTTGGGAACTTCAGTAAAGGTAGCTGGGAGGGGAAGATAGAGTTACAAGGGCTGGTTAACGGGAGAGATTAAAAGACAAGATCAGTCCTTTTCATGAAAAGCGTAACGTGAGCTGCTTCATTCAGCTCAAGGGCTAAGCGCCGTCCGAGACGCGGGTTTCCCGTAGTGCGGCGACCGCAGGATAAGCGGAGCATCCAGGACTGCGCACCCGGGGCAGGGCCGAGCCGGTCCCCGCCGCCCTGCAGCCCGGGGCCGCGACCCCAGCAGAAAGTTCGAAGAGGCCCTTAAAGCCCCTCGTCCTCCCGAGAAAGCCCTCCTCGGCTGGATAGAGGGGCACCAGTGTCCCGCTGCCCCCTCCCCCAGATCCGGCGCGGGGACCCGTCCCGGGCTGCGCGCCCGCTGCGCGCCGCTCCGCGCCGGTGGCTGCGAGGCGCCGAGCCCGCGCTGCCGGCAGCTGCGGCCGCAACAGTGCCACCTTGTTCTGCAAAAAGTCCCCCCCCCCCCCGGGCAGCGCTCCCTGCCCCCCCGCCGGCAGCACTTCCACAGGAAAAAGCGGCGGGGAGGCCGGGACTCGGAGCAATCGCCGGCAGGGGCGAAGCGGCTGGGGCTCAGCTGCGGGCGGGGCGGCGAGCCCCCGCCGGCACCGGAGCCCCGCCGGCTCCCGCCAGCAAGTTGCGTCCGGAGAGGCGGCTCGCCAAGGGAAGAGGCAGAAGTTTCCTACTCACCGGTGACGATGAAGAGAAGAGGCGCGTTGAACATCAGGTAACAGAGGGTGCAGAAGAGCCCCCGATTTTCCATCGCATCTATGTGGGCTGCGGGCGGGGGCCGGGCTCGGGGCGCAGCCGGGCACGCCTCAATCCATCGCACGCCGCGGGGCCGGGTCGGGGCTCCTTCCCAAAAAGGCAAAGCCGCCCGACTAGCCTCGGTTTGTGGGGAAGCACATATAAAATCCACAGCCGGCCGCTCGGACTCGCTCGCAGGTGGAAGCGACGTTTCTGGGAATGAAGCGATAAATCTCGTCCCGGTTCTTCGGTGCTCCGCCGCCAGCGGGATTCAACTGCCCTGCGCTGAATGGGGGCTCCTGCTGTCCGCCAGCGAGGAACCGACGCCGGGCTCCCCTCCGAGACCCATCACACTGACAAGCCCGCTCTCGGAGCTCGCAGGAAGGGCCGGCGAGGCGGCAGGGACGAGCCTCCTCTCTCCCCGCGCCTGGGGAGCGCCCAGCGTGCTGCCGTCGCGGCCCGGGCTCAGCCCTTGCACGGGCGGCGGCGCGACCCAGCCCGCCTGGCCTCTCCCCTCCCCGGCGACGAGCGGCCCGACCGCAGCTGCACCCGCGGGCCCGGCCCCCGCCTCCGCCGCCGCGCACCGCTCCGCCCCCAGCGGGAGGCCCCGCCTGCCGCCCGCCCGCCCGGCCGCGGCGCGCCGCGGCCCCTCGCCTGCGTCCGTGCCTGCTGTCCGCTCGCCATCCCCCTCCGGCACGGAGCTTGTCTGTGCAACTTGGTCTCGGCGGCGCGCCGTACGTGTGCCTCCCGCTTCTCTCAAGATCCCAGACGCGCTCTAGAAGGAACGGCGAAGTACTCGAATGAAGAGCAATAACGGGGCGGCTTTTTGCTGGCGTCCTCCTCCGAGCCTGGGTCTCTCCTCTCGGGGTGCGTGCCCAGAGCGGATTGTTCGGTTGCTGTCGGGCTTCCGAACTCTTGTTTATTCCTTGTTAAAATACATTAAGGAAAAGAGGAAAACCCAACAACAAAACAACGGCCGTTGATTTAGAATACAGTATCATAAAAAGAAAATGTGCCTGTGGATCAGCTATTTCTCAGGCAAACGCCCCAGTTAAAAAATGGAAGCGCTCGAAAGTCAAGTCAGAAAAGTCGTTACAGTGAGTTACGGTCACAAGCGGAGTTTCATTTGTGCAGTAAGTAATGTGAGGGAGCTGTATTCTAATGAATTGGAGGTGCCTTTCTAAAATCTTTGCCTTATTTTTCTGAAATCCCATTAAAAGTCACCATTTTATTCAGGCACAGCTTCATGCAATTGCTGGGATGGCATGGGAAGTGTATTTTATGATCCACAGAGAATTTCCCTTGTATTTTTAATGGTTTCATTCTGTACCAGAATGCAAAGTCGGATGCATGAAGCTTTCTATGGAACAAATTATTTAGAAACATTCACTTTCTGAATAACTAAACCGGACCAGTTTTTAAATGGGTGCTAGTATCTAGCTTCCTAGCTAACTCCCTGTCTGGCCAGACTGCTAGAGGCTTAAGTGGTTGGGCCCTGGCAGCTGCTGGCTCCCTGCTAGGAAAACCCACCCCGCATGGTTTCCACCAGGAAGTTTCAGTAAAATTCATGCGATCCTGAAGAATACTGAAACCGCATCAAGTCGCTATTTCCTCTTGGGATTTTTTTTTCTTTGGAGCATTTTCTGCCATTCCTACTGATCATATCACGATTTAAATCCTGTGACAGTCCTCTGGCAGGTCCATGACAACTTGCCTGAAGAGCAACGCCTTTGTCTTTCTCCATAGTCTTTACTGGGAGCCTAAATCCTGCCAGCCTGAATCCTGCCAGCAGGCAGAGCCCCGTTCCCCAGGCAGGCGGAGTCAGTCCCCACCAATCATAAAAGCTTTTATTGTAATAACTATTCAACACCATTGAATCAAATAGTCTGATAATCACTTACGCTTTGCTTTTCCACCCAAAAGCTCAGCACGCTTCAGGCAGTAAGTAAGCATCATGATTTCTTTTCACATATGGCCTTAAGCCACGTAGCACTGCAGAGAGTTTTATGGCCACCTTGCCTGAGTCCCCACGTAGTGCTTCACCTATCAGGCCGCGTGAAGGCAGGGAAAGGCAATCATGACAGACGTACCTGAGGAAGCAAATCCAGCAGCCACTCCGCTCGGCAGCAGAAGTCTTTCAGTCAAATCCCAGGAATGGGTTAGCTGGGTCCTCTGCTAGTGAAGCAATTCCACAACTTTGTGGCCTCTGCAGCAGGATTGATTAGAAAACTCCTAATGGATAAAGAGAATCAAAACAGAAGTAATTTTTATATCAAATTACTAGTGACAAATCGTATTTGAAAAACTTTTACGTAAGTTTTTATTAAAATTGATGTTTAAAAATTTCTTCTGAAATTGCAGCATTGGGAAAATTTATAAAGGCTTGGAATGTAAAAATACCCAGTTCATGTTAAGTGAGTTTTGTTTCTTAGATATAAAAAATAAGTAATAAAAATGAAAAGGAAAGGCAAATGCATTTAAACTTAGTTCTATTTTAATAAATCTAAGGTTGTTATTGTAGTAATAGCATTGCTGAAGTGAAGACAGTTTTATCTTGAACACGTCCCTCTATTTATAATATTGAACCTTCAGTTCTACTGTATTTACAACCGACCAAATTTTATTTTATATCTAGCAGCTGAACACTGAAGCGCCGATATCTTTGTATTCAATTAAAGTAAGGAATTAGGAACACAAGCGTGTTTTTCACAGTCTTAAAGTAATAACAAGACTTTTTATGCTCTCCTCTTCTACTAAAATGATAATGGGGCACTATTGTGCTTTACACTGACTAGCAAGTACTCTGTGCAAATCATTTTGCTCTTAGGATCGTAACAACACTTGAAGTCATTTATTGATTCAATCCTGCCAGCAGAGTGGACTTCTACAACACAGAAGCTATTGCCTGTCTGCACTCATACCCCAAGATAGGTGATGAACGGCAGGAATATCACAGGGAGAAGCTCCCTTTGCAGTTGCTCATCCTGCAGCATCATCCACCCCAGCGATTCCCAGTGAAATCAGAGAAACTATTCAAGTGCTTGAAGTAAAGGCTGTGTTTTGTTGATGCCCGTATTATCTTGCTGGAACTGTCACTCAGGTTAAGCTGCGTGGCAGATAGGTAACAATATTTTACATCTAGGCAAACTGAAATTGGTTGGTTTAATGGAGAAATCCTATGGTATTTACGTAGCTTTTCACTTCCAAATCAGATTTTAGTAGAGAAGGTTCTCTCTGCTGTAGGATAAGCCAAAACACAGGAGCATTTGTTTTGGCAACAGGACTCTTCATCACTTTATCCATGTGACTTCATCCCTGAGGAGATGGTGGGCAGGGAGAAGCTCTGAAGTCCCTCCCCTCCCCTTCCTGGCTCCTGAGCACCTTTCCAGGGAAGCCAGACGGAGTCTGAAGGGACCATTGGATGAAACCAGCAGAATTCCTCCTGAAGGGGCAGTCATCTTTGTCGTCATTTAGTCCCATTCTCATATTCCACTGTTAGCCCCAAATCCTCCTTTGATACGAAATGTGGGAGCATCGCTGACCTCAGGAGGTGAAGGCGATTAACAGTGGATGAATATCTGGCGCTTTAAGCAGACACTGAGACTTACGGGACTGGTAATGGCAGACTGCTTTTGCCGTTGCTGGACCATGTTTTATAGCAACTCATGAAATCCCCTAAGCGATTCCAGCTCTGTGTAGCTGATGACGTTTAAGAACATTTCTCCCTGTAATTTTTTAAAATGACTAGCAACTCCATTATTTGAATAACCAAAATACTTTCTAATGGCTGCTTGAGGAGCCTTTAATTCATATGCTGCTGTTTGGGCTTAATCCATTCAGAAATTAAAACAGTGCAGTGCAGGTCACCTTTGAAAAGGAGAAGGCTCCAAAAATATCCAGTTTTACACACACAAAGCATATGTGAGGAGACATTTACTTTGAGTTGGTTTAAAAGCGCTGTAACATACTTGATGTGACGCAGTACTCCTGCCATATTTAAGCAATGTGCATCTCTGCGCGTAAATCCTCTGGCGGAAATAAGTCCTGTTCAACACTCTATTCTTAGATTTTTGTCAGGGTTTTCCCCTCATTTTTCTCATTAGACTGACATGTTTTCATAGTCACAGGGGCCAGTTTTGCTCCTACTGATAGAAAGTAAATGCTTTTGCTAATGACGCCCGTGAACGTGGAGGGCAGCCCCGGCCCTCCACTCCTGCAGCGGAGCAGGTAGTGCTGCCACTCTCAGCTCACAGGCAGCGTTCAAGCAAACCTGGGGGCTCAGGGTGCCTCCCCAGGAACCCCAGGAATACGCTGATGGCATGCTGACAGGCTTCTGAAAACGGTATTATCTTCAGAAAATTGGTGAGGGGCAGAAGCGAATCCTGGATATAAAGAAAACAAAAAAAAAAAAAGGCAAAAGAGAGAGATGCTAAAATGTTCACATCTCTGCTTCCAGCATAGTGACCTTCACTGTGGAGCTTCTGTCTCAGAGTAGCTCATAACAACAGGCTGGCAACTGCCAGCCTGGTTGCCTTTAAAATGTCACTGGTTTAACATCAAATCAAGAGGTATAATTGCATTTTTCCTTCCTCCTCCCCACGCCCCGAATTCCAGTCCTGATAAGGCCCAAACCAAACTGACGGTGTACTTGTGTTCCCATAAGAAGTTTGTAAAAGGTCATAAAAGCTGCAAGTTCAAAGGACTGGATTGTTTTCAATGTACATGATGACTTTCCTATTTCCCATCTGGAAGCAGTGGGCTGCACTGCCTTGAAGTTATTCCAGGATCCAGGTGATAAGCAGAAGTCTAGCACAGTGTTTGAGAAAGAACTGATTGGTCTTACATTAGGAAATTCAGGCTGAAAACTGTCAGGCTGTGCTTTCTCTTTGGTTTATTCATCCTTACTCTGGGCGAGTGACATTTCCACCAAAAACCTTTATTTTACTTTCCATGAAACCGATTAAGGTAGAAAGCACGTTTCTGCATTCTGGCTAGGCACAGTTCTCACTTTATGCAGCAAATGCATTTTTAATTGCCTTTAGTTTCTACTTTATCTAGCTTTCTTATCTGATATTCTTTGTTAAAGGATCTAACGGTATGTGACGCTCATGCAAGAACATACAGAAAGAGAAGGCCACGTATATTCATAATAATGTAACAATAGCTCATTTTCTAGCAAACGATGCTTACAATAAAATCAAAAGCAGTCAGAAAAATCAGATTACTCCACAATGTAAAATTTATCTGAAATTTAGGGCATGTAGCCTGTTTTAATAAAAGACATGATGCTGGCTGCCTAACACTTAGACAGGAGTAGAAGATGGCAAGACAAGACAACATATAAAAATTGTCATCTGTCAGGTCCATCAGCACGTGGGGTTGCCATTTGGCAGCTCACCCTGCAGCAGATTGGAGCTGTTGCACCTCCAGAGCTCTGTGCAATCACTGCATACGAAAAGGGACCTAGTATATTTATTGGGAAGAGCTTGAGTGAGGCGGACCACCCAGAGGCGGAGTAGCAGAGTAAAAGCCAACTCAGCTCAGTCTTGGGAATTATAAAAAATACTTGGCTTTGCAGAAGTGTACTAAATACAGGGAAGCAGCCAAACTTCAACATTACCATGAGAAGCTCTGACTCCAAGATCCCAGCAAGATCTCCACGTCCCAGCAGTGCCTAACAGTACGGAGGCAAGCATTGCTTGCCTCTGAAGTGTCTCTACCTACATACTGTGGTTACTCCCTTTGAGTAACATGTTTGCGTTAACTTGCACCAGGATCTTTATAAACTATATTAGATCACTATCTTGTAATATTGTATATCTTAAAGATAATGCTTATAAAATAACATTTTATAAATTATAAATTAGCACTTGTCCCTCTTCTGGGGAAAAATTAATATAATCATCCTTTGAAAGAGATAAACACATTGAGAAAACTCAAAATACTCCATATTTGGGTCTACAAAATCATTTTAGCAACTGTTTACCAACATTCTGATTCATTACATTCTCAAAGTGGTATAATTAATGGGGAATTGAAGCCAAAATATTATTCATAAATGTTACTAAAAATGTTATAAAAAAAAAAGAACATTAAGTCCAGGAGAGAACACCACTGAGTTAGGCAACACCTTGTATTTTCCACGGGGCTCAGAGAAACTAGTAACATCTCCCACACAGACAATTGACATATATTTGACCTCAAAGAACTCCCAGCACTTCATATGGAAAAAAATCCATATAAGAAACCAGCAGATCAGACAAGATCTGCAGCAACCTCTTAAACGCTTAGGCCTCAGTTCTGCAAGTGTTTCTATGTGAGCTGCAATGTAAGTGCCTCAGCAATCTGCCAGCTCCAAATGTAAAGGGTGAGGAGATGGACCTGCTGTGCAAGATTTTAAAGAAGAATACATGTTTTCCATGTGTAAAACTAGAGCATTTGCTTTACTTTTTAAAAAAGCTAAGATTGTTTCTCCTTTCCTTTTTATTATTTGCATTGCCAGGATTACATCATGCTAGGCTCTCCACTAGTACAAAGCTAGAAAATCAAAAGAATTAGAAATTCAAGTCACATCTATCCAGTTTTTCAAGAGAGACTCAATGGATGACTGGAGAATTAGTATAATTACTGCAACATCACAGATACTAAGCAAATAAAGCCTGATTAACTAGAGGTAGGGAAATGAGTTTTATTTGCTTAGAATGCATTGATTTTTTTTTTTCCTTTTTTTTTCCTTTTTAAAAAAAGTAATAAATACTTGATAAACTGTTGGAAAAAAACCCCGTTGCTGTTAAAAAGTCATCTCTTGCATCCCCCCGGTGAGGAGCTGAAGCTAAAACTACTATGACAAAAATTTTTTATTAAATGTGGTTGCATTAGGTTTCCTGATTTGGCTGCTAGGTAGCTCACAGAAACAAACTGCTATGGCAGGGAGGATACTGCTCTTGCAGAAGTGAGGAAGAAAGCTGAGCCAGCAGGACTTGCAGCACCCTCTGCAGCACGCTGGCCTCTGTTTCCTGGCCTCACCACAATGATCATCCAGGTACGGGGGGGGTAACCTTCCTGTGCTCACCTGTGGGCCTTTTGCCAGGACCAATTGTTTTAATAACAGTTTAACATAAATTACATTTTATTTTTTATAGATCTATATTTCTCGCTCTATACAGAGTGTATATATAGAGAGATACTCAGTATTCAGAGTTGTTGTGCTTTAAATGATTTATAACATTTTCTATATTAAATACCTATATAAATGCCACTTAAGCTGTGAGAACATAGGGGAATATTCCAAATGGACGCGAGTTACTGCAACTGTCAGTTAAGGATTTAAGCACATAGCATGTCAATGTACTACCTCTTTGAATCATGGGTGAGTGAGATAGCAAGAGAAAAGGTGTTGACAGTGTGAATCCGGCTAGTTGATAAAGCCAAAATCATGACTTTTGTTAAATCAGTGCAATCAGAAAATGTACAGAAACCCCATCTTTCCAATTAATACTAGAGCATAAAAGAAGAGAGTGCAAGAAAAAGAAAAGTTCAAGTAGGACAAGAATGTTACGCTATATATAAAACACACACAACATGGAAAATCATATTAGGCACAAACATCTTGTCTTAAACACACCATATCTGGGCTGACGTGCAGAAAGGTTTCCAAGTGTTCCATTAATTTTCCTTTACAGATCAAGACTGTATTTTTATTTTTCAAGGAACTACCTGCAGCTGCTCTCTGCCTAAACCACAAAAACCTATCCACTTAATAAAAGAATGCAGCACAACTCATTGAAGCCAACAGTTTCAAAAAGCATCCATTAATTTTGGATGCTTCTGGTTTTAGATGTCTCCCTTAATGAGCCTGAATGTAAACATGCTCTTAATAATTCTGCCAAAACTAGGCTAATAAGTCGATGTCTTCATTTATCAGCTGAAACACCTGACTTCATGCTGTACAGATAAATTAGATGCTCTGACTTAATCATTTATATTACTTTTCTTTATATGAAATAAAAAGAAACTTTTGGCTAGATTCCCTATTCCGTTCCCATTCCTCCGAGCAACCCTGGCACTGGGAGAAGGCAGCCTGGGTAGAGATGCCAGCAGAGCATCTCTGCAGCCTGCAGCAGCCTGCCTGAGAGGGGGTCACCTCCACACCCCTCTCATCGCAGCATGCACTTGTGGAACAGAGAAGGGAATGTGAAAGGACATGTATTTTTCGGTTTGCAGATAACCCTTTCACCAATAATGTATCTCTGCAGTCTGTCAGTGAATCAACCCGCTAGCCACTGTTTCAGAAAGACACTTAGAGACTATGGCTCCTAAATTAGAATTGAAATGACTATTTTGTTCAAGCAGGATCAATTACTTGCTAGTGTTTTCTCAGCGCTCACTGCAGGTAGAAAGCCGCAGGGCTGACACACGTGGAAGAATAAGTGCTGAACTGGGAGGTGACAGTGTGGAAGTTTGGCTATGGCCTGCTGACACATTAGCATTTTATGGCCATGGTAGGAAGGACTTAGACTGAAGAAAAATCCACCACCCAGAAAATGGAACTGCTTAGCCCCCAAAATGAAAGAAACCAGTCAATGTGTGTATCAGGCAGATGCTGGCAGTCACTTGTGAAGGGCTATGTTCGGAGCTTGGAAATAGGGACCACGCCAGTGAGCGACCTGAGAAACAGACAGACGCGAGCGATGCCTCTCTCTGCTTCTTGACTTCTGGCTTGGGAAGGTCAGAGCCCACTCCTGGCCAGGATGAATTTTCTCCTGGGTAATTTTCCTGCAGCCCACAAGCCTAAAGCAATTTTTCCCGAAGGAGAAAGGGTTGCACAGCCCCAAAGGATGAACAACATTTCAAGAAATTACGGGATTTAAGTCACTTGTTTGGTCACAAATGGCTCAGGAATAGGAGCCTCTCCCCATCCTCCGAAGAGATGGCACCAGTAGACCTGGGGAGATGCTGCCACAAGCAAAGGAAAGAAGATGGGAACTGGAAAGCAGATTGCTCTTGATTCCACATCCTTCGTGTGCGGACTCTGATGTTTTTCTCAGTCTTCTCAGGGAAATGAGATTAAAACCAATCCTTTCTTACCTCCCTTCTCCCAAGATCTGAGCTGGTTAACTTCTGACAGGGGTTTTCTGCGCCAGCCCTTTGTACAGATTCTAATAGGGGACACCAAAACCTAACCTCAGCAGCACATTCGGTAGGTGTAGATTAGACATGGTGCATTACAGAGTGATAATAATCAATTTTAAGCAAACAGGAGCTTGTCAGGTGGAAAGAGGGTGGGCAGAAAATACTGGCTATGGACAAAGCCCAATACTCAGATGAGGTACTGAACATATGGGAGGATGGATTCAAGGAAAGGCTCAGGAAAGTTTGACTTTTAAAAAAATTTAAATAAGGTTTCGCTAGTTCAAAATAATGATAATGACCACTGTAGAAATACACAAGTTCCAGCAATTAATCTGCGAAAGCATCCTGGAAAATAGTCTTAGACAGAAGATCTTCATGAAATGAATCCTTAGAGGGGAGCAAATAGTTCTAACAAAGTGTTTTGTTGACAAATAGTTCTATTTGCAGAGTTTTAGAAAAATATCGCAACACACATTTGTTCGAAGTGGCTCCTGTTAGGGATAAGCATGTGTCTGACTTCAGATGCTTCCCTCTGAAAGCTCCACTGACTGTCAGGAGGCTAATTTAGGCGATAACATGTAAACAACAAAACTTGGACACATAAGTATGTTTCTGCTTTCCTTGCCTCTTATGCGGGTAAGAGTCCTGGTGCTCAGATGTGACTCTGCTCTGATTTAAGCCTTCTACATGGTGAAAATTTTTGAGCAGAATGATTATTTCTTAAGCTGTAATTCAGTCATGTCCAGTTCACTGCAGGCAGTCATTCAAACGCAGAGGCAGGTATCCAGGTGAATTGGAAAGGACAGGCTTCGTAGCATGCTAGGAATTAATTTGTTTCTGGGACTCAGGCTGTATGGATGACATTTGTGAGATATTTCAGTTGGCGGGCAGGGTAACCACCCGGTGGGCAGCGGTCACGGTGCTGGGGGACTGCAGCTCTAGCCCAGCTGTGCCAAGGCACATTCTGTCCCAACCCCAGGGACCTACAGCCTGCGTAGATCAGCACCCGCCTCAAGCGTATTGCAACCGACAGGAAGAAGATAAAGGTACGTATCTGATTAGCCACAGAATAAATCATATCACTAAGCAGAAAGATATTTGAAATAAACAGGAACAAGTCTATAAAGATGCTAGAATTCAGATATTTACAGCTACTTCAATAGTAAGGCTTTTACTTCACTAATCTGAGATTAATCCACCATGTAAAAATAGATATTTTTTGAAATAAATTGACTACACTGCTAGTTAGAGATAACGATTTCCATTGTTCAGAAGATCTGCTTTATTTTGATCTTTTTTAGGAGATAATCCTCACAATCCTGTATAAAGTTGACTATAATATATGTTCTCCCTTAGAGCTCTTTGCAGCGATCCTGTACCACCCACTAGTTTCTGCTACTGTGGAGTTTAGGCTTTCAGGAGGAAACCGGGAAGCGGTTATGAAGACGTTAACTGCAGTGATAACCAGAATGAATTCAGCCACAATACTGTTAGCAGATGAACACTGTGAGGAAAACTCTAAGCACTGATTAGAGTTTTCTATCCCAGCAAAGTCAGTATTTTTCTTACAGCTGTGTGTGCACTCACAGTCTATCCCAGTGCTTCCAGCTTAAGCCACCATATGTGGAAGCTCGGTCTGTTTTCCCAGCATTATTATTCTGTGTATGAAAGCTCTACATACGATGTTTCCTGCTTACCTATTTTTATTGCGTCTTTCTTAGCAATAAAGCCTCTCTGAGCCGTCCTTTACACCTCACAACAAATCCATTGGCCAGATGGTTGCCCTAACAAATGGGGAGAAGTGTCAGAAGCACTTTTGCATACCTGGGCAGCGAGGCGCACCAGTCCTGCTCCTTGCTGCTAGAGCTGGCCACAGCATGCTGGGGCTGAGCACACCTCGCTTTCTTGGCACAAGGGCAACAGGCACAGGGACAAAGACCACCCCTCCAGGGACTATCACTGCACCGGAGAGAGGCTGCTTTGCACTGCCCGCACTATCTGGCTGTGTCTCCGAGACCTGTTCCTGAAAGCCAAAACCTCACCAAAATGTTTTCTGTGTTTTCTTCCTGCATGGCACACATGGCTTTTGCTGTAAACACTACCCCTAAACTTTCAAAGATAGCTTTGAATGGGAAACTCCTAGCTGGCTCTCAAAATCATAAGCTTACCGTGTTTCATCTTATACTGATTATCACCATTACATTATCTGCTTGATGGAGTATCATTTTATCTTATGGGTGATGATTCCTCACTGCTGCTCATGATTTTGTACAAAATAATTTCTGCTGTCAGGAAAGGGGTCTCTTTAAGTCCAACCTCATGGCCTTGTTTTGTGGATGAGAAATGCCAAGTCAAATAGGCAGGATCGATTGGCTGATGAGATTCTGGTGAAGTGCATCACAGTGAATCACAGATTAGGTAATAATTATTGAAAATCCTGATAATAACAAGCAACATTTTTTGCATTAGGAAGCTCTTCTGTTGTCTATAGTTTCTCTGCCAATGCAATACCGTCAAGTCAAAAGCAGATCTCTGGAAACCAGAGGCTTGAAGTTGGTCATGGTAGTCATGGCTAAAAGAAATCGTATCAATTCATTGTCTAAATAATTCCCATGTTATAGCATTGCCCTACAGAAAGGGGAAAGGTGCTGTGGGAAGGAAGAGGGATCTGCTGGAATAATCTGTGGCTTTCTGCATGTGTGGACAGTTACCAGCACCTAAAGCAACCCAGGGAAAGGATGGGCAGGAGAACTTCTTCAGAAGCCCAAAAAAATGAAGCTCTTTGTTAACGCTGAGAATCACTGGGCCTCACAGGAGAAGAATGAGGCCCTGGAGAGCAGAAAATATTCACTCTCTGGGAAATTTGCTGTTGTGCCCAACCATCCCGGGAAGCAGCTGGGGGGAGTGACGGATGGGACACAGGGATGTGAGGGTGCAGGCAGTGAAGCTGTGGTGGCCTCCTGAGCGCTGGGTAGCTGCAGCCCATGAGCACTGCTCTCATGAAGCCTCCAAAAAGTCTCACCTTTCCAGAGGTAAAGTTAATACCAGAGATGATTAAAAAAAGCAGGTGGATTTCTCCCTCCAATGTAACTGCTGTAATAACTTATGTTTTTAAGATACTGTCATCTTTATTTAGCTTTTCTTGCAAGATATTTTTTGATGTTGTTTTGGCTGTACTTGGATCAACCTACATATCCAGCAACAAAGAATTCAATCTTTTTGGCAGTTATTTTTGACCTTTTCTTGAGAAATAGCTGATAGCTTTCCAGACTCTTTGTCTAATGGTAGAGGTTAAGCTAAGACTAAAATGTTCACCTGATTGCACTTGAATTTGTGGCTTACCCGGGTAGAAAAAAAGCTGCAGTTTTGACATAGAGCCGCTTCCAAAAATATTGAACAAATGTTCGAGCTATAACTTCTTATGCTATTAAGTTGTACTGCACAGAAATTTTTCTACAATATTTCACACAGACTGAAAACCACCTTTGTGGTTTATGAAATGTTAATACCATAGCATAAATTTATATAGGTGCATAATTAGAAATGATAGCCTGGGGAAAAAATCTTATTTATAAAGTTAAATTTGTTAAATTAAAAATGCAGCTAATGACTCACCTTTTACTCTCCAAATATATTATATGTCTCTATTTTTATGAATTCTGCAAAGTAATTGATAGGCTTTAGTATAACCCTGATAATACATGAAGGAACACTGCACGAGCGAATGTTTTATGTGTGGCGAATCCACTGTTAATTACAGAAAGGCCTTCTTTCTTACAAATCTAGGATACCACCTGTCCTAAAACTATTCTTTAACTAACTCTCTGCCTGCATCTGTGCAGCTGTACTTTCCCGTTGCACTCAAAATAAATAGGAATGTGCTACAGTACAAGTTAATGAATAAATAACAAATTACTAAAACTGTCTGACCAGATTATTCAATCTCTTCATCATGAGTCAGAAATTCTACTTACGTTTCTTCATCATCGCATTTACATGTGTATGCTCCCTCAAAGCATGCTTTTTTGTTGTTGTTATTACACATTTTAATGGTTGGTTGGATTTGTCAGATTTTTGAAAATTCAATGAAATGCCAGACAGAGAAAGCACGTGTAACGCGGTGTTGTTTCTACTGAAGAATTATTGTTATTTCCACATTTGACTTGTGGTGGTGTTGAGAGACGGAAGGAAAATGTTCCTGATACTGCACGCTAATGCTGCCAAACGGAATGCCAAAAATCCTTTTTTATCTCAGACTTGACAATGTTTTTGGTTTTATCCCTGCCTTTGGGCTGGAGGTTTTGTGAGTCTTTAGTTTAACACTCTTCCGTGCAGAGACTGTATCTTATCTCCAGGACAAAGAACCACATAAACCTTTGGTTTAGGTAAACAGTAACGGTGGGGATTTGTTCCTTGAGTAGGACATTACAGAACTACCAGCTTGGAGTGGCATGGAGAGCCTGTTTTTTTCACCCAGCTACTTATTGTCATGATTCACCTCTCATGGCTGATTATCTGAAATTTTCTGGCAGGTGCTTGGTGAACACTATAGCATTCATGTTTAAAAAACCTGCCTTGCTCTTGCCCGTAACTGATTCTTTCTAGACCCTTGGTGATGCTTCTTCCCTCAACCCAATGAGTAAATTTCTCTTCCATTCCTGTTATAAACCCTGGCTACTTTTTATATAAATGTTATTATTTACATTTGTTACGATTAGTAAGTACAGAGGGTGCGAGGTCTGCTAATGAAATTAAGTGGCTCCTTTACCCAACCATCTTAGCAGGAAAAGACCTTCAGGGCACTTGATATTGGCTCACTAACTCCACTGGGGCCCTCTTCCAACTCGGGATGAGCCAGGAGTGTTGCACTGATGCCTGTGTGAAGCTGTAGTCCCTGGCTGTGGCAGTGAGGGCCAACATACCTAGTGTATCTGAGTGGGTGGGCCAAAGCAGGTTGGGGCAGATAGATTTGGGGCATTTCTTCCAAACTGTTATACAAAAATTGGATATTTTTAACCGGTGGTTTAGAACCTATGGAGTCACCCACATTAGACAGTTAATAATCTCCACCCTACAGGCGTGATGGAGAAGTCCCTGTGATGGAGAAGGAGAACTAGCCCTTCCAAGTCTTAATTTCAGCCCCTTCATCTTATGCTTGTTTCCACATAACAGTATCTAATCACGGCATGCATGAGTCAGTTCTGTCTCGGGGTCATAATTTTCTCTGTTCTTTGACCCTCTGTAGATGAGAGCCTTTGCAAGCAGTCACACCTTCACTGGGGAGGGACGCACTCACTGATACTGCTACAAGCAGGAGTGGGCCTCACCAGTCTCACGCTGGCTTCCCTTTTCCGTGGTCATCAGCTGAGTGCATTTTTATACCCTATTGAAATGCACAAAAATACAGTGTCCAATTTGACAAAACTTCCAAGTAATTATAAAGTACTTTCTGCAATTTCCCATGTAATATCCTTTCTAAGTTGTCCTGTTTTCTTTCTCTTTGAATGCATATTCAGAGCAGGCAGATTTGTAGGCACACAATGAGAAGTTGATTTTGAAAAGAGGTAAATAAATTGCACTGGCTAGAAAAGGGCTTCTTGCTGCCCTTTTATTATGATGTGCACACAACTTGCTACAAATTCTTTACTTTGCATTTCTATCACAAAGATAAATGAAATTGTCAATCCTGTTCACATTTCCTTTTGATGGCTATATAAAAGTAATAGCTGGTGTGCCAAAAAAAGCTTTCATTAATTCTTCTATTTATTAAGGTGAAAGGAGAACTATTTTGCAAACAAAGAGGAATAAACAGACAGCAGTGAAATGTCTGCTCCTTTTCCAGAGTATATACCTTCTGCATGATTCCTAACTTTAGGATGACTCTGAGCAGCTCTTAAAATGGATAAAAAACTTCTTGATTTCAGATTTCTGTAACTTTATCTCAGTATTGCACCACTCCAACACTAAACCGGATAAGTGAAATGCTGTATGGTAATGCTGAAATTTAATCCAGGGAATCTGACCACACACACACACACACACACACACACAAATATAAAATAATAAAAAAAATTGTGTATTTGTTGCACACAAATGTCTTAATATTAAAAAAAACCCCAATAGCACTGCTTTTTGTACGTGTGTGTGTCCATAAATACATAGACATAGATATCAGGGACATTTCTTCAAAGCCGTCTTGGGAAAAGATGCCCCTCATAAATCATCTTTATTAGAAGTAGTTTGGGGCTGAAAAAGCCCTGAGTGCTTCCATGTAGCTGACAGAGTCTACCAAAACTTAGTCTTCCTTGGCAGCACACCACAAGGAGTTAGAGCCCAGCAGGACAGCAATGAGCTACCTCTAGTGCCAGGAAAGTGAAACAGAGCAAGGTATTTGCCATCACCACTACCGTCAAAGATGAAAACACTAATCACTTGTAGCTAGGAAGGAGGAGGGTAGAAAGCCCTCTTGGGGAGGCAGTAGAAAGGGGAAAGCTTAACATCAGGGAGGAAGGTCATGGAGAAGTGAGAAGGCCACTGCACAGTAGCACAAGGCAGCCAGCCGCGAGACGTGCCCTCTGAGATAGTCATCAAGGAAAGGAGAGTTGGGGCCCTCAAGAAGGAAGTGGAAGAATCAGATGATGGTTTTCACAGGTCACCTCTGGAGCTTCTGCAGATGGGGGTAAATCTGTGTGCAGAGAGGGTAAACTCTTATACTCTCATATACTTAGGTGGACTTTGGTCCTTTACTTCTTTCACAGCACTGCTTTTTTTCCCCTGTAGTTTTGTCATTACTGACAGAGGAACGGGATTTATTAGATTCAGATTTTGAGAAAACAGTAGGCCTCAAGAAAGAAATAAAAGTTTGGAGACTCTGGTAATTAAGATGGATTTGTGAATTATCTGAAGTTTACCAGGCATTGTTGTCAGCTTTGGTGTGCTCTAACCTCCTGCCCTGCCTGGGAAGCGTTTGAGCAAAGGGTTCGTAAATGTTTAGGTGACGAAGAAATCTGGTCCTCTATGGGACAGGGAAAGGGCAATTATATCCCTCAACTCCATGAGACAGGATCAAGTCTAAATTACCACACTAAAGTTGCCTTATTTGTCCTTCTTATGTGATGCTAAAGGTCTCAGGACAATTAGTTCTGTCTTTTTTATTGTTTCAGTGTGGAGCTTAAAACCCCTGACCTTTTATCACATCTATTTAGCTGTATATCTGTGGCTCAGGAGACAATTAAAAATGAGATGCATGTTCTGGGTTTGGTAGAAAAACACAGTACTAATTCATTTTTCTGGCTACAACAGTCCAACTGTGTTTAGTTTTTCCTTCTTGCATTCACATCTAAATCTACCTCCCCTCTTCCATTGCGCTTTATATAAATTTGCATCTATATGTGTTTATGTGTCTGTGTAAATCTTCAGAGTAATTTTTTACTACACTTCTAATTAGCACAGAATATATAAGACATTCTCCAAAGGTTTGAGTTTTCAGAATATAAAAGTCTTTTGCTCGTTTAGATTTGTTTCAGCCCCCTCTAAATGTGATCATAAAGCATTCATTCCCAGACATTTGGTGGCCCACAAAGCATGATATCGACACCTCTCCTAGTGCAGCCTTATGTGATGTTATTCACAGCCAAGGTCCCAAGCCATCTTTCTACTCTACTTTGAAGGAATCACTCTCTTCATCAGTGAAGGAAACAAGCAGCTAGTCTACTACAACATTCAGAAGCCTCCCCTTCCATCTGTCTCCCTCCCTCAGTGGCAATATGAGCATTAGAGATGGGAGAAAAATAATGCCATTTTTCCAGATGCAATTAATTTTACAATAGTTCAACTTGAACACCTTTGGACATAAACACAAATGGGAAGAAAAATTAAAGCTTAGATTTACAAAGCCATGAAAACAGCAGTAAACCACTAGCAAAAAAAGTGTTTCCTTATCATCAGCAAGCAAAGGATTTAGCCACTGGGAGGTGTTTTAAAACCAATTTTTTTTAAATCTACATAAACACTGTTTCTGATTCCATGTGAAATTCAGATCCAATTCCAAAGGCTTCGGGAAAACAAAGCAGGAAAGCTTGAGATCTTGTTTGAAAACAAGCCACAATTTAAATACCCAATTTTACACAAAGCAGGAAGATAAAAACTCAAACCCAACCCACATCTTGTATCAAACCCAGCTGTTTTTAAAGATTACCCCTCATTTTTTATTACTGTGTGTTTTGACAGATCTTGTGCCAGCAGTGGATATGGTGAGAAGTTAGCCCTCTACGTTAACCAAGATACTGGCAGGCCGCACTTCTGGTATTTAGCACTGTAATAAATGCATTTATAAGCGAGGTGCCCAGTTACGAGCTATTCCCCTTGAAGGGAGACCACAGAAGCCAGCGAAGCGCCGCTGCTCAGCCTGCCTCACTGCGCACAGGCATCCCCTGATGATTCATGCTTTCTAGTAGCCAGACTGGTATCTAAGATGTGCGCACTGGGGACCCCAGGGTGCCCTCACAGCTGAGCTGCTCCCTCGGAAAGGGAGCTGCTGTGCAGCGGGGTGCCGTGCTCTGGAGCAGCCGGGCCGTGCAGCGCAGCGGCAGCCCCAGCTCCGCGGGCCCTGACGTGTTGGTGACACCGGCTTTGCTGTCACACTGTGCAAGTGCTCTATGCAAGAATTGAGGCCCTGGAGCTTTCCCAACTAGACTGCCCCCCCCCCCCCCCCCCTTATTTTTTTTCCTTTCAATTTTGGATTTTTTTCCCCATGACACTTAAAAATGATACAGATATTATAGGCTTGATTCTTGCCTCCTGAACTTTTAATAATATTCAAGCAGCAACGGTGTCTGTGTTTAAAAACGCAGGACACTCACTAGCTACTTGGCTGAATGTTCTTTGCTATGCAAAGCTCTGCAATATTTTCAGTAGTGTCTTATAATGCCAGCTTTCAGAGTATGATAAGGTATCTCCGCGGTTTCATATTGCATCAAGTGGAAATCCAGCATAAAAATGACTAGCTCAGGAATATTTTACACAAAATTATTGAAATTTTTAAGCTGTTTCTGCTTTTACACAGGAAGCGGAATAGATTATGTGGTATTAATGCTTTTTTAGGAAAGTTTTTACATTTTGGAAAGATCGCTTAAATGAGGAATGTTATATTTATGGGCTATTACATGTTTGTCCTCCTGTACATTCCCCTCCATCACCCAAAAGAAAGGACTGTATGTCAGAACAGTCAGCAAAAATCAGGTCTGTTTGGTAAGAGGGCTATATTCGGACCATGCAACTACCAGCCCATACGAGATACCTCATTTTACAAGAATATCACTCTCTTGCCTGCAGAATGGCTCTGTACCTGATGTTCAATCATTATGTTCATCAGTGGGGAAAAATCCTTTAGGAGGATCATTCTTTTTAAAAAGCCATATGCAATTGTGTGGCTAAAAAGCACAAATACCTTTAACTGTATCAACCAGGCTTGCAAATTAAAGGCATAATAACCTATTTGCACGTATGTAAATCAGGTATTAGACCCAAAGTCAGTATTCATTTGTGTACACCTAGTTAAAAAATAAAGGGATAAAACACACACACACAAGTGTAATGTTTAGAGCTTGTGATGGATTGGAATGCTATAAAAGGGCGTCACATCAGTAAATTAGTGATACCACACAAACAGAAAATCATGGGAGATGCTAGATGATGGCGTGAGAAGCAGGGAATTTGCCTTTACATTTAGAGACTTCTCCACAAGTGAGGTGAATATTGTCACTCATCCTTCACTTTAATAAATCTACGGGACAAGGCTTAGGAATATCTTAAAAGTAATTGGAGTACAAAGCTGGCGTCTTCTCCTGGATGTGAAAATATCTCAGGAGAGCTACTAGCAGGCATCAATGTGATAATTAAACTTTCTTGTCCAGATCAGGCTTCAGATTCTGGTAGGGAGCTACACTCACTAATTTTAGATCCAGAATTCAAATTTACATTAAAAGAGTTTAAATATCTGTAAGGAACATCTGGAAGTCCTTTCTCAATAAGCAAAGGCTTCAGGACTGGGTTCTTTGTTCGTGTGCGTTTGGTTAAAATATACAACAGCGTCAGTGTCAAATAAATGGATGTACTTGAAAGAGCTACACGGAATTACAAAAGACTCTTGCTCCTTTTACATCAGCTATGAGATGCTTCACACTCCCACCTCTTGCTGAAGCTGCTGCTATAAACAAACAAGCAAACAAACAAATGCCAGAGCTGTGCAGGCAGTGCTGGAGACATCATTAGCCATGGCTGGGGAATAAACCAAGACACCCGGACACTGGCAAGCAACACACGTGTTGAGTCATTGTTCAAACCTGTTCACTTCAGACATTTTGCAAGGCAAGGTGGCAAGGACTGTATAAGCAAAATGAACTGATCTCAGTTAGGATACTTTTCAGGGCTGTCGAGAAATTGCCGCTATGATTACTAACAGTGTAATAAAGTCCTTGTAGTTTAACAGTGGAAAACGAGAGAGTTTATAGGAGAAAATGAACTTTACAATTCAAAATGCACTCTACAAATATCGGGTCAATTCCTGCTGTCCTGATTTATGCAAACACTCAGGCCTTAGCTAATCTGGAGAGTAGCCCTGTCTATAGCCAGGACTGGTGCCAGTCACAGCTATTTCAGCTTTATCTGTTCCCCTTCGGGGATTGCGCTGGGAAGCTCCGTTAAGGGCTTATGGTCCCAATGCAGAAAATGTCTAAGCACAGGGAGTAGAGAGTTTCATCCAGCGGGGATTAAAACCCTGGCCCTGCATGTCTTAGCAATCAGTAACCTTGTCATGTTAGTTCAGTTTGTATTTTGTAATGGTCATACATCTGACATTAAAGTACGTTTGGTTAATGGATCTGTGCCAAAGAGCACAGGAATATAAGTAATTCTTACAAGGAAAACTACAAAAAATAGTGCCACTTCTTCTAAGAGATGCAAAGGCATATTACTGATTAAGGGTCATTGCTTCCTCTCCCACTGGGACTATTTCTGTGCTTGGTGCATCAGCAGGGCAGCCTGGGCTGGAGGAGAGAGAGCTTGGACTGATGACAGAAATTAGGGGAGAACATTCAATACTGAGATGAGACCTGGAGGAGTTGATTCCTTGTCTCTGGAGTTCTTATGCTTGAAAAGCAAGGAGATTTTACTGTCCCTGTATTTCTTTTTTTCTTCTTCTTTTTTATTTTTATTTTTTAAAATATCTGCCTAAAAGAAAATCTAGTTTTATCTGGTGTTAGGCCAATTAGTACTAGAGCCTGCGGAACCTATTAGCAGCATCAACAACAGCAGATATGGTCAAAAAATAAAGCTGGTCATTTCTGTACTTTCATCTTAATTGCAGTTTTAAATCTAACACTGTTTTGCTCATTAAAATAATGCTGGAAAGAAAAGCTGTGGGTGTTTGGGGTTAGAAAAAACCTTTTATTTCCTATGTTCTTTTCAAAAACCTATCATAATTATTTTTATAGTGACAAGAGGATTATCTGACTTAATTTAATATAGAAGATTAAGTTCTCAGGAAAAAAAAAATCACTGTAACATATTCAAGTAAAAAAAAAAAGTTAACTTTTTCCTATATCATCATCAGAACTTCCTCATCCTTCTGTGAGACAATCCTGCCCTGGGGTGTGCAGTGAGATTTAACCTGGAGCTAAAACCACCTGGTTCCTGGAAGCATGTGTGCTTGAAGTAGCGCATGGAGAAGAACTGCTATGCTGGAGAAGTGACCAGGCCAGTTCCTCAAGAATCCCTTTTTCCCCATGTTGCAGAGCAAGGTCATGACAGGAGAAAAGGTAAAAAGAGAAGAAAGAGAGCAATTCTGTAAAACAGAGAAGAAAAATGGTGCAACCGGTTACTCCTTTTGTCCTCCACCAAGCCTGCCTCCATTCCCTCTCCATGCCAGCTACAGAGAAAGTCCCCTTTCTCATTTTCATCAGCAGCACCCATTTTACTGTCTCCATACACCAGGTATGATGTGGACCGAGGGGCAGAGTGTGTCTCAGCTCTGACAGGTTTGCAGAAGAGGCAGGACATGCTTTGTTTTCAGGAACAGTTAATATTACCCACCAGAAGGACAAAGAGAAAGTAATTAAGCAGTGTATCAGTCCTTGCTGCAAAAGGTGTTTCATTAGCAAAGCTTCAGCCATGAAGACAGCCATGCTGAAGGAGCCTTGAGCGTACATCTGTCTGGGTACATGTATTAATGTTCCTTATCATTTGCTGGGAAACGTGGGGCATTCCTGTAACAGGCTGGTATCACAACCAAGTGTCAAACGCCTGCATCCGAGACCCCACATCAACTCACAGCTCTAGAAATTCCTTTTTTTCCCCGAATAGTTCTACACTGGAAAGTGTCTCAGTTTTCTCCTTTCTAATCCAGTTTTTAGAAAGTCTTTTAAATTAAGTTTAGCTGTGAACTAATGGAAATAAATTAACTATGAAGTATATCATGGTGGTCCTGGTCTTGCAGTCTGTGGTGCAATGATAAATGATCAGCACCATAAAATAGCTGTTAATAGATTTTAAAGCCAGAGGGGAAAATTATGATCATCTAATTCTCACCTCCAGCACAGTGCTGGTGACTGGACACCCCCCTGTGTCAGGGCCACTGCTCCTTACTGAGCATCAGGGTATTTTTCAGCTAGAGAAGCCCACCAGCCCCTTTACAAGAAGTGAGATAGATCCTCACCTGGTGAAAATCAGAATGGTCGCAGCAGCACGTTACACCACATGAAAATCTGGTCTGCTACTTTCTTTTTTTTATGGTGCCATGAATCCTGTTCTCTTTACTGAAGCAGTGGTGTTCTCATTCTTTCTCTCTCTGATCCATCTCTCCTAAGCTTTCCTATTGCTCTTATCTTTCCATCCCAGCAAGCTGTCTAACTATGTCTACAAACTGCCCTCAGGCCCTTCCCCTTTCGTGGTCACATTATCTTCTGTGCTGGCTTGACCAAATCCACTTGTTGGTTCTGCTTTTTAGGGACAAATGCCAATGTCTTGCTCATAACAGCACGATCTACAGAAGGGTCTCTGCTGACTTTTCTTTGCAGGCTCATGCCTCCTGGAGGTCACCAATGACAAAAACGAGCCCGAAGTGAGCAGACATTTACCTGTAGGTCGACAAGTGGATGAGGAGCACCCACTTGGGAAATGCTTCACTGCTTATAAGCAAATCGCGACTGGAGAAAAGGGATAAATGAGTTAACTGATCCTCTATCAATCACTTTGCTACGTCTACTTTTAGAATTGTGAGCACTGTAACTCTCAGTTTTCAAGGTCTGTGCCCTTATCAGTTACTTCAAAATATGAAACAAAAAATTTTGTTCGGGTAGGTCACTATATTTTCCTGCCTATATTTCCACATTCAGGAGAAACTCCACAAAGTATGGTTCATGGCTGGCAGCGCTGCTCATTACTGTTGAGAATTGCTACATTGTTCTCCTCCTACTTAAAAAGTTATAATGCCCCATGAGGTTTTAAAGTTAATTTTATTACTAGAAAAAGTCCCAAATGGAGTTTGAGTCCCGAGCACTTGTCAGTTTTTATTTGCTCGACACCTTTCTTTAACTTTACATGTGTGCATGTGGTTTTCACTCTGGTGGGGCAATGTTTGCCAGCCCAGACTATCTACCACTCCTATTAAATAAGTATATAGATAAGTAAATAAATAAAGCAGTTCTACAGACAGAAGAATATCTGCTCTTGTTCAAAACTAGCCAGATTCATGACCTGACAGACAGTGGCAGGAGAAAGACCAGAGCGGGCTCCACTGGCTCTCCCCAAGAGTTCTTCCCAGAACCCAGGAGATCACTGATGGGGAAGCAGTCGCTGAAAACTCAGCTGAAAGGCACTTGGAAATACTTGCAGTGTTTTCTTAGTGACATGGGCTCCTGTGCAAGTGCCAGCAAACACTAGTGTATGAAGCAAAGGTATGTTACGCTTCTGCTGGCTTACTCTAATCAAAAAGTGGGGTGATCTGAATTGATTCTTGAATGTGGCTTTTCTGGTTAGCACTGTATAATGCCCATTACAGCACTGTCAAGCCTTGAGGTGATGAGGGCATAAAGCACATTTCGATCCTGAAGAGCAAAATAAATTACTTGGCTTGGGCAGATGGAAAAGGACACTTCTTTTCACTGCTATCTAGCAAACCAGGAGCAGAGTTTAGTCCAGTGAGATAAAAAATAGCCCAATAAAACCTATGGTCTGCAGCAGTACAGATGGCTTGTACCATCTCCTAAGCCATTTACTTTTAGAAGCTGAAAAATGGCAGCGCTGGAATTTTAGGTGAACATTTCACTGCAGGTGATCATCGTATTGAGCAGCATTAGCTCGGGCTCTCATCTTAAAACTGTACTCTCAGCATTTAAAACCTCACTCTCCTGCCTCATTCTCTCCCCAAAAAGACCTTAAAACCAAGCCAAAGTTTCAGCATCCAATGCGGGATCACTGACTTCAGGGACTCATTTCTAAATCCTACAGTACATCATTGCTGCCCTCAGATGCAGTTGCTGATTATTGTTTTCACAAATATTTACTGCTTTCTAATTCTTGAATAGAATATATTATGAAAATCTCCATATGCCCAGGCACAGCTTGACTTATCGGGTAGAAGACGACAACTCCATTTTGGATTCACACTGCTGAGAGAACACTTACTGTATTGAATTCATACCTCATTTAAAATTGCCTTTACAGATAATAAATCCAAATGTTCCTCTGATAATTATTCTATACTAAAATTAATGCCAAATAATGTGCAAGCAAGCAGGCAGGCCTTTATGGGTATGATTACAGCATTTACTCCTCTTTGGGAACTGCTGGAACTGTCTACATAAATAATACCATGCCATTATCCTTAAAGAAGCACATTTGTTTTACAATGAACCCTTGTAGGGAGAACTTTCACGTATATACTATTGAAGCTTTCTGTGCACCTTAATCATCTATCATATCCTTTAAGAAAAGATCTTGTAGAAGAGAACTCTTTTTTCCCTCCACTACTGCTTGACATAAAACCATAATGGTTGTTAGGCATATTGGAAACCCTCCCACCCTTCTAAAAGACAATTTATCTTCTTTATTCGTTCTACTTGGATGCCTCTGCAGAGAAAGAAACTTTTACCGTGCTTTGTCTGAAATTCACCTAAGTGCATATGTTGTAACTGCATGGTGACCTGCCAGAGTTTCAGGCAGTGTTTCTCCCAGCCTGACATGTCTTAGTCCTTCACTGCCACCCTGCTGCGCTGCAGCCTCTTCTTAATTGTGTCCAATTTTTTTTGCTGAGGCACTTGCACTAGCACGGTGATGTGCTGCCTGCCTGGGGCACTGCCCGTCGTGCATTTGGCTCCTGAACTTTGTTTGAAATCTATTAGACAGTTGAAACAAATCCTGTGCCCAGTGAACACAGCTGACAAATTATAACCTCATCCTATTTGTTGCTATTGATGAATTCTAAGTCAACAGCCATATTTTCTGCTAAAGTCAAACCAGATGAGCACTAGGAATTGTGAAATAACAGCTTCATTACAAACAGGAGGGGCCTATGCAGCACCGAGTTCAAAAGCATGGAATTACTGAGCTGCTCCTGACTAACACTGACATCAGAAAGCCAAAAATACATGGATGAGGAAAAATGGCAGTTTTGTTGAAGACTACTGCTGAGTAGCAATTACACTCTAATCAGAAACTTTAAAAGGAAAAGCAGGAGTAACGTAATTCAGAGGCCTTTTACTGTCAATTACACTAGACCTTTTCTTATTCACTTTGCTGAGTGGCTACTGAGTGATCGCTGAGTGAGTGAAATCACAAGTGCTGCATGCCATTACAGCCGCAGCCGCAGCTCTCCCAGTCTCACCCACGTGGACACTTCATACAAGTCAAAATGGGATCTGATAAATTATGAAACAAGGAGCCCAAGATTCAGATTGCATGATGAGTGGATTTATACTCTTGGGCCCTTTCTTCCACACACAGACAAGTTGAAAAATTTAGGTTGCATTACGTACATTGAGTCTATTTTCCCTGCTAGATCTTTGCTGGGAGATGGGCTCCTCAGCAGGTGAGATGTCACTGCCTTCCTCTGATATGCTCCTGTGCACTGTTCTCACTGTATCGGGCTCAGCTCTGCTTTGCAATGGAAAAGGAAGATTCAAAACCAAGGAAAATGCATCATGCACAAAAGCATTACAGCCTGGCCTTGTCTCTAGTTACCTCCCGCTTTGGGCAGTGTTGAGCTGGTTGGTAACTCCATCATGTAACTGAGAGCTGACGTGTCAATCAGTGCAGCAATGCCAGTAACACTGCCAACCGAGCAGTTGCGAATACACTGAGCAGGGCCAATAAGCCTCTTCCCCCTTGAAGTGCCCAACCCCAGAGATAATAAGGCAACTCTGTGGTTGATGCCGAGCTTTTTTCTTCACTTTTAATTTTTTTTTTTTATTTAAGGATTTTGTTGATTGCCTCTCTCCCCTAATTTTCCTCCACAACATACATTTGGGTTTCTAGATGTTAGAACTCTTATGAATGGGGATCTTAATTTTTATTACAAGGGTAGTAAAGTATGAGGGTTGTTGCAAAGGTCAGTTAAAATGGGGATCTTTCTGCCCTGATGGTATTATGTGTTCTCTGAACATTTTTTCTTTTCTAATAGAGTGTTCCCAGCCTGTAACAGAGGCAGGGGATGAGGCAACACCAGGTCCTAAGACATAACATAGTATCATTTTTATTTAGGGTTGGAAATTTTCCAACCCCTGAGGATGGCAAATAATTTGGTAAGCATTTCTACTTTCCAATAAAAGAAGTAGCCAGGGACTCTTTTTGGCCTGGTGATACCATTAGCAACTGGAGCCTAAATCCTTCTTGTCTCAGTTATGCTAAACTTAAATTGTCACCATTCACCTTTGATAAATGTGCAGTGACTCTAAGTGACTTGTACCGGGACTGGCGCCTCAGACTGCAGACAGGGCAGGAGGATTCCCTGGGAAAGCTGGAGTGGTGAAAGGGAGCAAAAGAATCTGCAACTCCCCCTGCACCTATTTGCACTGCAGTAGGTGCTCTTGGACCATAAAACACTGTAAATTTCTTGTCCCCACTTCTGCCACCACCCCCACATTGAGCCGGGTGTTGCATATGCCATGGAGGAACCAAACCAAACCTTCACTCTTGATGGGAATAGCAGAGTGCAAGAGCAGGCAGGTGCATGAGCAGTCAGGTGCTGTGGAAAGGCAGGGAATGGCAGATGCTCCCCTCTGTGCCACCACTCCAGCTAGCCAAAAGCCCCAAAGAGTAGTGAGACATGGTTATAGTAAGTAAAACAGGACCTAAAGAGGGTTTTTTGAAGTTCTTATACAAAAGGCAACACACGGAGGCACCATCTCTCCTCAGAATGAGAAATACGGATACTGCCATAGTTTGGAAAAAGCAAACAGGAGCTGCCGGGATGAGAAGGTGAAATATAGCTGTGACTGAAAATAGGAGACTTGAAATTCAAGAGGAAATGGTTGATTCTATGTTGTGAAGCCTGAAGAAAATGGACAACAACGGCACTGACTCAATCCAATTAGGAAAAAAGATTGAGTTTAATTACTTTCCACAGATCTTGATCTCTGAGAACCAGTCAAATGCAGAGACAGACAAGATAAAGGGCTGCTTTAGGGGTGAACATTTTCAGCAAAAGGCATCTAAAGGAAGTTAAGTTGAACAATATAGGAAAATCCATGCAGAAGAAGATATATTTCTCCTCCAAGTTTACTTAAAGTGAAGTATTTGCCAACTTTTTTTCAATTAGTTTTCTCAGCTGAAAGAACTCTGAAATTGTGAAGCCTTACAAAGACACATGATTAAATTGACTCAGACAGGTGAGGTTCAGAGCTCACTGAAAGGGCTTACAATTTAAACTGACAGGTATCACAGAAGACAACCTGACTAGTCCAATATATTTGCCCTGCTAGAAAAGCTAAGGACTTGAAGGCAACAGGTTCTCATGGATGCTGCTACCAGAAGTTATTTAACCTAGAGGGTAAGTAAAAGTTCCCGCTATAGAGAGCAAATGACACCAGAGCTGGCTGCTGAGCCTGCCACAGCCTGCGTAATGGGACATCATTCCGTATTTTCTGCCCTGCTGTTCTTAAGCCTCTTGCAGACTGTCTAACGCCAGGAACACCATATGCTTGCCACACCGACATTGGATGCAGTGCAGTTGTTACCTGAAGTGAGAGTTATAGAAGACAGCCCAGTCTGGCCCAGGTTCTGGTTCTCTTGCCGATGGTCATACCCTGATAATGAGAACAGAATCGATCAATTGATCAGCCAATTCATTCCCTTCTACATGGATGCTGACTAATTTCAAAGAGATTTTCTATCTCTTGCTGAAGTAACAGCAGGAGGTGCTGAAGAGTAGACCTGGATAACTGAGAGCCACTCCACAGTTCCTCAATTTTTGTCTTTTGTGGACAAAACAACCACGTGGATCAAATATGCCTGCTTTCCCTGACTAGAATGCATGTTTTTATTTATAGACAAATAATACGCTTAGCCACTCTGGACCCTGAGTGGCAGACAAAATGTTCTTTCAGAGATGAGTCAGGCTGCACTCCTTGTAGCGCTAAATTACAGAGGGATTTTCACTACACACTGATTCCAGCAATATGAAAGGTCAGTACACACATATCTTCAGGTGCGAATGTGAGATGAGGAAATGCTTAAGCTTTTATCTTGTTTCCGAGTGCTTTGGGTTAAGCCTTACAGCTTTGCTGAAAGCTTTAGTGGCTTATATCTGCTGAATGATAGTGTTAAATCATGACTGTACTGATGTCCTGCACAACACTGTTCATGGCCAGCTCACCCCCATTACCCACTTTTTATAAGAAGAGTACGAGGAGGTAATGGGATTGGAAAGAGGGGCCCTATCATCTCCACCTCCACTCGATGAAACAGGAGCAACCATCCATGCAGGCTTAGCGTGCTAAGGCGCTTATGCCACTTTTGGAGGAGAGACATGGCAGACTACTTGAAGAACTAACAAGAACAGAGGGGAAAGGAGAGAAAACTAAGCTTAAAAAAGGCATTAAACACTGCCAGAGAGACAAACAAACATAGAAGCAATTCCAGTGGCAAAGCCGTATGATGTAAGAGCGCACATAAGCCACTGGAATTTGAAATAAATATGACCAAAGGATCTTAGCCCAACAGCAAGGGAACGAGGGAGGGTGAAATGCACCTCGCAAGGGAGCTTCATTGCGTTTGTGCTAATTTGCTGCTGAGACGCAGGCTGCTTTGGGCCAGTAAATTTGCTCACTGTTCACGTCATCAGTTAGGGGAATTCATAGTTTTCTGTCGTAGAGGTAGCAGAGGGCTACCCCTCAGCCGTGTGCAGGCAGGCACAGTCAAAGCCAACCTAGAAGGAATAAATTTGCCAGCTGCTCCTGGATGTCATGAAGCCAAAAACTGGCTGTTCACTCTGCCCCCAAACATTCAGCACTGCTGCGGTCGTGGTTTGTTTCTGCACTGCTCCTTCAGGTTGTGACTGCCACCAGATTTTGTGAAGCACAAGTTTAAAACAAAGAAAAAGCTTTCCTAAACTTTTGGGAAGAAGTGAAGCAGAATAATCCTTTCTTTCCTGATTAGAACAGCACTGGCATTCCCCACTGATCATGCTCACCCTCAGAGACCTTGTATTTCTATTATTAGCATCACTGGCTTTTTCATTGTATCTTTACATTTCAGTTCTGGGTTATACCATGGGACTACTCAAAATTTCTGCCTGCTTTCCATTTCATAAATAAACATGCATGGGAACAAAATCTCCAAGCACTTTTTATATGCATAAAACTGATTCACCAACAAATAGCAATTTTGCTATGAAAACTGATAGCTAGCTCTTTCTGACACCATCTCTGTGCAAATGGACAGCAGTGACTTCTAGTTTTTTGTGGCGTTGTGTCGCGCTTTCCCGTCGTGACAATCTAGGAGAAATGATGCATCGCCAGGGACTCGCCCTGGGGAGAAACGGACCGACACAGATACTGTGGATCAAGCGATTTCTCCGTTTAATTGCTACGTAACACTTGGTTATATACCATAGCCATGCGCAAGCCATCTACTGATCGGTTAACATGTGCTGTTCGCGCGCCTAAAGCAATAGTTCGATTGGATAAGGTCTTCTGATCACGCGAATGGTTCCTCCTGTCTGTGTCTTGCCTGGTGTCCCGCTTTCAGTCACGTAGGACCATCTTGTTCAGCTTCTTGTGCTTATTTCATCAAACTTTGTAGCAACAGTTAGCCTTCGCCGCGTCCTTGAGGCCTGCTGCTTGCAGGTGCCTCTGGCTCAGATTGAACAGCCCCATGGTGTCTCTTGTTTACTATGTGTCTATTTTTCTAATTATCCCACAGTGCTGTGTCTCACTAACAGCATTTTCTGGTATAGCTTTCAGGAGCTCAACAAAACCTGGAAAAACCTTCCTGGTATTTGCTTTATGGTAATAATACAAGTGATTACACTTTCTAAACCCAAACAAGTGCTTAGAAATCCCGTACTTGTCTGAAATGAGTTTCTACTTGTAAGCCTTCCTCCCATCACCAGCTCCAGGACAAGAAGCAATGCAGATGACTTTCAAACAGTTCTCTGTTCTGACCAGTCAGCACCAGTGCACCTCCTTTGACTTGTGTTAAACTGCTCCTATTTCTGCTGACATAAAAGAAAGGAGAACGAGCCCCCCTTTCAATCAGTTACATGAGGTATGATGGTTAGTTGTCTCTGCTATTCCTAGAGAGGCTTCCCTGCCAAAATTGGGGAACAACAAGAAACTCTTGCTAATGTAACGTCCACATGGGCTTTACTCAGCACAAAGCAAGCTGGATCTTTTCTCTGTGCTAACTTAAACTCTGTTGTTTGGCTGCCATAGAGAAAATAAAAGCTCTGAAGATGAGAAGACATCCAGTTGTTAATAGGATCATAGGATCATAGAATCACAGAATGTCTCAAGTTGGAAGCGACCCATAAGGATCATCAAGTACAACTCTCCACTCATGGTAAATCATATGACTAACTCCTTGAATTCTGACAGCCTTGGTGCTGTGACCACTCCCCTGGGGAGCCTGTTCCAGCGACTGACCACCCTCTCAGTGAAGAACCTTTCCCAAAAGTCCGGTCTGAACTTCCCCCGATGAAGCTTCATTCCATTTCCATGTGTCCTATCACTGGTCACCATTCCCTGTAATGAAGCCATGGGCTGTGGTTTAATATCTAGAGACATTCCCAGGGCTGAATTATACTGTCACCTTTGAGGTGAGAAAGTACCATACACTAACAGGATTATTAATCTAATGAAAAAAAAACATTGAAAGGAACCAACATCAGGGAGCTGAACCCAAACAAAGCCAAATCAGAAGCCAGACATGTCCTTGTAAGCTCTGAGGGAGATAAAGTGAATGAACCAACTATCAAGCAATGGGGAAGCATCAAAGCATCATGCTCTTAATCTCTTATAATCAATGTAGCGATGCCATTGCATTTCTTAATAGTCTGTTTCAGGAGTGGATCCTTTTCTGGGAGATACACATTACAGCAAACCACTGCTCTCTGCAGAGGAGAGAAAAGAAGAGAAAGAATCAGGGAGTTTGCTCCACCTTGGGAGGTGGGAGGACAAACCTGTTCTCTCTGTGCCCTGCAGCAGCAGGGCAATGCTTGGGTGCCGACTGTGGGAATAATCACCTTCTGCTACTGTTCCCCTGCTGAAAAAAACCCATCTGCTACAATGCTGTTCAAAAGACTTAAAGAGGAGCTCTAGGAAACACAGGCCTGAGTCTGTTTCCCAACACATGGTGCGAGCCACTGCTCAGCAGAGCAGCTTACACGGAGGTGACTCTGGGAGTCCTTCCAGCACCGTCCCAGGCTGTCCAGCCATGCATGGCACTGCAGGGACAGTGGAGAGGACTTCTGCTTCTGGGGAGAACCGCTCCCAGCAGCAGGAGCAGCAAGAACCTCTTGGCACAACCACAGAGCATTTATCACAATTCCCTTCCTCTCCCGTTCTGCAGAAGGAGCAGTGAAATCTGCAGTGTAATGTATTCAGCAAAGTTTGAATGATAAATGCTGATGGCATTTCCACTCACTGTTAATATTAAAAAGCTGGGGAAGACTCCCTCTCCTGAGGTGAACCAGTGCAAATCAGGAATATTTTAAATCAGTGAACTCTAAATTACATGGAATTGACACATACTGAATTTACAGATTCTGTTTAGCCCTGCACCGTCTGCAGGGTGAGGTGAGGTATGCAATGCCGTGCCACACTTTGATTATAGCCGATTTCCTTTCTGGCAGGATCTGACAATCCTGGCCTTTTCCCTTTTTGTGCATAGAGCTATTTCAAACCTTAAAGAGAATAGAGCTCACAGCTGTCCTTGTAGCAACAGTATCTTTACAATATTGAGAAAAATAAAAGTTCCATTTTTTTTCTTTGTTTTTATGATCAAAGTCAACATTCATCTTTGTACGGAAGTGGGTATGTGGATGTACTAAAATTGTATATACTTTACTGAACACTGCTTCCCAGACACTGCATGAAATAGGAGGTCTGTCCAGAGTATGCACACATTCTTTTCATCTTCCGTTATACAACCACTTTTTAAATTCTTCCAGTTTCCTATACCTGAGATATAAATATTATATAGATATGTACAACAGACACATTTTATCAGAGAGAGTTAATTAAAATACATTTCAAGGACACTGCTAAAATGTACCATGAAGATGTTCATGCTGCAGTTGTGGTTTAGAGGGAATTCTGGTCTCCCGAACTCCAGCAAACCAGAAAAACTCCACAGCTCTCCAGTATTTCCAATTCAGACAGTGGCAATTAAAAGCAGAAGCTGAGCTATTACGTCTAATTGGCTAAAGGGCTGGAAGTGCAGGAGCTGCAGTGGTGTAGAAGTGGAGAAGAAAGGAAAGCTGGGCATTACCGTTTGACAAGCAAATTTTAGAGCATATAGGAATAACAGAGGTGGCAGTGCTCACATTTTGCATATCTGTGGAAAGCACAGAAATGTCTTCTATAAAGAACCCTGAGAAAGTGAGAAAGGGTGCAAGTGCAAAGCGTCATTTTGCCTTATGTTCACGAGTCCTTGGACCACAGTCATCAAATTTAGCTTTTATGCCCATTTTGGAGTCTGAGAAGAAATGAGGTGGCTCCTTTAAACTCAGGGCGTATTGTCAACACCAACGAGCAACCTTCTGCCAAGGGCTAACACAGGCGCTCGCACAGAGGGGTGCACAGGGAAGCCAGGAGGATGCTGAGCTCCTGGGGCTAAACAGAATTAAGTGTCTAGAGCTGTCACTGTTTGGTCCTGGCTCCACAGTGGGACCTACACTCCCTGTCTAAGATATACTTCGTTTCAACAAGGTGAAAAATGAAATAGAAATGCCTCAACACAATACTGAAAGAAGCACACTGAGCAGGGAGCTGACTGTAGCAATTTAATGAGGAGCTTAGCACAAGCTGAGATTAGAAATCCTTCTCAGGGCCAAAGAGTGCTTTTTGGAGGATGCAGGAGGCTGTGGCTGGGACAGGCTGCCTGCAGTACCCCAGTGCACAGGCGGACACATGCTTCACTCAGGACATAGCTGAAGTCGCTCTAAGGGGAATGGCATGCAGATGCCACCAAAGCAACAGAGCATCTGGCATTTCTCCAAAAGCCATCAAACTTCTGAGCAAGCTGCTCAAACTAATGCAATACAGTCAAGGAAACCAGACCTGGAGCCTTTACCATGATTTGCTGCATTCACCTTTAGATAACTGATCAGCAAATATTCACCATAAGACCTTTGGACCCAATCATTCACTCATGTGGGAAGAAAGAGACTGTGAAACTGCCTTAATTTGGATCAGTTCCGAAAGACTAATTTCAGTCCAAGAGGAGTGAGCTTGAAGAAAGGAGATGGCATGAACTCTAAATCCAAAGAGGCCTTTGTCACAGATCCTCACATCCCAACCCAATTGCCCAGGGCCAGCTATTGCTTCACCAGCAGCCCAGCTAATACAGGCCTGCTTTGTCCAGAGTCAGCAGGCTGAATTTAAAATGTACTTTGATGACCTGGTCAAACTGTTTTGTCTGAAGAAACACCATTTCCTCAGAGTTCAGCCATTAATCCAGTTAAGAGTAATTAAAGCATTTGCACAAGTCTGAACTAATTTCTCTGTTTACAGAACAGATTGGATAAATATCCCTCCGAGAGGCAGAAAATTCATTACAGCAACAGCTTAGGTCCCTGTATTTCTAAGCTGTCTTGATATGAGGAAATTACTTCAGTACCCTAACATAAATCTATCATTTCAGTAAGCTCTTAATGTAAAAGCACTGTGGAAATAATGTCAACAACCTTGTGATGACTAATAAATAGACTAATGTACATCCAGCTGCACATAATAAACCTTTAGAGAGCCTAATGCCATCATAAACCAGAAGAACAGGTATCACAAGATTACAACTGAAGTTTTATACACAGGCACAACACTTCACTCATATTAGTATTTATTTTCCCCCTTACTTTCCCCGATGTGCTGCCTTTGCTGGCTCCAACGCCAGCCCTCTGAGCTGGTGCGTTGCAGTACTCCCAGCTCTCTCTGACTCTTTCTCAGCGTTGAACTTTTTCAGCAGCAAATCCTGGAGCTGCTGCGTTGCTGGATGAAGCTTTTAACTTGTACATTAGAGACAATTTTGACATTCTTGGTGTTTTGTGAGAACTGAAACTCCCACGGCTCCACTCAGCCAGCAGGGACAGAGAGGAGGTGCCTGGGCTGGAATTGTTGTGCAGGTGTTTGCCCGCTGAGAGCTGCAATGCCACCCAAACCTTCACATCAGCCACCGAATGACTGCAACACAGCAATGACGTTGCAGTTCAGACTCCTGGTTCAAGACAGTTGTTTTAGGCTATCTCTATGCTAATTACATACAAGACAAAGACACTAGTTAAAAACTCAGCTGTGCAATTTTGATTCTCATACAGTAACAACAGACTCTCAGTGTTTTGTCCCCCCGCTGAACTTAAAGTTCAGCTGAGGGTATTACACGATTACAAAAATACTTAACTGATCTGTGCTACAAAACTGTGTAGTATGAGTTGTAAGCAGATACAATCATGTGGTGTAACTATAAGGCCAGGAGGTACTAAAAGTGGAAGAACATCCCTCAGTACCAATCTCCTGAGCATTCAAAAGTGCATGTTTGAATTCAGCACAGCTGCAGATTAGGGAATTAGAAAGGATACTGGCTGTCAGTTTACATTTTTTAAATGACTGATATTTTTTTCCTATAAACATCTGCTTGTAAATGGGTTTCATTATGGCACAGACTTTGGATTGGAGAATGTTCTCAAATTCTATTTCCTTTCCAAGTTTCTGTTGGGTATTAACAAATCTGCATACATTCCAACCTCACAGGCAAAATCCATTTGAGTAACAATTTCTCCTGTCCTTGCTTTAAAAAACCTCAAATAAATACAGCTACTGTTGCTGATCAGAAGCAAACACTTCTTTAGTTGTATTCTTTATCTTTAGTCCCCAAGCTGTTAAGTTACATGGTAAAACAGAACACCTCTAGCTCTTCCTATCACCCCCCCACTTCTTTTGTGCTTCCCATTTCTACAGCTTCAGGTCTTATCCCAGCTCCCACCGACTCCTTCACATGGGAGGTTGTAGGAAAGGATTCTGCCTCCCAAAGCAGATGGCCATCATGCCATGCTCACCGCTTCCTGAGATCCTCCTGTTCTTCCTGACACGGGACGGTATGGTAAAAGCCCAGGTAGTAACTGCTGGTGTTTGCAGGTTTGCATTTTCTGACACCCTATTTCTTGCTCAGTTGCACTGCTTGAGTTGTGAGCAAGCAACTGAACACAGAGGAGTCCTTGTTAGGAGATGCTATCTTGGAGGAGAATGATTTCGTAGTCTCCCAGCAGCCAGATTATGCTGCTGCTCAAGCACCTTTGCAGTTCCAAAATTACTGTCTCTTTAGTTTGCATACAATAAAGGCATCAACAAAACACACGACAGGCAGAGAGACAGGCAGTCCTGGGAAGCGTATGGCAGCCCTCGAAGTCCTTGAAGTATCAATGGCACAACCTCTTTATTTATCCGTTTGTGTCCATATATCGGTTCTCCACAGGAATCCTGGAGAATTTTAAGTGGCTCTCATTAATACACTGGAAGAGATAGGCTGATTACCTTGTGCTCATTAGAAGTGTATGAGGCTACCAGAGATAATTGGAGAGCTCAGTGAAATATTTGCCTTTCTCAGGTTGCAAATATTGCAGTTCCTCATTAGTTTACCCTGCTATTGCCCATTGGCTCACTAACCAGGGGTTTGCAACCTGAAAGGACAGTGGATGAATTCCTAATAAAACAGGGCAATGTACTGCTCTTTATTGCTGGAGTTTCAGTACATTGCGCTACACTAAACAAACGTTCTGGTAGTGTTTTGTCTGTGCAAGAGACAAGGCACTGTAAGTGAGGAAACCTATGTAAAAAAGGATGCAACCTGATGTCATGTCAACAGTGTAAAGGTATTAAAAAGGGCTTTGCAAACCTGAAGAAAAAAAAGCACCCATTAAAACTGCTCTATTCCATATTTATTTTTCATCATTTCAGGCAGTAGAGCAGTGAAATTAATTTAGTGTGAAATAGTTCTGTATCAGTGTTCATCCATGAACTGCATTGACACAGTCACACAGGTTCAAGTACAGAAAGGGAGTTCAATGTATTCACATTCACATAATTGTGAAACCAAAGGTAGGGTATCCCGAGCACCGCTGCAAGTAGTACGGTCATAGTGTATACTGCACCACTTGATAATAACATACTGCAACGTTTCTTCAAGGGAGGCAGTACAACCAGGTTGGTATTAGACAGCGAGGAATTGCTCCCCCTTTCACTGCTGTCTTCTGAGAGCATCGTGGACACAAATGCAGCTAGCAGCCTCCCTGCCATAGAGCCGTGATACTAGAGTCCCTGAAAGACAATTGTCACCAACTGGTTGTCTACTTCTGAATGAAATACTAAAGTACCAATTGTACTAAAGTACCAAAGGAGCTTGTGTAAAGCAGCCTTCCTCTGTGGACGTTCAACAGACACACTCCAACTTACACTATCTCACCTTAAATACTGAAAGCTAAGAACCTGCATGTGATTTCAGTGCCGTTAACTGGTTCTGAATTACAGCAGATATTTGAACATAAGCCCCAATCTTGATTAATCTCACACTTTTGTTAGGGAAAGGTGGGGGGAGCTCTCAGTTGAACCAAAAATCTTTTCTACAACAGAAAATCTTAAAAACCACCCTCCAGAAATGCTAGTACCACTTTGAAAAACCCTGTAGTTTCATGGCACAATTTAGTTCTAAATGATTATATAATTACATTTGTGAACGTAATCCTGTGGGGTATTATTCTAATTATAGACCACAATCCTTCTTAGCAGCTTTCAGAGAAATAATTTGCGTAATGAAATGAAGGTTTCCAGCTGCAGCAAACAAACCAATCTCAAACCTTTTTTGTAAATGACTGGATATTGTTAATGGTGTGATCAAACTTGGATCAATCTGCTGACTCTGTATTTGCCTGGATTTGGGGGATTCCTTATTCCAGAGTAGAAAATGGCTGAGAGCAGCACGCTACCTGCAGAACCCACAGTCATTGTCTAAGATGATAAATAATACAAAAAAAGTTAAAACTGAGGCCACAGCTATTCCATGCAAGTGTGACAGTACCACCACTCCAAGTGCTGTTGTACACGGAGGCTGAAGACAAGGGACTCTGGGCTTTGTGGACATGTTTATTCCGATGATCCAAAAGGAAATTTTGCTCAAAGAAGCTTTTATCTATAAACACTGAGCTGCATCACAGAGCAATGAATACAGTTGAAAAGCAAGCAAACACACAGTAGCTCCAAATAGGTGCAGCAGCCTTCACCTGGCTAAATTATGATCTTTGTAGACACTAAATGTCTCTGTAGATGCTCCAATGCCACTGAATAGCGTTTCATGATACTGGCATGTTATCTGTGCCTTGGGCTAAAATCTATTCACTCTTCCAAAACCATTATCAGTCATTTATTGACACAAACAGCACCTACAATCAGCACTGTGCTATTGCTTACTTCCCACAAGACGTCCTTTTGGTTATCTGCATGCCTCTTGCCATATGAACTGTCTTATTTGTCAGCTAGAAGTTTCCTGAGATTGCGTCCAGCTTCCCTTCTATTGCTTTTTATGTAACACCTTTATGCAACCCTCCACTAACAAGGCAGATGATGCCAATGCAGAAGCACTGGAGCACCCTGTGAAGACAGAGGTTTACAGAAGCTGGAAATGAGAAGGATCCATCAAGCCAGCAAATCTACTTTCCTGTAGGAGTAGGATGTAGGTCTTTGATCAAGAGTGCACTGGGATATTAGGTAACACGGTTGGACTACAGGAAAAAGGTCAAGAAATAATTATTTAAAACCCAACAATTTCTGTAGATTATTTTGCTGGTTGCACAGTAAACCCCAGATTCTCAACTGGGCCAACATTCTCATCTAGACAACATGCACCAATATAGGCAGCCAAAAGACCGAAGTGCATTCACTGAAGGCAGAGATTTGTTCCAAGACTGCCAGTGTTTCAGATAAGCAACTTCTCAGTTGGATTTACTTAAAAATGGTCTCTCTCTAAACATACAGATACATGAACATGAGCTTGTTCATTTCCACAGTAAAAAGCCAGTGTCCTCTTTACTGTCCAAAACTGGAATTTGAATTAATTCTTGTAATGAGAACCAATCAGCATTATTTCTGACACTAAAATTAATTTTGGAAAACTACACCGTATTAGAGGGCATGGTTACTCCTCTCAGAAGTCTGGGCACTGCCAACAGGACAAAACCACTATGTGCCGAAAACATCCCTGCTACCTCGTTTCCAGACCACTCCTCAGGGAAGCACCATCCTTGGCCCATTTTCAGAGCTCTCATTCAATACGGAAACTAGAGAAACTCAAACTCAAACTTGAGGCAGTTGAAAGATCCTTCTTGATACACTACACATACCTGTCCCTGCACGCACATAACAAACATCTTCACACCATCTAGCACTGCACACGCTACTCTCTCCTTTACATTTCCTTTGGAAAAGGTACATTTTCTGTACAGAGCGGAAGCAGAAGCAACTCCTCATACAAGCACACGCTATCTCCATGATGCAGAATTAAAGCAGGGCTTCAGAGTGGGCCCTAAGAAACACTACAACTCTCCCACCACTGTACTCGATGAGAGTCAGCAGCTGCCAAGCTGCTCTGCACTCGGGAGAGGAGCCATAAAAGCAGCAGTTTCAGGACAGGACAAGGAACAGGAGCTCTGAAAACTCTAAAATGCCATTTTACTCTCTCTTTCTAAAATACACACCCTCCCTCAAATTTTATTTCAGAATTAGTCTTCATTCCTCTGGTTTTCCACTGGTCTTAGACTTCAGTGTGCAAACATCATGTAAAGCATTGGTTTCAAGGGATATTTAGGGAATTGTAAAGACCAGCTTCCTCTACTGTATTATCTGACAGCATTTGGAAACAGTAAGCAACCATGTGGAAACAACAAATTGGAAGTGGGGTATTGTTGCGAGCGAGCACAATCACAGATGGCCAGATACAAACAAAAGCAGGCTCACGGCTTGCTCTGCAGCGTGCTTTATATAAATACGCTGTGGGCACCCATCTTGGCGATTCTCAATTTGTTGTACATGAACAGCAGCCTTGTGGTACAAGCACCCCTGCCTCCACTTCCTAGAGTGACAGCAGCTTGCAGTTGCTGCAAAATAGTGCAACCTAGTGAGCTAAATTACATGCTACATTGGGCCGACTGAGACAGCAATGCATGTCCCACTACACGTAGCTTGCATGGGGATGAGGGAAGGTGTTATCGCTTATCTGTTGCAATTGCTCCTTTTTAAAAGGCCTTTATTCTTATCTTTGATGCGCAGGCATTTCTCTCTCCCCTTTCCCAGTGATCATCCACATTAGACAAGGTATGAAGCGACATTTCTTATCATGTATACGTGTCAGGGAGGTTTCCAGCATGAGGATGTGCTATTTGTCTGCACATAAGGAAAAGCAGATGTTGGGGAAATACAGAAAATACCATCCTATTTATTAGGATGATTTCAAATACATAAGATTCAATCAGACAATACAGGAAATCCCATATTAGTTTTGGTAATCCTAGCCCTAGCTGATGAGCTCTCAGTCTGGACTTACACCCTGTGCTCCCCAGACCTGTGCCTTCCTATAACACCATAGACAAATGCTGGAACTGGGCGGATAATAGGTATGTCCCTACTGCACACTACATTGAGAAAAGATGAGCGGGGAATGCTCAGAGGAACAGAGAAAACAGAGGCTGAACCTACGCAGTGTGACCTGTATGTTTTAGGCTGCAGCTTACACATTCGTGTGCTGGGAGACTGTTTTAGTTAAGCCAGCTTGCATAAAATGACTTCTGTTCTTACTGTATTACTCCTTGGTTCTTCCTTAGGCTTTTTTTTTTTTTTTTTTTTCCCCTTACTTCCCTGAGCAACCAACCAGTAGATTATTGATCAACTTGGTTTGTCTCAACTTAATCATAAATATTGATTATTGGTGTTATCATTACTTATGACTATGTATGCTTTGATTAGCTATAAAATAAGAATACTCACACTAGAATCAACATGTGGGATGGCTGTGCTCGTACAGTACAAGACGAAGGCACATGACATGAGAACATCTGAGAATGACTGGTCCCTGCTGTAGTTTTAATCAAGCATGCTTACTGGGCCAGGGGAAGAAAACAGATACACCTATTTTATGTAGCTCTTCTTTTACAATAACAGTGTTTGTAGAATCGGTAGTCAGTTTGAATTGTGTTCTGTACACTGCATTATATATGTAAATTAATTCCTATTAATCTTTATAATGTTAAGCTACTGCTAAAAATGTTCATTTAAGAACTGCCTTTGTTCTTCTGTCTCCCTAATTTCAATTCCCTCCAGTCTCTTCTCCCTGTATATTAAAGTACTTTATTAATTTTGCCACGTTAATCTGATCAGCACTAAACACACTACCATTTCTAAAGACTTAAAACATGAAGCTAAGCTATTGTGACATGCAAACAAAAAGCCTAATATGCAACAGGCAAAGCAGCTCTTGTTGTGCCTGGCCTATGAGAAGGTGACAATCTCTGCCCTACTTCTGGCAGAGCCCATGCAGCCTCTGTGGCGCTGCGGTCAGAAGCCAAGCAGAGCTGTAGCCCAGAACAGAGAGGGCAGGGGAGATGAGGTGGGACACACAATTAAAACCTCATTAAAATAAGAGGGGGGGGTTAAATGTGTCATCAGAAAGGAAGGGATAAAAACCTGACAACGGCAAAACCACCAAGCCCTCTGTCATTCTGCATATTATTGAATGGAAGGCCTGAAACAGAGAGGATTATCTCTGAATGTTGATTACCCAGACATTGCATGTCAGAACACAGTACCCAGGTCTATGGAACTGGCATTAATTCTGAAACAGATAGGGTGAAAACAGAGAAGTAACTATCAAATGGAATTGTCTTTCCCATTACAGGATAGACATGTCAATAAACTGAGGTCTCATACCAGCATAAAAAGATCTGCAGAGAAAGTGGGAATTCATGAGAATTCATGAAACAGTATGTACTTACAGGAGCAAATTCCTATTTTAAGATTTATTTCAATTTCCAGAAATGTATATCCAGAAAAATGTTGCCCACTTAAACATATCAATACTTAGCTAGAAATTTCTTTTCCTCTTCCATTTATGTTTTACTAAATTCTTGCAAGATTTTAGCAAGTGTTTTGGCTAATATCTGATGAAAATGTAAATAATTCAATGTTCAGGTGATACTGAAATGGGGTGTGTGTGTGTGTGTGTGTGTGTGTGCTACAAAACTTGCCTGGAGCTCCAGACAGAAGCAACAGCAGGCACAACAGATTTCTCTGACTGAGCATATTTTATCTCATTATGTGATCGTTGATTAAGTTATGCCTAGCAGGTAGAATGTGATTGATCTCATTGTTTATTTTAAAAAAAAAGAAAGTACTATTTTTCATGAATGAACATGCAGAGTCTGAAAACTGAATTTCAAAACTTGCTTCATAAACAATCCATAGCTCATCAGCTTTTTGCTTGGTTGTAGTATTTATTAAATATTTCTGAAGGCAGAATAGATTAGGAAATTGTGGAACTGGTTCACAAACATTTCATTAATCCCAAAGGAAATAAAACCTACAAAAATGATCACTATCCTCTACAAATTAGGTAATCTATAACAAAATTATTTTCTCCTTAATCACAAACCAAATTTTTATCCTGAATACTTCCAGTTCATTAAAGGCCATTAACATAGTTGGGAACTGTATGATAGGAGAAGGCAAGATGTGCCTTGTAGTAAGCACAAATATTAATTTAATTTAATTTTTCAATTCATTTGATTCTGAGGAATGAAAAAAGGAAAGAAAAGGAAACAAAGTGATGTGGCTCAATGACAGTGATATGCAGCAAAAATAAATAGCACATGAAAAACTACAAGATAAACTGCAACAGTCTAGTCTACATACTCATTAAAGAGTACACACATGCTCAGAATAAATTTTCAAGGCCTTGGACACACCACTTCATGATCTTCAATTAATCATATAGGAAAGAGAAGATACTCCTATACCGATTGCTTCACTGAAAGTGAGATGTGTTGAATATACAGTTCACCTATATAGCCTATGCATAGTTTTGACACATTATCTAGATACTTGCTGCCTGTTGAAATACAAGAAGAAAAAAAAGGACAGCAAGTGGTAGGGAATTCCTTTCCCCATCTCTGGATCTAAAAGATCATTTGTAATTACAACATTTGTAAGTACAGCTCAATTCAGAAAGATTTAAATTTCCTATACAATTTTATGCACAAAGCCATACTGACTTAGAAAACATGGCTGTATTGCTCATTATGCTTTCTGTGAGATTTTTGTTAAATTCATTTAGAAAGGGAGTATTTTGTAAACTTTTATTCTTTGTCCAAAAAGCTTTCAAATCATGGAACATTTGAGGAAGAGAGGAAATTGGTTTGGATTAGTGGTTAAAGGCTTTGGCCACAGTCCCTAGTCCTGTTGAGTCCCTAACAGAGTGTGGTTATAGCTGACTGAAAGGCCCTGAATCATTATTTATTCCTGCCTGTACTTAGGGGCTAACCAGGCAGAATAGTTCAGCTGCACTGATTGCTTCACATAGCGCTTGACAGAAGTTTAATTCTATGGTTTAGAAAAAGTTTCTGATGCATATGATGAGTGCAGGGGTCACTAATCACTATTAAGCCTGGATCCAGAGCTGACGCAAGTACAGCACACACAGGGACTGGCACTATCCCCTTTGGGTTGGTCAGGATACAAGAGAGCAAAGCAAAACATTTTTTGACAAGCTGCTGAACAACTTTTACTTCTCCTTGCAGTGTGAAAGATCTATGAAGTACGTTGACAGGAAAGAAAAACAAAACACTCAGATTTTGACGAGGCACAAAGCAGGAAATGGACACCTAAACTGATTTTACAGAGAAGGATTTTTAAGGGATCAAACCCAAAAGACCGTACTTGGATGCTGCAGCAGAGCCTCCATGACAAGGCAGCGATGGGACTGCGTGGAAGGTTATACGCTGCCAATGTTTCCTCAAAGCTGGTGTCTGGTCATGACACACTGTTTGCTACTCTAACAAGATATCATGAGAGCAAATGTAATCAGCAAAACCGTGTCTATCTGGCCTTCCTGAGCAGCAAGATTTCTGTTGGGAGCATTTGCCAGCGCAACTTTTACTGGTAAGCAGGTGAGCCCCAGAAGACTGCAAATTGGCCTAGACCTTTCTTCTAATTGAAGAGGAAGGTCTGTCCCATTCAGCATGTACTGAAGCATCAGATTGGATAAGACAATACACACATGGAGTCTGTTCGTTTAATTTTTTTTTTTTTTTCTGATCTGTCTTAAATTCTAAGTAAAAATCCTGAGTTTTAAACAGCTGTTGGTCAACACCGCTGGCTATAAACCTTCAAACAGGACACCTAGGTCATCTATTTAAACCCTGAATTTGATTTTTGCGTGGTGCTGGATCGATCCATGGGAGCCAGGTAAAACTGTGGTGTGGTACTGAAGATTGTGTTTCCTCAAAGTGAGTATCATCCTATTTGCAAACAGTTCATAACCATATGTGTGTGAAACATTTTTCCATCATAATGCTTTGGCTATTAATGAGAAAATATTCTAGTGAGATAAATATGGGAAACAGCATCTGGCTTCAAACGTTTGAAATAAGACTCACTACACGCCTCCTACAACCCAAAAGTTACACATAAACCCAATCCAAACTGTGAGACTCTGCCAGGGATGCAAAAAAATGGGGCAGTAGCAGCTTAAGCATTATTACAGATTTCTCAAAGGTGCACAGTGGGTTTCTGAGTGCTCAGTTTCCACAGGAACTAAGCTACAGATTTCTTGCCTTTTGTAAGGCTAAGTCCTATTAGAGACATAATTTTATTGCAGCTTTACCTGTTTAGCGGAAACAAACACGTTTTGTAAATTTTGGAAAAGTTGAGCTCTGAAAACCTTAAAATAATTATCATCTCTATCTATTGTAGACTTATAAATATACAAACATAGGCATGATCTTCGTAGCAGTTACTGGTGCAGTGCTAATGGCGATGATTCAAATTCTCTTCAATCTTCCAGCAAAAAGACTGCAATCAAGGCACATCGGCCATAAAGGCTAAGTAAGTCTTGACAGAACTACAAAATATTTACAATTAAGGCCAGTAACTTCAGAGATGTGGAACTGTGAGAGGAAAGCTGTCTGCCTTATGCAGCACAGGGGATTGAGATTCTGTCCAGCTCTTCACATATTTGATTGTTTGATTTATTTCCTGGGAGCCCTTCATTTCAGATGGTATTCTACGTCTTTATCTTTTTTGTGCACATTTTAACTTGTTTACTGATTTACTAAGCAACTTTATATTAGCTCCCACCCAAAGGACTGCTGAAACTGCTCTAAGTATTTACTTTCAATCAGACAGCTTTTCTCTTCCATTTGTTTTCCTGACATTATCAGTACCTTCATATGAATGAAGAAGCTCCAGCAGTGCACCTCTATCACAGTGGCTACACATTTTAATCAGAAGGTAGAGGAAACAAATCTGAAAAAAATAATATAAATAGGACACTTGAACTTTATAACATGACTCTCACAGCTTTATGTCAAAGACATGATAGCTACTGCAATAGGAAAAGTTCCTGCTCAGTTAATAATTGGAGAATACTCTTCTAATGGTTTTTCAGAGTCAATTTACAGAATGCAGCTGTCTCCACTCAGATCAAAGTCCCTGTTAAAATGGCCAGACTTCTCTTTCTGATAGGATCTGCTCTTCAGCTTCTACACTGAGGGGTCCTTTGTCCCTCTCAGCCCCAATGTGATCAGCCTTTTACAGAGATGGGAGAGGTCCGCATGGGAAAATGGCCTTCCAGTAAAAACCAAAAGTCTCCCAATATTTACATATGAATATAATAGCTGATCACACAGAGCTAAGCCTTGCAGCGTAACCTTCTCATTTGTTAGTCACCAGCAATTTCAAAAATCTATATGCTAATTTTCATTTTTAACCCAGCTAAAATAAATCTCTCTCTTTCCGTGGGTCTTGTCAATGAGAAGAACACGTGTATGTAGGCCGTAAGATGCTTAAGTTTTTATAGTAGTTTCAGGGGTGGGAAAAAAATGCTGAGAGTTCCCCTTCAGTGTATCCTGCGGGACTTTGTGATTTATAGCAGCTACTTCCCTGGGGAGGACTTTGCAGCAGACCCAGATTGTCACTGCCCTCACTGAAGGCCAGTACCAAAATTCCTTTGTCTTCACAAGTGAATTTCCAAGCTCTTTTCTGGTATTTTGCAATCACCAAAGAGCCAAAGGCAAACACTAAACACCAAGTAAGTACCAAAGAACAGCACTAACTTTAAACCAGGTTTTCATCACCCCCAGACACTATTGGGAGTACAGTGAGCTTAACAACATATTAGGTGGTACACACAGACAGATTATTAAATAGTCATATTGGTTCTTCTGAAATAAAACCCTTTGATTCCCGCAGAGCCAGAACAGTACTTACACTGCCTGATTCCAGGCTTGACTTGGCTGCTTCTGCTACTCCTAATTCAAACTATGAAGAAGCTGACACAATTCTGCACCCCCCCCCCCCCCCCCCCAAAAAAAAAACCACCCCAACCACAAAACCCTAACCAATTCCCATGTTCCTGAATTTCTGTAGCTGATTTGTTGGTGACATTTTTCATCCTGACAGCACATTCAGGAAACGTGACAAATTTAGGCAACAGTCTCGCACTGAAAAATGTTCCTGCGAACTTTTCCCAGTTAAGCTGCAATGAATTTGCTTAGCAAAAAACAAAAGGTTTTTCCTCAGCTTAGCTTCCAGTTACTTTGATACATGACGTTTCAAGTGGTTTTAAAAAATGGACCTGACATGAGTTTTGTATTAGTTTTTAAAGCTCAGATCATCGTTCAAGATACTGTGCCATTTCTCACTGCTAAATCTAAAGAGGAGTGTGAGCTTTTGCAGTCCCAAGGTATCGTCAGTACCCACTTCCACAGAGCCTAATTTTCCAAAGCGTCCTTTCAATTTGTGGCATCAACTCAGTGCGTGACATCACCTGGCTCTGCAATGGCAGAATTGCTGCATAATGCAATTTTGTAATTGTCAGATGTTGGAGCTCTGGCTGAGCAAGCTGGGGGACCTATCTGTTGCTTTTCAGACAATTCAGTGATGAGTCAGTCCTGGGGAGGTCTCGTATGTCTGAAATGAAGCCATAAACCTTGTCACAAACAGAAATAAAAGCTTTGGCAAGCTGTGAACGATGAGAGTGAATGATGCCCTGTGAGGGTCACAGACAAGATAGCTGGGCTCGGCGGAGCGGCTGGATAGGGTACCTGTGGTATTTTATGGATTATTGCTCTAAACAGAAAATACAGGCTGGCATGTTCATGTTGAAAGCAGAGGAAGAGGGTGAGGAATTGCACATTTTGATAGGCATTCAGGAGGCTCTTAGCCAGCTGCACTCACAGCCTTAGCAGCCAAGAGCCTTTTAAGCCTCTTCTGCTTGTATAACCTCTCTCTACCTCATGAATGGAAATTCAACACCAAAACTCTCAAGGTCACCTTTCGGTGAATGTTTAGCTTCACAGCTATACTTTCTACACAGCTTTCCCTTGTCCATGGGGCTTCAATGAGGATTGCAACGTAAATATTCTGAGGTATCTTCTCACTCTGGTATATGAATGACCATGTTACCATGAATTATAGCAAACTTTCTTTGAATTCACTTCATTACTAGAGCCTTCTGAGAATCAACAGCAAAACTATAACTTCAAGATCCTTTCAAAACATATCCTAAAGCCCCCTGGATATTCCTGATAATATAAGCTGCTCTTATGCTCTGCATACAAGGGCCTCACTGTAAACATCAAGAGCCTTTGGAGTTGAGCTAGCAGCACTAAATTGAAATGAAAGATGCTTTTGGCCAGACCAGAAATACACAAAACCACCTTTTTCTTGTGGCATTTGTTCTCACAACAAAAACCAGCAAGGAAGAAATTAAAAATCAACTACCATAGCAAATGGGTACAAAAATTGTTTTGGATGCTAAGTACAACAATGAGAAACAGAAACCAAACTGCTGTAGGATAACACATGCATTTTATCATCTGCCATTGAATTACCAGAGCCCACCCCCTGCCTGGAACAGGGCAAAAAGCACACAAAGGAGAATTTTACACTAACAGTGTTCTCCTAGGAGATAAATGTTACACAAATATCACAAATCCCTAACTCTATCCTGGAGAAGCAAAGTGTTTCCTGAAATGGGATGCTAGCATGTACAATACCAAAATAGTCTTTGGGTTCTTAGGAACTCCAAACTGCAACGGCAGGTCTGTTGACTCTGCTTTTGAAAACTTCTCCTTTTCAGTCAGATGGGGTTAAATGAACAACAGATCTATTAGTTTCATCACTACTTGATGATCTTGAAGGTCTTTTCCAACCTAAATGATTCTATGATTCTACTCATGAAACAACCAGTATGTTGAGCTGTAAATACTGTGCCTGTGGGAACAGTCTGTTTATTCTTGCCAAGTATAAGAAATTCTAGAAGGACAATTTGTAAATAGAAATTTTAGAAGCTTTAAAATTAGAAGATTGGAACCATTGTTTCAAAATTAAACACCTACAATTCATTTATGGGAAATTAGGACTTGTGTTTCTAAGAGCTTCAGGCATATTGGACAATTGCTGGCATTAGATCTTCAATGAAATGCTGAATTATCTCACCTCTTCCATCTGCAAGTCATCTTAAATTTGCATCCACAATTGCTACCCCTTTGAGCGCATCCTGCAAAATGCAAATAGGCTAGGAAATGTTCATCTGTGATCAGCACCTAATGATCTGAGTGACCTGAATTTGGAGAATATTCATGGAAGCATAATAATTAGACATTGAAAAGACCTGAGGCTGTCTTCCATTACCTAGCTAGTGCAGCACTGAGCCTAGACTGATTACTTTTGCCCAGTCTCATCTTACAAAGATCTGTGTGAAGAATCTTCCACTCCATCTCTTGGGAGGCTTTCCCAATAAAGCTGATCTTGCTTTTAAAATATTTGTTTTATTAACTTGTATCTACTTTTTGAATAGTCTGCATCATTTTAATACTAGGCACACACTCCCTTGCTTTACAGAAAGGTATATTCAGCTTTATCAACTATTTATGGACAATCCACTGGCACTTAAGCTTTTGTTTGGTTGTATTGTTCTCTATGTGCTCTTCTCTTCTGCACTTCAGAACCACAAGGGCATTCCTCCGGTATCTCCTGTACAACTTTGGTCCTCCAGAAAATGTATAAGAAATGATAAATTCTCATAGAAATAGCCTATGAAATCCCCACTAGACTGCACAGATGGCCAGAAATCACTATTGGAAGCACTCATACATATTTCAGAGTGATACACTGGAAAAAAAGATACATTGCAAGATGAAAAAACAGCAAAGAAAACTCAAACTCGAAACCAGGTTGGTGTCTCCCCTGAACATCCATCATGCAATCTGATTGAAAACATAACACTTGAGTTAAACAGATGCAGGTGAAGCACTGTTAAACAGGACTTTTTTAAGAACTGAGACTGCTACAGCTTGATTATATATCTTATATTTAGCCAGATTATTAAATATACGAACAGCAAGACAATTGTGCTAGATACCTACTACCCAACAGAACATATGTAAATACACAGTGAGTTAGCAAACACAAACATGTAATCCAGACTGTAGGGCTAGACCTTAATACTCAGGCAACACTGTAGTTGACATTATGCATAAACAGTAAAAACTAGGATACTTGCTGTAGCTCAGCCAACATGTAGGTTTTGTTTTAAAGGATGCACTAGCCTAGTGTTAATACTTTTATCAAATAAAACCAGGTAAAATTTCACAGATTTAGAAAAGGGAAAAAACCACCGAAAATGCATGGAGAAGCAGGAAGAAATCTAAATATAGCTATTCCATCATAAAGATTTTATTTGTGCCAGTCAAGAATGATTTGCCCACTTGTATCTTCAGCACATTTGTGCCAATTTTGCAATTTTTGTGCTTTTACATCCCCCCCACCCCCAAGCACATCAGACATTCCCCTCCCTTTGGAGTACGCCCAAGGAAAATATATTCCAACTGCAGGCTTGGATGAGCCATGGCTGCAAGCCAGGGCTTCTGCATTGCATTCCCAATTTTTTTCCAAATCTCTCTGCATATGCCCTGCCAAGTCATTGTCTCCAGTAGTAAGAAAGAGCTAATAAAGCTGTGTCAGTACGTTCAACATGGCTCAGAACTCTCTGCTGAACCTCCTGTTTCACTAGCCTGAAATCCCATCTTCCAGTGCTTAACCACGCTGAGACATAAAATTTTGGAGAGGTGTTACTGGAGAAGATCATTCTGTAAAGAGCACAGTGCAGGTAACTTTTAAGTTTGCACAGAATCTCAGAAGCTGTCTGTGAAGACGGGGCAGATTTGCAGGATCAGGGCCTTATATTCTGAAGTGACAATCTGGACTGGTTCTTTGCCAGTCTAACTGGTTGGACTTCACTAGAATTGCTCTTGACATATCAGTGGCAGGGAAAGGGAAAAGTGGCCTTTGAACATGCAAGTGACATTTCCCATGGCTTCTTTAGCTGCAAGGACTTCTGATAATACCACTGTGCAGACAAGGGAAGTCTCTGCTAGGTTGAAAATAACCTATTTTATTTAAAATTTTCAGCTCTGATATTTAGTAAAAGCCAAGTAGTCTCCATTATCTACACAAAAATAGCCCACTAAGTATCCAGGGCTGTCTTTTCTAGTACCTCTGCATAGTCTTTAGCCCTGGGTATGTTCCTCATGCATTAACTGAACAGAATTCTCAGAACCACTCCTCGATCTCTGGTACGCTCCACATTTAACATTGTTGTGCACTCACACACTGAACAATTTTTAAACTCAGTCTCCTGCTAAGAGCTAAATGCACTGTTTTTATTCTAATCTTTGTACCTACTGCAGCTAAAGTATAACGGTTCCACAGCTAGAAGGCAATAGCTGAAGCAGAGGAAATGTAATTAAGAAAAATAAAAAATGATTGATAGAAAATACAGCACATTGCTCTAGACATATTAATTTAGTACTATCTGAGTGACTTGAACAACTAATTTATTAAAATTACCTGGAAGCATCTTATGATTACCCCAACATAAGCACTCTTTAATTTGCCTCTGCTTCTATTCTTGGCAAGACAGTCCACGTTTTGCATGCTCAGTATACAAGATGCACAAAACCCAATTAATGCAGCTGACCTATACAAATAGGGTAACACCAGTGGACTTGATCACTGCCAGACAAGTGCAGATAACTGGTAAATGAAGGGCTTGGTCCTAATTTGTGAAGCCAGTCAGAATTAAAACATGGTGAACTCCCTCCTTGGCTTCCATGGGAGGTGTGAATATTTAGTATCCCGTGCCTCACTGAGATGCTACAACCTATCAAAGTTTTGACACTTTACAGGTTCATTGCCTGTAGCAACCAGAAAATGAACTCAGAGGAGGGAGAGGTGGCTATAATGAGAGGAATACCACATATTTCCATGCCAGGCTCCCATCCTGTTTGCCCTCACAAATCAGTCCCTCCCAAAGCTCCCCTTGTGTGCTGATGAGCTGACTCCTACAGCAGAGCTAATGTCATGCCACAGGCTCTTTCAGGCTGTTGCCTCAGAGCACTCTTAGTCACAGGTCAGTCTCCTTCATAGGATTAAAACATTTCAGAGGCTTGGTCAGAAAACACAGGGAAGGCCTTGATTTCTCACTTCGTTGGTAAATATGTTGTGTGTTACTGAACTGACTGTCAGGGTTGGGGGAGGTCCCCATTGCAGCTTAACTACATCTAGCTCATCACCTAGGTCCCATGGAGCTTGCTCCTAGATGTCAGCAGGATGAGATCGCTGAAGAAGTCTGAACTGGTTCATCCAGAACAACATAGAGAAGAGGTTCTCTTATAAAAGATCAAGTCTAATAGTTGAAGACATATTGTTGTTTAACCCCAGCCAGCAACTAAGCACCACGCAGCCACTCACTCACTTCTCCCCCACCCAGTGGGATGGGGGAGAGAATCGGAAGGAAAAACGTAAAACTTGCGGGTTGAGATAAGAACAGCTAAATAGAACAGAAAGGAAGAAACTAATAATGATAATAATAACAATAATACAATTCCAATAATAATAATAAAAGGATTAGAATATACAAAACAAGTGATGCACAATGCAATTGCTCACCACTCGCCAAACGATGCCCAGTTAGTTCCCGAGCAGTGATCCCTCCCAGGGCAACTCCCCGCCAGCTTATATACTGGGCATGATGTCACATGGTATGGAATACCCCTTTGGCCCATTTGGGTCAGCTGTCCTGGCTGTGTCCCCTCCCAACTTCTTGTGCCCCTCCAGCCTTCTTGCTAGCTGGGCATGAGAAGCTGACAAATCCTTGACTTAGACGAAACACTAATTAGCAACAACTAAAAATGTCCATGTGTTATCAACATTCTTCTCATACTGAACCCAAAACATAACACTATACCAGCTACTAGAAAGAAAATTAAATCTATCACAGCCATACCCAGGACAAGATATCAGACACAAGTTTGAAACCTCTTTAGAGAACTTGCTTTGTTGGAAGATTAAAGAATGTTTTGTTCAGTGTCCCTGAGCAGAAAATGGTGACAAAAGTGGAAACTGGTAAGCAGGACATGTTCAAGGGACAGCAGATGAGACCCAGAGTGACTGACACAGTGCCGTTCCACTGCACTCAAAACTGGAGAACGTCTAGCCCTGTGTGGGCTGTTGGGAAAGCGAATGTGATACTTAAGTTAACGCAGAAGAGAGACCTACTGGGAAATAAAAGGAAAAGCCCCAGAGATTCCCTGTGTCCTGGCAGAAACTCATGATCTAGGGTAGCCTTTTGCTGCTCTTCCTAGCTGCCATGGCTGTGTTTCAATGGCTGAGAATAAAAGATGGTGTTAACCTCCTCAGGTTTCTGGTAGCTGATCAAGCAGTACCTCCTCCCTGGAACTAGACTGTCTCTCGAGTCTGCTAATCAAGGCTTCACAGAAAGGCCACGTACTGTTTCGTCACCCCACGACATCACACAAACAGAACACAAATCACATCTGGCCCATTTGGTTACTTCTCTCTTTTTCACTTACAGGTAACAGTTTAAAAGGTCCTGCCTGGATTTCCCAGGTGCTCCAGGCCATGCTCCTCCCCAGTCACTTACCAGTGACACTATGCTCTTGAAGGCTTTGGCCAGCCTGTGTTACATCTGACAAAAAGATGGGCACAGCTTCCTGGTGATAAATGCCATGGTCCATAATTATTGAGAAAAAAATATTTCATAGGGGGGAAAATGCTGTGCTGACGTCTCCTTTTAATAGCTGCATCTCTGGTAAAAGGCTCCAATTCACAGAAAGTATGAGCCAAATTCAGCTATGGTGCTCCTTCAGCAAAGTGAAGGGGATTGCATCAAGGAAGGATTTTGGCCCCTTGTGTGCAATTGCAATGGGATAGCGGTGCTGCTGAAACAACCCACTGCACTGCATAACAACTGCTGTAGGTCAGTGAAAGTCACATCTTTTGTTTGTATAGGTGGTAGAGCACAGTCATAAAGCCTGACATTAGTGCCTCTCTCTGATTTTCCCTGAAGTTCATTTTCTAAATGAATACCCAGCATATGATTCTCTCAGCCCTGTGTCTCTTCTGATGATTAGTCTGCTGCCATTTCGGGCTACATGGACCTTCTCCGAGTTCATAATGGGGAAGCTATTAATTACGTTCAGGGAAAATTGAGTTTCATGACTCCCAGAGGAACACACTACAGTCTTCCTGAAACAACTTCTTTCCACCTTTTTATGTCGAGTACAACAGACTCCGCATAAATGGGGCAAGACATCTTTATGAGTTACATCATGAGTGGAAAAGAACAGCAATTGTATCAAACTGCCTGGGTGCATCAACTTTGTTTCTGAGGAGCCAAAATTATTTTTTGGAAGCAAAGGTAAAGAAGATACTACACAAAGAAGAGTCTGTCACTTGTTCTTCCTTCTCCTCTTTTGTCTGTATTTCCTTTTGGCAGTGGTCATACTCCTGCCTACTTGAGCACTGAATAGGGTTCTTGCTGATGAATAAAATTTGCAATCCCTAAAGCTATGCATTTAATTTCTTACCCCGAGGGACATTTTAAATAGACAACCATAGAGAAAACCAAATCCAGCATATGTTAACTACACTGCAAACTAATTTCATGAAGCAACTTGCATGGGAGCACGAGTCTTAGTTCCAACAGATAATCATTTCATACTGCTCTTATCGTGGCAGCATCCTTCAGAAAGACAATTTCTCTCTCAGAAATAAGTGAATTATCTTAAATTCATTAAGGACTAAATCAGAAACTGCTGTTTGATTTTCCTTGATTTGTGCTGCGTACTGATAATCATTAAAATACATCTTTCTTGATCCTTCACTTTTTTATTGCTTGAAGCTCCTCTGTATGAGGACTGTACTTTCCCAAGCAGCGTGATCTGGAAGCAACGGCACAGAATTGGGAGACGCCCCTACCCCCCTGCCCAAGTTAGAATCCTTACCCTGCCAATGCAAAAAGGAGAAAGAGAAAAAAGCCTCCCTCACTCTCTTACTTCTGAAGAATGGAAATTAATTACCTTGCACATATAGACACGTAATTTCAAATAGGCTCAAGTAGCATACATATAAGAATTAATTGCACATGCCTGTTTTCTCTGAAGTAAAGACACATTAAGGATATAAAGACATTTCCAGACCCATGGGAACAGTGTTCTAACGCCAGCAGTACTCTACTGGAATACAAAAGAACCTGTGGGTTTTGCTTTCTTAAAATGCTTTTAGCATGACTGAAGAGCCTAGCACTGCTGCTGCGGCTGCTGATTCCCAGACAATCCCAGGCTGAAAGCACAGGGAATGTGGAGAGCACTTTGCCCAAGCGTACCCTAACCTGATGCACACACAGAAGACACATTTGCAGACAAGCCCATCAGCAGCACCATTTATAACGGCAGAGGAGGAAGGTGTGAGCCACAAAGCCCTGACACTGTTTGGCAGACAGGGAAGGGGGCAGCAAGGGCAGGAATGGATGTAGAAGTTGCTGGTGCCAGGAGCAGAACTGGGTTTGAGCATCCTCTCCAGTCCTCCTCCCTCCCTTCTGCTTTTTAGTGATTTCTTTCCAACTTTCTCCAAAGCAGTGTTTGAGGAAAGGAGAACAGAGAACACAAAGCTGCTCAAAATGAAGCCTTGAGTACCGCTTCTCACACTGCTCCTGTTTTACAATGAAGAAACTGGGGACAAGGTCCCACGGAACGCTCATGGGTTGATCCCAAGGCCTCTCTCCGCTTGGTCAAATCTTTGGTGGCCCATGGGAGCCCAGCCCCAAGTGGGAGGAGGGAGGAGACCCAGTGCATTATACCTCCCTCCCCGAAAGCACCTGACCCCGCTAGGAACAGCTCCCCAACTCAGATATCTGTGTGGGCTGAGCCATCATTCACAACCTCCCAGCCACTCTGGTGAGGTGTAAGCCAAGGGGAGGAGAGACAAACTTACCCAGCCACAGACAGGGAAAGCATATTGCATGGGGGAGCAGGGAAGGAAGCTTCTCCCACTGCTCTTCACACAGATGTTTCGCCACCAACAGGCCAGCAAAAACCACAGGCTGAGGTGCTACTCCTGGTCTCAGCAGCAGCGAGGTAGGTTGGGCATCCTGTGGTTAAGCACAAGGGCTTGAAATGGTGACTTCCATTTCTGCCATCTAAGAGGCAGAGGACAAACCCTGTAATTTCTCTGCCTCACTCTTCCTGCAAAAAGCCATTGCGAGTTACATGCGTAGGGACCTTACACTAGTTCAGTGTGTGTTGTATGCTAGTTAGAAAGGCAAGACATCAAAATACAATATAAAGTTCCAGTTCTGCAAGAGTCAATGGCTTAAAACACCTTTAAAAATATAGCCTCAAATTTTGTGTTAGCAATTTAAAACAAGAATAGCTTAACAGATTATTGAAAATGCTGGATTCCAGGTTTAGTAAAAACTTATTCTCAATTAAAAGCTGCTTAATTGAAAGTGGTGTGTGATTTCTCATCAGCATAAGAAATCTGGTATAATACCTGTACAGGCTGTCAAACCACTGTCAAATTCAAATACTGCTTTCCCCTTTCTGTCCATTTGATCATACATTCCATTTTGGATTTCTCTGCTTTCTATACCAAGGCTTCTGAGCTCAAGATCACAGAGATGGTCTGGCAATAAAAACATTCAAGCAGCAATACAGACAGCTGGGAATTTATTGCATCAGGATTTGTTTTTAAAATATAGGTTTCTCCTGATAAACTAATATTGTCATCTGTTCTGGTGGCAGAGCATACTGCAAACAGCAATCTTCCCCCAGAGAAAAAATGTCAGATTGTGATTTATGAACAGGGAGCCACTAAAGAGTATGATTTCACCCTAAATTAGTAATTTATCAAGTAAAGAACCACAAGCAAATAGCTGAATATTGGTGCCTTAAAGGGTCAATAGACTTCTCACTAACTTTTGCTTCAAGCACAAATAACCAGAGACTCCTCCAAGGGAAAACTGTTCTAGTGGATGCCCTAGAAAATGAAAACATTTAGGTCTAAGTGTTGAGGAAAGCATTCCCAACATGACCTTTGAGTGTCTATACAGGGTTCAGAGGAGCCCCACAGAGGGGACTGCGCAAAGCTGCTAAACGTAGCAAGTCCATTGAAATGTGGTAGTATAGATCATGAGGAAGTAGTGGGGAGAAAGGAGAGAAAGAAGGGAAAACAAGCCATCTAAAAGGGTGAGTGTTCGTTTTCAACCTTGATTAATTGCCTGAAGTGAAGCAGTTGATTTCCATGTACAATGAATTATGAATTATTGGAAATCACTATGACACAAGTCGACAGAACAATTGCTTTGTAAATTCCTCCTACAGGCCAGGGAAATGAGTTTCTAGACATCCATCTAGGTGAAGGAGGTTCCCTCTACCTCTGATCAACGTTGTCAGGAAACGTACACTATCAGCATCCAAAGGCATGGCCATGAATTCAAAGCTGTTCAGCTAGGACTAGAAGCAAACCAAGGAAGCTCAACCTGTTGTTCCCTAGTCACTCCCTCAGATGTCTTTCCTCCAGGCTCCCCAACCTTCATTCCCAGGAGTTTCAATGATTTGTAATTTTGTTGACTTAGCAACTGCAGAGCACTCAGATTCACACTACTCTCGATGTTATGGAATGAAGTATAAGTTTTTTGTTCCAAATACCATACCGCAGATATAGATGCATGGATCTGGGCTCATAATTTCCACAAAATTAGGCAATTAAAACTTTATTTGAGGCAGTTTAAGTGCATCTGCAAAACTGCTACTAGTAGTGTCAATAGAACAACGTATGGTTCTGTGCTTCTAGATCCGAACTGTTAGAAGATTTCATGGGGCATCAGTCCATGACTGCTAGGGAAAACGGGTGTTTATTTTACTGGTTAGATGTCAGCAATCTGTTCCTTTATATGGGACAGCTGGATTCAATAACGAATGAAGGACTTCACTTCTTAACTACTGCAAAAAATTTCTTGTCCATTCAAGAACTGATTCAGACTTCTTTTCTATTGATGTAATTCCACTATCTCCTGTCAATTTGTATAGGTCTGTATCTTTTTTTGAGATTGCTTAAAAAACCCCAATAAACCAAGCCAATAACCAGAACAAGCAGGAGAAAGTGCTCCAAGCTTTCAAATTCTCATTGCATAGCAGAAGGGTACTGGATATACTACTTTTCTGATGAAGTTTTTTTCTCAGCCTTTGTAGTGATGCTGAAACTTCCTTGAGTGATGGTATGGTCTCTGCTCTTTCAAACTGCAGAAAATGAATGCAGTGGTAACCAGGTATGTGGAGAAGTGATGAGCAGCAAAAGAAGAAAATTGGTGAATCACAAGAATGTAGTGAAAGACACTCAAAGCCAACCATCTAGATCAATGTGAATGGTAAATGCTCGATTCTGATCCTGAAGAGTATTAAAAAGGAAGCCCTTTCCCATTTCCATTGTAGCTTGCTTGAACATTCACAACATCTGCAAATGTTGTATTTTGGCTTTGTGAGAAATAAGCCAGTTGGCTTATTCAATAATAGAGTCAGTTCATAGGTCAAGTACTCTCAAGGGTTTCGGCTTTAATGATCACAGTAAATATGCTTTGAAAAAGTTAAGAATTATTACTTTATCTACTTGGAGAGTTTAGGTATTTCTTTTTTAGATATCTTTGTGGTTAAAGAAAGGCAAGTAAGAGGCTAGGGTTGCAGCTGCACTTTATGTTTGATCATCAGCTCTCAACCGTTCCTCACACCAGAAGTATTTACCAGGCTGGAAAAGCAAGTCTCCTGGTGCTGGTGGCATCCTCTTCTCTGTTTACATTTTGGCACAAGAACAAAGTCTGAAGCAACCTAAATTCACATTCAGGGAAGGCAGACTGGGACAACCAACACCAGCAGCAGAGGCCAAGATTCAGCTCTGACACAAATAACCTGATTACAAATTGAGCCTGGATAGCAGACAGGCAGCCTAGGGTACCATCTACAAAAGCTTGCTCTAGCATTCTTGCAGCAATTGCCCGAAACAACTACACTTGTGTAGCACAAGAGCTGCTATGATACATTAAACACAAGCCCAGAAAAGCCAGCACATTAAGGATCACTGTCCATACAGAAGTACAAAAGGAGAGAAGCAGTTATTTCATTTTGCTGTCCCTAGAAGAGAAAGCAGAGAGGCCACAGCCTGAATGTTTACAAGGGCTAAAGTCTTGTAAACAGCCAGAGGATTTTGTTGCAGTTGGGAGGGCTGTGGCAAATGGCCTGGTCTCCTTAGGCAATTAAAAAAAAGCAGAGGGGTCAGTGCCAAGGCCAAAAAACTGATTAATGTGAGATGGTCTATCTCAGCCACAAACTTCAGCAGTTCACAACTCAGTGCTGACATATTTCAATCAAAGCATGTCTGCAGCTAAACTTAATAACCAGCCAGCCTATCAAGTGCTGGACACTAAGCAATTCCAAATCACCCCAAGAATTTTAAAATGGCAATGACTTACTGCAGGACTGCAGAGAATGACCCGTCTGTCAGATGCAGTTGTTATATCTGCAGCTGACACAGACGTCAAGATTCCTGATCCCCTCCATGAACACTGCTGTGATGCTGTAAAATAGAGAGGGCCATCTGGGATCACTACCCTACACAAGCCATCCAGAATCTGTCCTACACAATCTTTCCTGCATTTCTCCAGCAATGACATTTCATCACTTTTGAATAAAATAAGTTCTTTTGCAATGAAGTTGCATCTTTTTCTATCAGCCAGAGGTTAGACAGTGTGCTTAACAGTAAAGTAAAACAAAAATGCCCCCTTCTTTTTATTCTATTTTATTTATTTTATAAACAGAACAAACATTGCAATTGTTTTAATAGGACTACCTAAATTTATTTGTTTGCTTATGAAGACATAGCTTTTTGGGGGATGGTTGCAGTCCCCTGAATTCCTATGGAAAGCACTTAAATCAACAAAGTTTCGAACCACTTTATACCACACTGTTCTGTACCACCAAACTGTTATTTCTGACACGCAATGTGCAGCCTTGGAAGGAACAAAAAGAAAAGGTTATTTCCTGAAGAGTTGCAGAGAGCATACATGTACCCCTTGGACTCACCTGGAGTCAAACACTTTAACATATATTGAAGCTGCCAAGAGTATGGGAAGCTAAACAAACAGTAAGTTTCACATTTAAAATGGGTTTATCTGACAAAAGTAATGGGAATTGATTTACTCTGCTAAGAGAAACAGCTCCAGCTTCTCTACCCCTTTAATAATGTCCTTGGAGAGCCCTGATGGACACTGGAAGTTGCCAGTGTAATGAACAGCCCAGAGCTAACTAGCAGAGGCCGTATCAGCACACTGTAAGCATCATTTTGTAGCAACTTCCAGATATACTTTCTTGTCCCATCCCATTCAGCCTCCTGGGATAATAGATCATCATAAAACCACAATGTCCAAGAATCTTTGCTGAGGGCTTCTTCAAGATTGATCTAAGTAGCAGGAAGTATCTACACTGACAGTCTCAAAAGAGACATCTCAGCTTGGCTTTTGAAGAACACGCTAGTTAAGGTTTGCAAGATTAACAAATCTCTGCTCATATCAGAACTGCTCTGTTAATAGTTTTTGCTTAGTCAGAAAAGCAATCAGAAAAAGGGAATTCGCTGGTAGAAAATAAAGCAAACACGGATAGGTCTTACTAGATACAAAATACAGATTCTATTCAAAATCCAGGGACAGCACTCATGTTGAAGGAAAAGTGAAGGATAAAACTGGGGTATGAGAGGAGAAGAATCAACTCCCAAGAGAAGGCAGACTGAGATAACTGTTTTGATATTAAAAAAGCATGAACTTTTATAAAAGTATAAAATACAGGTTAAAAAAAAAAAAAAGTTTTAAAAAGCCAAAATAAAAGCCTAGTCAACAGCTTCCAGTGAACAATGACCTACAGAACAAATCAGCACAGAAATCTGCATTTAGCAGCTTGTTGCCAAAGTTCTACTCCTTACTCACTAGAGCACACAGCCCTCCCAGAGCCATTTGCCATACTGAATGATTCAGATTTGCTGTGAAAAGGGACCTAGTAAAAGGGCACACTTTTCACAAGAGAGCTCTCTTGTAAAGCCCCTGGGTAGGCAAAACAACTTGAATGCCTGGGGAATTTCATGCTGTTGTTGCTGGCTGAGACAAAGCATTGTGGAAAGCCTAATCTGTATGTCAATCAGTTACAAAACTAATATTTACCCTATCTACATTATAATTTTACAAAAATAAGGAGATCTTATTTAAGCCAAACAGGCAACCCTGTTCTCACACCACCGTTTTCTTATAATAGACAGTATCTGTGCCTGTATCCACCTTCTTGTATTATGGGAATTTTTCCCTTAATATTTTATACACCAATTAATTGACAAAGGTAACTCATAGGTACTCAATTATAAGAGAGACACAAAATCAAAAAAGGAGACTGTAAAGACTAGACAAGGGGAAAAAAACCCAGATCCAAAGAAGAACAGCTAAATGGCACAGATAGATACAACTATAACATCAGTAATAACCTAAGGCTACTGAGGTTGTGTTCCTTCTCCCATGCAGGCATACACATCCGGCATCTGGGATTTTACTGGCATTTGCCTACCAGCGTATATTTTCTGGAAGAGAGTTCGACACGCCAAACCCAACAGCAGTCTCGAACAACTTTCTGACACTTTCACAAGTACAGCATTAGAGCACTAGGGACAAATCTACATATCCACTGTAAAATGATCTTCCGACTGTTCCTGGAGCTACACAGGAGCTGTCCCCTTTCCCTGAGGGGTTGCTCAGTGTTCTGCAAGGCAAGGAGCTGTAGGGCTCCTCCAGGCTGGCAGCACACTTAGTGCTGGAAATGCATCTTCACTAACCTAGAGCAGCACCAAGCACAGCCCGCACGAGAAACAGAAGCATCCTCTGGGTGGCTGGAAAACTGCAAGTGAGCATAGTCCTACCAATGAACCTGTGCGTCAGCTTCACTGAATTCGGTGGACCGAATCACTAAAAAAAAGGCTGTATTTGACCTGGGGAACAAAATAGTGCATTTGACCCAACTGGATACAATTTCAACAGAAAAAGAAGTGAAAAACTAAGTACTGTTTGAAAAACTAGTTTAGGGTTGGGCTGAAGGTACAAGGGCAACAGAAGAACTTGATGGCTGCTGGAATGCCAGAAGCCTTCAAGAGTTAGTATGCGACCTAGCATCACAGGGGTCCCATTATCTTTTGTTCACGGGTAAAAGTGGCCAACCCGACCATAGCTAAATCTGGGATTAGGATGTGTGTAGGGCATCAGAAGCAGAAGAATATGGGGTTTGATTTTTGCACAATCCCTAAAGAGTTCATTAATTAAGTGAGGGCAGGCATCAGTGGAATCTAAGTGCGGGCGTTTGAGGTAAAAGGGGGTCACTCTACTATTTTTTTTAAATCTAGCATCATATCTATCTGTGAGGTTTAGGAAGAGGTAACGAGGCAAATATTCAGTTCTTGCATATTCCTCAAATGTTTTCAGATTCAGGATAAGTATAGATTTTATGGCCTACATTTACTTTTCAGGAAATTTTGAGTCATCCTTCTAAATGAAAAAAACCCCAAACAACCAACATCTGGGAGTTCTACTCCTTGCATAATCATTACAGATATATACATATAAAATTAACTCCATAAATTAATAAATATATAAATAAAATGTATATTTATATAGAGAGAGTTATTTTTGTCTCTCCTAGTTATGATGGGCTCTGTGGTTAGCATAAAGACTTGAACAAAAAAAGTCCTGTGTAGCTTCATTTCCTGCATAATTTTTGAATACTCTACCATTATGGGTTGTGAAATCATATGTCTAGAATGAGGCCAGGATTAGCGTTTTGACTCAGGAAAGGAGTTACTGAAGTCCACTACTTCTTGCGGCGACTCTAAGCACACACAGAAAGCACAGCAAAATGAGTAACACCGCTCCTGCCCTGAAACACAGGGTGACAAAGACGAGGCCTGCCTGAAGTGTTTTCAGAAAATCCTGTCTGAACAGTGGAAGCTGCAAGTCCTGAAAACTAACAGCATGCATAGAAGAGCTCAGGTACTGAGTCTACCCTACTGCCAGAACACCAGTGCTCACCTAGAGGTTATCAGAAGAAAAGCCTCTGCAGGTTTTCTATGGTCTTTCTGCTGCTCAGAGAAGGATGCAGTTTCTCAAATACCCCCTTAGCACAAATGCCAACAGTACAGAATGGGACGTGAATACAGAATCAGCGACACCACAGCAGATTTGGCTGTACTGTTGTTTAACTCCATGCTCTTTGCAGACCAAGCCAGGCACATTTAGACGCTCCTGAATAAATAGGTGCAAAACTAGGACTAATCAGGAAAACTGCACTAAGTGAAGGAATCTGATGCTTCACCTACTCTTTCAGCTGGGGGTCACAAACACAAATGATGCTTCAGTGACTCTTCCCTCTTTGAAAGGAAGGTGGAAAGGCTAGAGATTAACTTTAATCTTCCTACCACACTGCAGGTAGGAAACAGAAGGAGAATATTAAGCTCCTTTCTCTCCATAATGATCCTCTGATCTAAAGAAGTCTTCTACTCCTTACAACTAAAAAATATGTGAAATAAAATGAGTGGAATTAGAACAAAATCAGCTCCACTTCAGTATGCAAATATCCTTGTGAATTGAGAACTCAGAAACAGTACCATGAATACATATATATTTCATCTGAACTAAAAGAGACTTTTTTATCAATACAGAAGAGAGGAACAAATCCCCAGATCCGGTGAATAGAGGCTCTCAAAATAGAAGGTCATGAAAGTGCACTTTGGACTTATCTTTATTCTTAATGGAGGGCCCATTCCTGCAGTTTTTAGGGAAATCTCCCAGGGGGACCACTTCAAAGGAGCTCTGGTACAAGGAGAACTTTACGCACCTCCAAGGTGCGGTGTGCTTTTCAGATAAGTATTTTTATTGCCTTTTTTAGAGTTACAGAAAACGTTCTCTCCAGAGGCAGAAAGAGAGATAAATGGTTTACATTATTCAAAGGAAAAAAACCCCTCATCCTGTCCAATATAAGATCTCTAAATATACCTGCCTTGCCAGCATAGACTGTCTCAGAGAATGGATCAAATTTCTAGCATCAACAACTTTGCAGAGGTGATGTATTATCATCTCCCACAACTGTTTACCAACAGGAAAATAATCTGTGGGGAAACAGCATGAAAATACCAGAAACTTAAGTGCTGAATACTCCAAATAATAATCCCCACCAATTTTGTCAGTAGAGGGTGCTTAAGTGAACAATCTCTCTTCCCATCCCAGCTCTTAGCTGGGCTGGCAGACTTAGACATCGTCTTGCCTCTGACTCTACATTGCCTATTGCATTCTTACATTTCATCTAGAAATTTGTTAAGACAAGTCAGATACGTTTATGCCGATGCTCTCTTCCTGGGTCCAGCAGATATCTGTATTCTGCAGTGAGACTGAGAGCTTGTGGAACTTGTGGTGGTTAAACACAGAGAAAAATGACACATTGTCTTGAAATGCTGTGCTACTATTTAATATTATACAATTTTCTATTATAAAGTGATTGCGAGGATTTCACCTGTAACTCATACCTCTGCCAAAACTAAGGCTGCCTATTTCACTCACAGTTCTCCAAGGTAATACTTCCTATTAAAACAGCTTCTTATTAAAGTTGTGTTAAATCACCTTTCCATGAGGAAATTTGGCATTTGTTTTCTTGCCAGATCTGAGTAACAAATTGAAATGTCACAATTTACAGCAAAATGAGATTTCAGAAATATTTTCTTTCAGGAGGATCAAACTGCTTTATTTCCAGAAAGATTTTTCAATCTTCATTGCAGAATAGCTGAAACAAAATGCTACGTTCTAATTTTGACACAAAAGATTCCAATGATTTCCCATCGCATTCTGATAAAACCTGATGCATTTTTAGGAAACATTCCCAGTTTGCCAAATCAGTATTATCAGATAGAAAAATGCATCAACCAACACCACTCAGTCACCTCCAAATTCAATTTCACTTGTTCCATTGCTGCACATGCTATTTTTTCTCACTTTTTATCAAGTGAACTTTGTTCATTTGATTTCAAAAGTGTTTTCCCAATAGTATCTTTAGAAAATACAAGAAAAAAGGTTCTCGGCTGGTGGAGGCTGGCAAAGCTCCAGTGAAGTCAATGGGCCTCAGCTGAGGCACTATCCCTTTGTGAGCGTTCACAGAGGCTTTTTATATACTGCAGAGATGCTGGATTATGCAGAGAAATCAGGAAACCTCACTGTGTCTCCAGTTTGCAAGGGTTATAGATATTTTAGCAGTTACCAGTCATTTATGGCTAATGTACAGTTACAGTATTCGATAAAGGGAAAGACTCACTAGGCTTCGGATAACCCTGATTGCTTTACTTGACTATACATTTTCTTCACTGCATTGAGTATAGTCCTCAATGGGTTTTAGGAGAGTCAGAGAGAGAATGTACGCTCAGGCTGATAAGTATGCATCTGGAGACTACCGCAAGCACCACCTCCTGCTTCTTGCTTTCATTTTCACTCTGGTTCTGAGCAATTTGAAGAAAGTAATATGTACTGCAAAGCTGAAGGAAAAACATTCTGTACCAAAAATTGCAGGAGAGGACAGCCTTCCTGCAAGGAAATTTGCTACCTGAGAGAGGCCTTCAAGCCATTAGATCATCATATCCAGGGGGCTGACTGAATGTTTGATGAGCAGAGGAGGGACCCTGAGTGTAGCCTGGGGATCTGAAGACATTCTCCTTCCTACCAAATTATCTCAAACCAGCAGAAACCTTTCCATGTTGGATATTCCAGTACCTAGAGCAAAAGCTTGAATTGATGGCATTTCTACATATATTCACGTTACTTTTTGTTGTGGAAATTGGCCAACAGTCACAAGGACTTTCATCATTGTACCTTTTTACCATAACCTTTTATTGCTTATCCGCATCGAATCTGTCACGCATGGCCATTGCTTGCAGACAAAAATTTATTTGCCTTCCACAGTACCCCAGACTCATCCTGTGGGCTATGGAGTGGTCAAAGTTCCTCAGGAACCACCCTTCACATCTTCACCTTTCTGTCCTCTCCGAACAGATGAAAATCAGTATGTCTGCACTAGCCACACTTAAAATGGTGACTCAGCAGTGAGTAGAAGACGGACAATGGAAGAGCAAACAAAGAAAAAAACCTGCCATTATAGAAAGAAACAGGGGCATCAAATGTGATAGCTGGTCCTGATCCACCCAAACAAACAAGTGGAGTCAGTTAAAGAAAACTGATTCAGCATGATCTTCATCTTAAACGTCATCATATGGCTCCACCCATGATGCTGCTCACTTGCAGGAGAGTGGCCTCAGTTTAGGAATTTCCTAATAATGACACTGCATTTTCATGAGACTAAGGAAGGTCTGTCCCACTGAACTGCTCATGTGTCAGATTTAGCTTAGCCAAATCAAAAGTTTTTAATTCCAAGAGAATTGAAAAATATTTCAGGGCATGTTGTTGAATTTTAAAGTTCAGAGGTAAATAATATCAACCAGAAAGCAGTATCTGTATCATGTTAAAGCATTGCCTATTTTATAATTTAATTTTAATTTTTAATATCACTGAAAGTGAAATTAAAATGCTATTGGTGAGAGAAAGAAACAGAAAAATTGGGCACTGCATGAGAAATACAGCTTAGTAGACTGGGAATCAGAAAAACGCAGGAAAAAGGAAGGAAAAAGGTAGGGAAAAGTACCAAAAAGAAGAAAAGAGCATTGCATTGTAATCCAGTTCTTAACACAAAGTCATGCCTCAGTGCCCAGATGGCCCAGGAGCGTTAAAAGAATACTGGAGTCAAAAGCATAGGACTTTACCTCCCTACCCCCTGCAAAATAGAAGAAAAAAGAAAAAACTTGTTTGAGTGAGTCTGCAGGAGATGAAGCTTTAACTGCCAGAAGCAGATACAAGTGTATCTGAGTGACTGGCATCAATGTGAAAATGAGAGACATTAGAAAAAAAATATCCTCACAAATTTTTCTGGAGCAGAGGAGATCATCTAGGTTAAAAATCACACTCCTAAATACTACAAATGTAGTAAACTATTCACTGGGAGAATCTGAGCTCCAGTTCATAGTATAGAGTTTCGATCAGCAGCCCCTTGAAATCAATGGAAAAAGCCCTACTATTGCCAACAAGGCTTAGACCAGATTCCACTTACTACAAGGCAATAAGTGCTGAGACTGCCCCTCTATTGAGTTCAGCGTGTATGAAAAGACAGAGTTTAAGATAGGACTCTGCAATAAACAATTTAAGGAAAAGATTTACAAAAATGCCATTCTGAAGTACTGTAAACATGGACAATTCACCATAAAGCTTTGTAACAGCTGCTCTGCCCAGGGATGACAAATGCTACCTCCTCCACTGAGAGATGGAGAAAGAGAAATCAAAAATGTCAGCTGTTTTTACTGTGTAATGTTGCCTTCCAATCTTTGAAAAATATCAGATATTAAGAGAAACATGTGGGGAGAATGTGAGCAGGTATTCAGAAATGGAATTACCCAGAAAAAATGTTGGAGTTATTTTAAAATATCCTGTGAGAGGCATACTACCCTCACATGGCAAGGAAAGGAGAGAGAAAAAATAAAGCTATTAGAAAACTTGTTTTGTATTCCTCCAACATTGTAAAATAAAATATAACATGTGGAAAAATGAATGGCAGAATATGACATCTGATTGCTGTCAGACCTTGCACCCAAATGTTAAGGTTATGTGTGCTCTAGAAACAACAGATACAATAGATGCATTTAGAAATGGAGGAGAATGGAGTAAAAGAAAAAAAAACAACAAAACAACACTTGAACACATTTTCAGAAATGGTACACAAGCCTGGAGATAAGCCTCTTGTGTAAATGTCATTTAGTACTTCTCAACATTTTACCATCTTACTTTCTTTTCCTCTATGTTCAACAAACTTGTACTTTTTCAGTACATTCCTCATTGTTGTAAAGGGACACTGCAGAGCTAGACTGTAGCTGTACCTTGTCATCGGCCTCTGAGGAGGTGAATATTTCCCTCCTATTGCACTCAATTCCCCCAGATATGAGAGACGGTCACATACATACAGCATCAAAATACCCACTTACGAATCGCTGTCTGCCATAACCCTGAAATGGTATTTTTATACAAAAGATTATTTCAACACATAGACCTCTGTTGAGGACTTTCCTACATCTAGATGTTATTTGAATAATCATTTGATGTATAACTAAAACTTTCTAAATTACATATTCACAGGAATGATTTAGTTTTACATTTCCTTTGTTTAACAGTGGATAATTATTCACATGAGGAGGATCTGTGCCTACTGAGGCACAGGACCCTTTCCTCCTGTTGTATCTATGTCGAATTCATCCCTGGCATAACGATGTCAGTGGAGATACATCAGGGGCAGCCCTGACATGCTGTTCTGTCACTCTCTCTAGTAAGGCTGTGCATTGCCAGGCATCTATTTATGACATGTTGTTATAATTCCAGAACTCAGAGAATTGAATACAGTATTTTCAGTCTCAGTCTGGCAAACCACAGAAGAAACAACATGCTGGGTTTTCTGAAGCATTTGCCACCAACCCTGATGCAGTGGTGTTGCTGGGGCAGGGTGATGGCATTACTTTGTGTTTAATTTTTTGGAACAAATAAGGGAACCGTTGTTTGGGTTTCATTTGTCTGGTTTTTTGGGGGTTTTGTTTTTTTAATTTGAGAATACAGAAGCAAAAATGAAACTAGCAGACTGACCTGATAATAAACAAAAAATTGCAAGTACAATTTCATACTTGCAATTAAAATACCAGTAACACTGAGTTTTGGCATGGGGCTAGGTTTTCTGACACGGATCATGGTCACTGACTGTTAATCTTTCTGCCCTCAAACTAAATCGTATATCCACTGTCTCAGTAACTAATGTTTCAGTGCCCACCCAGCCAGCTACATATTCCGTACCTGTTGAATTAAGAACATTTAATATGTTGAATCTTTCCAAATCTGCCTGCAGATTTGCCATTTCCAGAATAACAAACTAAAGCTTCACATCAGAAAGAAGAAAATGTTCCTTCAGGTCTCAGCCGTACTCCTGCAGATGAATAACTGAGATAAACTCCAGCTCCTACTCCTGCCTGTACAGGGTAGAAAAAGGCACAACCCTTACTTGTGTTTGGTGGAGCTGCATAATGCATTTTGTGGTGTGCAAAGTTTCAAGCCCTTCAGACCATTTTGTATTTTATGATGCAGGTCTTTGCTGTACCAAAAAAAGCATCTGAAGTGATGTAAAGTAATTCCTTTCTTGTTACACTACAGCAGAAGCCTTCCCTACTCACTCCCTGTCTGCTCTTCAGCAGGTAGCAATTCACATTTAGTTTGGCATTAGGGTAAAATATTTTTTTCTCATAATGGAGCACAGGAATTTTTTCAAAGTGACAGAGGATGATGTTACCAAAAGAAAAGGTTTTGTCACATGTTTTGAAAAGGACAGTTTCTTTTACAGCCTGAAATACCACTTGCTCCTTGTGACAGTGCTGGCAAATCCCAGACTCAGGATCTCTGAAATTAGCCATTGTTTTTCTTAGGGGTTTTGTTCTCAGCTGAAACCCAACCATGGAAATGGTGAGTAATTAAAAACAAACAAACAAACCTCAACTTTTGAGTTTTGCTGCTATTGTTAATATTTTACTTGTCATCAGTGCTTGGGAGCCAATGGTCACGAGCAACATATTTCAAAAGGAGTAATTTAAAAAAAAATATTTATAGGCCCTATATAAATCAGCATTATTGCATAGGTGTGTTTAACAGATCCAGATTTTACTACTTCCCTGACTGCAAACACTGAATCAGGTCCACTTCTACCATAAATTGCACCTATCCCAGAGAGGCAGCTCTTCCCACACCAAGTAAGAGCTAATGCAGAAGGTAATGCAAATAAAAGCAACCAGCAGCATTATACATATTATGCCCTCCAGTCAGACACTCACTTCTACTGTGAATCTTCCAAACATGGTTTGAACCAAGTCTTCATCTTACTAGACATGTTTTGTGCCATAAATAATTGTAGTCCCAAATGCTTCTTTGTGAGTATCTGTCAGAAAATGCTCAGCTGCCTAGAGCAAAGATGCTGATTAGCACAGAGGGAGATGTGATGTAAAGACTGGTTTCCATAGGCTCCATAAGTGACATACATAGGAAGACCTCTAGGAAAAGGCCCCAGAGAGAGCTATTGTGAGATGAGCAGCATGCTGTTCTGCTTCACCCATGTCAACAGAAGTGTCTTTGAGAAGCCTGGGACTAGAAATCTCAGGGATGTTTCCCTCCTCCTCAGCAACAGTACAGAACAACAGAAACTTCATACCTGCCTAATATCATGAAACAGTCATGCTTTTTCACAGCAAATACTGCTGGATGAACTTCTACAAGCAGACACAGTTATTTTTGTTGCTTAGAATACTGTAAATATTAGCAAGTCAACCATTTAAATTAACAGAGTACCTGATGTTCTATTGCCAATTATTTTACTGTCTTCAAACAGGAAAATGATGTTTCAAGGATCAGCACTTTATTATAAACTAATACCTTTCTTAGTAACTGAGGTTTTCCTGTTATTCCCAGCCTGGCTCTCACACTGACTGAAAGGCTGAGTCAATTTCTCAGTGGAACAGCAGTGGAAGAGAGGGATAAGAGAAAGAGAACAAAATCCGAGATAAGGCTGAACAAACCCCAATTTTCTTCTGATTTGGTGAAGCCACATTCATTGACATGGTATGAATTTTAACCAGATTTTGGTAAAGAAGAGACATTTGATTATGCAAATTATTTCAGCAAGCAATGAAGAGAAAAAGTCCAAGTCTGTTTTCAGAATAATTTACATGTGACAAAGCTGGCAATTTGCTGCTTTGTGCTGGGTGATCTTTCTAAAGGTTTTGTTTTGTTGAAATCTTTGTGGTATGTTATGGAAAAGTAGGAAGAGGAGAGGATTCCATTGCACTCCAGCAGTCACACACAGCCCGGGAGCCTCACTCCTGCTATAACTCCCAGCGTCACACCAATGCTGGGCAATTAAGTTTGGTGGGACTTTTGCCCTCAACTTAATAGGGTCAGATTTAAGCACTTAAAGGTGAACTTTCTCACACAGTATTATTGAAAAGGGTCTTCTTCAGAAATGACCTGGAAAAAATTAGTGACTTTCTTGCAGCTTCTGGTGACACAACGAAAGGCTTCCAGAGAACTCCACTTGTCTGGCAGAGTCTTTATGAGCAACTAAATTAAAGTTTGAGTACTTTGCTGCATTGGAAACCACAATAGGAAAGAAGAGTGTTAGGAATTCTGTTTTTATTTTTTGCTAACTCTTGACCATTTCCTAAGATTAAAGCTTCCTTTCAGTCAGGGACTTAAATTTATCACAGTTAATAATTTGTTTTCCTGTTTCTGTCCAGAAGTTGTTACATTCCTAGATTCCTATAACAAAATATACCTACTAATACTTTCGTATTGACTTAAAAGTGACTTAACGCTTGACTTTTTTTTTTTTTGCTTTTTTTAAAATTTTTTTCACTATTGATTTATTGATCTTTATAACTCATCTGAAGTAAAAGGGTGAAGTACTATGTCCCAAGAAAATACACTACCACTCATTTTTAAACACAGTTAAAATAAAGTATCAGCAATGCAATACATGCTAGACCATAACAAATATCCTATAAGATAAATCAATGATCATAACTTCAGAGTTTCCATGCATAAAGAACCTTCTGCAAAATGTTCCTATTCTAATTTTTCTCCTTCACCTAATTCTTTTAAGGTTATCTTTATGTACACTATTATAAATTACTTTTCTACTTCAGATTTTAAATTCCTTAGAATAGAAACCAGATCTTATTCTATATCTAAAATATCACTCTTATTTACATTGCTAAATGGAAAGAGAGATAATGAATATGAGGCTAGCATGATCTTTCAATACTATCAGCTCAACTTTCTGCAATCTAAGTTAAAAATGTGTGCACTTGCAAACTCTTATCTGAACCACTGCAGAAATGGTCTGCCAATGGAGTAAAACGCTATGCTGCAGACCAAGGTTTTCAGCCTTCTGTCAAGTTGCTGCGAGCTGTCGCATGGTGCCTGCAGCTCCCGTGCCGCCTGTAGTGTGCTAGATGCTGGTGTGCAGCATGCAATAGCAAGATCACTATATATAGAGAGAACATATATATATATATTTATAGCTTATAGATATACATAAGATAAAAAGCTTTTTTCACTGTCGTAGCTTAGAGTAGACCCAAGGCAGCTTTAAATTATGATGTGGTGTAGTCTGAGATATTTCCCTCCCTAACATGATAGAAGCTTGTCTAACGCCTACTCTCTCAAAAGAAAAAGAGACTGCCTTGGTAAACACCATTTGCTCCTGACCTGGCAGCTGACCTTATGCTTTATGGTCATAACAATCATACAGAATAACATATAACCCATAACAATCATACAGAATAGACACCTATGCCCCATGTGCAAAATAATTCCTTACCACTGTACTCATACAAGATACGAAGGGTACAGCAAAACATCTATCCTACGTCTGTGGAGCAGCTGTGAGAGGACTGCTGGCGTGTGATCCACACGCAGCACTAGCTGTTTTCTGTGCCTGATCAGTCCTTGCCAGCCTGCGCTTGGGATGCAACATCCCTGGGTGGATGATGACAGGCCAGCTGATACACTAGCCAGGCTAAACACCTACTAGTTTTGTTGAAAGTCACTGAAGATCGCTGTTACGGTGCATGCAAGTTTCCTATCATTATACCTTTGTACCCTCTTGGGCTAAATCTCACTTGCTCCTGTATGCACGTAAGTTTGCAGTTAATGCACAAGCTGCTGTCTGCTGCAGCAGTTCTGTTAACAGGTTTGAATCAGATCATACAAGTTAAACGTGGCGTTTGATAGCTAAACTATTGTGATTTCAATAGACTTTATGTTGTAATAATAACTTCAATCGGCAATCAAGGTTTCCTTCTCAATTTTTGTTGCTTGCATTATGTGGCAGTTCAATTCATTGTGTACTAATTCCAGTTGTGCATTAATTGTATGTTTCTGCACAGTAATTAACTAATCACTATGTCACTCCCTCTCTCTATTATGAATAACCTCATTAATTCAAGACTGAAAGCTTGGTGCCTGCTGCCATTGCTGTCAATTTTTTTGGCTCTTTCTGCTGCTTCTTGACTTATAATCAAATATGAAACTCATGTATTTTTAAATACTTTCTCTTCTGTTTCTCCCACTGAAAAATTCATTGTGCTATCAAGCCTTTTAAAATAATGTTTATTCATTATACATTTCTTTGCTAGGCAATCAAAAGCTGTTACAATGAAGTGTATGACTTGCTCTCTTTATAGCAGTGCTTCTGCTGTGTCAACATCTCCATTTTAATCCCGACTTTACTAGAAATTAGAATTTAGATCTAAAATTTAGCTCCAAGGTTAAAGGCTCCATCAGACATCTTTGCAAGAGGGCAAATTGTTTTATTATTACTATTAAATGATTGGACATTTTTAGGTTAAACTTGTGGACACACTCAACAATGGCAGCAGAGCTGTGCACGTGTGCCTTTAAGGTCAGAGCTTGGCCAATGGAAGCAAGTGCTGGAAGATGCCCACAGCATAGATACACAATTGTGATTAGTGGGATACTTAAACCGTTAAGACTAGTCATGCACAGCACAGAAGCAAGTGCTTTGCTATTGCAATCTGGCGACTCCTAAGCTCAGGATGAAGCATTACTTCAGAATTTGCTGAATCAAAGTCCTGTTCCTCCAAGAAATTTTATTTAAAGCAGCTTATATTTCACACAGACTATTCAGAGAGTGCTGCCTTGTCCTTTTTATGCTGAAAAGCAACAAGGGGCTTTGATCTCTGCCCCCCCCCCCCCCCCAAGGCAATGAATTGAGATTCTAAAATGTGTGAACACCTCCTATCAGGAGTGGATGGGAAATCTAATGATTCTGCACATGCACATGTCTGTACATGCACACTTCTAACCCAAACCCACTGCAAAGCCAGGTGATGTAACTGTACTTACCAATTTTTCACAAAGAATTCAAATAGTGTTTTTCCAAACAGAAGTAAATATGCCCAGAAGTCAAGAGACTAGTTTCTTTGCTGTTACAAGTTGCTGCAGCTCGAAGTAGTTCCAAGGGAGAACGTGTAGTTGCAACCGCTAAGAGACCAATGTAACTTTTTTAAAGGAAGAAGGCATTGCTCTTCAATAGAGGCTGTGAAAGCCATCCTGGAGTCCAGGCAATGTATTATGGAATGTATCCATCCTTTAAGAAAGATGGATTTGGTGTCTCCAGAGTATTTTCCTTTAAAAAAGCTAAATGACTAAACTAAACTAACAACTGATGACTGAAAAACTAAGAGTATATTTGGAAATTTTGGAGTGCTTTGGTTACTGCCTCTTACAGAAAGGAAAAAATGCACCTCTGCAGAAAGGACTGTTGCTAATGAACAGCATGGCTCCAGGGCTGCTAAGCATGCACAGCAACTTCTGTTTCACCATGCCACTGCACATCAACATTTATCCAAATACATATTTGTACAATAGACCATAATGGTCTGTTTGCTTTGTAACAGTCTATTTGGCTGCCCCTAAATGAGTGGTTCGGGTGCGCAGTGAAAGGACATATTATTGCTCTTGCTATTTCAGCATCTGTTCCTGTCCTAGATACTACAATTTCTCTCATTTCTGCCTCAGATGCTGCTGCTCCTGCTATTACAGCCATCAACCTCTTTTTGCACGTGCCTTCAAATCTGCCTTTTTATGAATGCCTGATGCTTTCTGCTAGTCTCTTTGGATATTTCCATTTTGCCCTCTCTTTTTTACTGTTTTTGCCATTTATCTGAACTCATTCGTTTCTGTTTCCCTTCAACTCATCCCAGTTGGCAGCCTTTACCCTGCCCATACAAACTGCATTATTTGTATTAAGAACAGGTATAATTTTGCTCAAATTAAGTAAAAACTGGCCTGCAACATCACCACCTCGTAGAGTTCAACCGAACCTACCGTTGCGGTTCACAAAGGTGACTTTTTCTTAAAAGTATTTTTTCCCACTGCACAACTAAATACTCCTTAAGCACGAAGCAGAGAACAGGGAAATGCAGATATCTGCATAGCTATAGATGTATATAAAGAAAAGGATGACAATGCCTTGCTAGCTGAAAAGGAACTTTGCCTGCGACTTGCGATAAGTTCATTGAGTCCATACGGGCTCCTCATTAGCCTGCTCCGGTCAGCATGTACTCTGGACACCTTTGGTGGTGCTCATGCTGAAGGCAGTAACAGTCTTGTCTTGGTGGCACTAAATGAGAGGTCGCAGAGAGGGAACGATAAGTATCTGTTATCCTCTCCCTCCCTTTTTCACAGGGAGAATTAAATTGTTAACAAGGGTGACATGTAACTGATTGCACTGGACAGCTGATTAACATTATGCCAGAATAAAAAAGGCAGTTTGCAGGTCTCCAAACTATCATAGCAGGTTCCCTTCAGGTTTAGTTGACATCTCTCCATCACTTATACCTAGTTCATTTGGGAGAGGCGGGGGAAAGGGAAGGTTTTTAACCATGGCCATGGAGACTGCATGAAGAAGTATGTAGAGCAGAAAAGCTGGCATGCCATCAATTTGCAGCACATCTCACTTCACCCTGATTTCTTCACGCAGGAAAGCCTTTATACTCCATTTTAAAAGGGAAACTGAGACACTGCAGAAAAAAAGTCACTTTGAAACAGTGGTACTCCTCTGCATCCTCACACCCCAGCCTAATCTGTGCCCTGAACACAAAATAAGAATCCAAACTGAACAAAAAGTTAATAAGAAAGCAGACTTACAAGCATTTCCATGACTTATGCCCCAGTTACCTAGATTTCAACATACCCAAGGATAAGCTTTAAAGATCATCAGTCCCCCTGAACACAGTCTGCCCTAAATGATCTGTATCAAATTAGTAGTAAAAGCAATACAAATACCCATATGCTTAATTGCCAGAAATTGCAGAAGCACAGTCTACATGAAGTGCTCAGTATCTGGCACTAACCTGTAGGTTTTGGAAAGTAAGGCACAATCTCTGTTCTTCTTCTGTGTTTACACCTCGGTCATCTGCATAACTGCTTCATTTTTAAAACACTGGATTTATAGTTAGGTTTGTGGTAGGAAGAAGAAGAAGGGAAAAAACCCAAAACCATTGCCAGCCTGGCTGCATGACGTGCCACAATGTTTACTGCCCTTTAAGGTCAGAACAAACTTTTTATATTCATTGAACTGCTTCAAAAGAAAACTGATCACACATACTGTAACTACAGATTAGCTAAGCCTTATTCGATGAAAGAATAACACTGGGAAAGCCATTACAGGATTTGTAGAAACTTTGACCTTTGTATGTTTGCCTTAAGGCAAGTTATTTAAAGCAATTTGTTGTGCTCATTGGAATAAGAGGATATTCCATTAATATAATCTCAGGGCAAAACTGGGTTATCATGATTTCAAGAAGTAACAATGTTCTTAAAATTCATTAATTTGTTACATATGATTAAGTTACAAGTTCCTACATCAGACATCCCAGAGCAAAGCTAGGGGCAAAACTTGATGGGGTATTAGAAAAACTCAGGGTTTGAATTTAGTTTTGGAAAAAAAATTACTATGACTATATTTGGATCCAGGTCCTATTTCGCCTTAACTGCAGGCTTTATAAATAAAGATGTTTTATAAAAACAAACCTTACTTTCCTTAATTCAAATCTTTCTCAACATAACACTTAAGGACTCGGATGCACAGGAGAACCCTCCTGTTTTTAGATTGGATCCATATCTATCCTAAATAAACCACCATTTACATCAATCTTGCTAAACTGTTTGCCCGTTTCTCTGCAAGTAGCTTTTCAAATTAAATTACAACAAAGTAATTGTTTCTATTGACACTGTGTGTCTTTGCACTGGGGAGGGGAACAGACATTATTTGTTTATTGAAAAAACGCTGATGGCATTTTTCCCAGCACAACATCACATTTAATTTTATATATTAAAACTGAGTTTGAAATTCTGCACCTATATTAATGTCAGCTGCAAATATTTTCTGAAGGAAACCTTGACTGAATGGGATGCAGGTAGCAAAAAAAGGGCAGATAACACCAATGAACTGAATCTGTGCTTGTTCTAGTCAATCTTCACTTAGTGTCTCTCAATACGAGGTGTAGCAGCAATATAGGCTCTGGCAGTTCAACAGAAAAGAACTGGCAGCAGTGGAGTGACAAATAAGTGGAATTCACCTTCATTCCTGTGCGTGAACACAGACGATGCTGGTGACAAAGCACCATCAGGCAGTTGGCAGCATTTACCAGCAGGTCACAGCCAGTGAAAGACTGTCATGCCACAGCAAGCCTGCCAACCCAGCTCCTGGCTGCACCATTTCCCTTGCTCTCCCTTTCCTGCTTACATTGGGATTGACTTTGAAGAAAAGTCTCTCACGGGAAACTTTGGCTGTCAACCAAGTTGCGTTTCTGTGAAAGAAATGCTATTCTTCTGCACTCAGACCATGGCAGGCTAGAAACAGGCTGGGAGCTGGTTGTGGACAACTGGATTTGAATCCTCCAGCATATAGATACTTATTTATCAATTTCTCCAAAATAACTCCACATAAAAAAATATGGCCCACAAGGAAAAGAGAAACCTCAGTAGATACAGTTACAGTTGATACAAGTGAAACATCATCAGTTTGGCCTAGAGTTAATGGGACTGCATCTCCCCAAACCAAGCACAAATTAAAGAATGAAGGCAGTGAAAGTGTCAGAGAAATAAATCACTAAATTTTGTTCTCGTCTCCTATCCAGGACACAGCTGACAGTGTTTGTTGTGTTCCCGCTGTATCCCTTTCACAACAGACATAAATTCTTTGGTGGCCTGTATAATAACTATCTATCAGAGACAGTTAAGATTTTAAACAAAATTAAGGCTGCTCACAGCAAGCCAGATGAAGATATCAGACAATCATTGACCTACAGATCTCAGAAAACACACAGAAGAATGTTTACAGAGCCTCAGACAATTAGCTGAACCACAGTAGTAAGGCATAATGCACTTGGAATAAACGTTGTCCCCTTATTGTCCCCACACTCCTGTTTTCTTTTCCTCCTCCTGTATTAAAGATGTGGGGTTTTGTTTTGCTAGAGGACATACATGCTGTTAAGTTTGCTTGCTTTCTCTATTAATAGACTTCACAGGACAGATCAAATTTCAAAATGGCTTTGGTAAATGACAGCAAAATGCAGAGAACCAGGTAAATGGGTTGTATATAGTTCATTTTTGGACAGTAGATTATCAAAAGAAAAAGTTGTTTTGAGTTAGAAAGGATCAGTTGGGAAACATAGTATAGGAGGTACAAGGACTGGGCTAAACCCTAAAGACTCTCCTTCCAGAGCTTGTCTTCGCTGAACTGCTTCTTCCCATAACCATGTGTTCAAGCCAGCCGAATTCAGGCAGCGAAGCATAGCTCTGGACCACTGAGTGATGCTATTTGCAGCACAGAACAATTGTGTTAACCAACGATGAATTGCATAAACTCAGCTGCAGACTGTAGTTTCACCTCATCAGTTGTACCAGCTCTGGGCACAGTCTAATTAACTTGCTATTGCTGATCCTAGCTAGGCAGTTTCCTATTGCCACCTTACTACAAATTCTACACTGATTTGTTACCTAATCTGGACCATTTCACAATGTTGTTTTTGAAAGCATTTAAACCAGCAAAAATCTAGGGCAGGACTTTGCTAGTGGATGGGAGTAAGACAAAGAAGCAAATTCAGACTCTGGCTCACTGAAAGGACATAACCTTTGGGTTTTTCCTATAATTCTGTTTTGATAACCTCTGATGCTAAATCAATATGAAATCACTATAAAGTGCTATAAACTTGAAATGTGTTTTCAAAGAACACAGTAACATGGCAATATTATTAGGTGCCAACATTAGAGATTCTTTTTTAACCTCAATTCTGAGGTCAATCTATAGAGCTTTAAGGCCGGATAGAAAGAACAGACAGACTTGTCTTGTTATCATCTAAATCACACCACATATCATTTGTACCCACACTCTTAAAGTGGATGAAGTATCTGCACTGCAGTTTACCAATATTATTCAGAATGCAAAGTGACTTTCACCCGGTTCTCTGTTGCTTACAAAGGTCAGTTTTGTAAAACTTGTCATCTTGATTGATATTCTAATGTCATTTTTTTATAAATTGTTTTGTTGATATATGTAGCCATTTGCAGTTGATGTTTTTCTCCAGATTATTGAGAAAACTGAAGTCTGCAACAAGTGCTAAACAGTGATGACAACCATCAACATGTGCCTTGAAGAAGGAGATCTAATGTCCTTCCTGAAAGGAACCACAGCCTGTCTAGCTCTAAGGAGTCTCTTCTTCAGGCTAGAGACCCAGTTACCACAGAGAGGTCACCTTTTCTTTACAGGAAGACAACCGAGAAACTGCCGAACAACCTGAAATGCTCTGGCAGAACTGTGGGCCCCTGTTTTGTATTTCCAGCCAGGGAACCATGCACACAGGCTTCCTGCTGTGCCATGCAACCCTCTGGGCACCACAGGTAATGGGAGCGTATCCACAGTGCTCCTGCTGAACACCCAATGCAGCCCTGAATTTGCTGCTCAGCAACATCTCGTGGCACCTCTGAGATGCTGCCAGTGGGAACACGCCAGTTCATCTGCTCCTCTCATGTATGGCTGAAGCTTTACCAATACTAGCCCAGAAGCTTGTGGCAAAATGGTTTCTCTTAATTGGAAAAGGCAGATTCATCAAAACTAAATCCCTACAAGACCATAAATTTTGATCCTCTCACATAGAAATATTTTCACGTCTGGGATAAAACTTTTGGTCAGAATGAGATCTCATAATACTCACAAGTTCCCTGTGCTTTCTAAGATAAGAGATACCCGAGATCAAACACCTCCCCCACCCTCACCCTTACCCCACCTTTTCCTTGTCTTGGCAAGCTCCCAGAATAGAGATAAATGAATAGTGAGGAAAGAAAACTCCTCATTTCATTCTGACATGAAAGAGGATTTTTTTTTTGAGTCTTGACAAAACCACACATTCCTAAAAGCCAATCAATGTTAATAAAAATATTATGTATTCAAAAAGCACTATTTCAATAGGCTGAGAAGGTCAGAAGGACAACATTATTACAGCATTAACTCAGTTTGAAATTCTAGGAAGATACCAAGATTTACTGAGGAAAGGTTCATTTACAAACTTGATAGATAATGCATATATACAATTCTAACATTCTTTATAATGCTTATCGCAGGATTTGAACCAAGCACTCTCTCACATGTCCAAAATAAGTCTCAAACTTCCAGACAAGAAGTGGCTAGATAAAATTTTAATAAATCTAAAAACGTTAGAGGTCTCAACATATTGCCTTTCTTTCAAAACCTGTTCTTTCCTGCTTTTACTCCTAGCTTTTGTCTTCTAGGTCTGTATATGAAAATGTGCGAGGAAAAGAAAAAGATTCAGAACACGCTCAAGCTAAGTTGGAAAATAAATGTCAAAAGACAAAGAGGTAAAAATCAATACATTTCAAATGTAAAGCTACATATTCTCTTAACATGACATTAATTCAAAAATTGGCTGCCATTCAACTGAAAAGTAAGTCTGTCTTTCCTCTCTAATCCTAGTAAGGCTTGTTCTATTAATACATTGTACCTTTTTTCTGAGCACTGACTCAGTGCAAAGCTTCAGCCTTGTTTTGTTTAAGTACTCTTCTGGAGTTCTTTATATCACTTTATTGCCTTTGGAAAACTAGATGAACAGCCCCGAAAAAGCCAGCAAATTACTCTGGACATTCCTTCTAACTGCAGATGTTCCCTAATATTTCCCAAACAAGCAAAATAACAAGTGAAGCTTAATTTCACCCATGAATATTTACCAGCAATTTCCTGGTGCGATCCAGATACATTTATTTTACATTTTTGGGAATAACAGAGGAAGTGCGTAGTAGCAGTAATGCTTGCAAGTTTCAGCTGCACTCCAAAGAGGTCCTCTGGGCTTCCCTTCAGGAAGAATGACTACCAAGAACCAATCAGAATCACTTGAAGATTAACGTGACTAATTATTTGTCATTCTCTTTTCCTTTGTAAAATTCGGGATGTTAACAGCAAGCTAGACCATATGCCCCCAGATCCCACACTGAGTTTCATAATCATATGCACACATAAGATATGTTTTGTCTTTGTTTAAATGTATCATTGATTACTCCTCTTACTGCAAACTGCAGACCATGGGTAGCAACTGCAATCAAGCTAAGAGTGCTACAGAAAGAATATCTGTATTAACTGTACACAGTAACTACTGCATGCATTTTATCGCTGTTTACTTCAATATAGCTAATTCTCATTAAGAAGCAAATTTACCAAGTCGCAGCAATTTGAAGGAAGAAAGTTTGTGACTCAAGAGCACATACTGATTGGGTGCTCTAAAATTTATTTGGGACCGGACCAAGGTCCTTCACCTCAGTGCCCACAAGTGCCACTCCGCAATACTGTTGGGCTGTCTTGCATCCAAACGGGAAATGTCCCCGTTATGACATAGTTCTCTGAAATCTTTTCTTGTCTTATATGCCTTTCCATGGAATACTTCTTAAGGTATTTCCTACCCTAATAGCAGATAACCACAGTTTCAAGAAAACTATTATCTTTATACATAGGGACAGCACAATATGACTACACTACATGATGGCAGTACAATAAGCGAACAGCATCTGCCTGTCAAGAGTAGTTTGTTAGCCCCATACCACACTTTGAGGAAGAATCACTGGTTCACAAAATCACAGCCAATGTGTCAGTCTAGGCATGCTGTCTAGATGCTCTATATTTAAGCTGGAAAATCATTAGCTATTTTTATTATTAAACTATATCCCTACTGGAGCCAATACCTTGTCTTTTGCAAGGAGAAAAGCAGAAAAATATATAATCAAGGAAAGAGGCTGTAGAGGTGGATGCTTAACTGTGTTACAGACTTTTTTTAATTAAAGCCTCTCTTAACCTGCTCTTAATCAAAGCAAATAGCAAGTGGCATGCTCAGCAGATGGGTACAGCTGTGCATAACAACCATACAGGTGTTTAATTTTATATTTGGCAAGTACAGTAAGCAGCATTCAAACATTTGAGAGTGAGGGGGTGGTTAGTGAGGGAAGGTTTTGAAGACACATGCCACTGAAAGAGGGAGATTATTCTACCACTTCTGTGTTAATTCCCAGTTTGAATTACAGGGGCAGATGTATAATCTGTGAGGCTTTCCAGAGTAATCCCGCTCTCTTGCCCCCCCCCCCCCCCCCCCCGTTTTATTTTATTGTATTTTTGAAGGCTAACTGTATTGAAATGCAGCTTTCTGTCTTCTCACATACCAGAAGCAGTTCTTATTCTTTGTCTCTTATTCCCGGTACAAAAGACACTGAATGAGTCAGAGGAGATAGAAACAAACCCATCCTAGGTTGAAATTTATCACTGACAGAGCCAGGAGCTCCAGAAACATGTGAAGAAGGTAGTGAGAGAGGTTGCATGAACAGAGATAAGAAATCCAAATGAAGGACTTTCCAGACAAAGTGCAAATCCAGAAAACTAATTATTGAGATTGTCACAAAATAAGAAAAAAGAGTCTGCCACAAATATAATTAAAATGAAAAACAGTAATTCAAGACAAAGCCAAGTAAGGCTAAATTTTGCATTTCATGAACATCACCCCTGCACCCCCAGTAATTCACAGTATCATTTACCTGCAAGAACAAAATGGAATAAGGCCAGGTAAGTGAGACACAGGGAAAATGGCAAGTATTTGGCATCTTCCATATAAAATATAACAACGGAAGGAATTTTGGCAAAGCAAAGGATCAGCATAAAAACCCAGCTTGAAAGGGAACATTACTGAAAGGTAGAAGTGGCAGTACCATCATCTGCATCAATAGGTATTATCCAGACATTCATTACAGCTACAGATAAGGAAAGAGGCAGAATGTGGATGAGGCAGAATGTGCAATTTCAAAGCGTTCAAGGCAGTGTTGATGTTAAGGTGATTCAGAGACTGCTGCTATTACTTTTTCACTCATTTTCACATACTACAGCGCATTAAAGGTTAGCTAAAAATAGATTACACACTTGCATAATATTGCTTTACCGCATATTCCCCGATATACTATACTCTTTCAAATTAGAATAGAAATATCCAGCAGACTCCCTCTGTGTTTTTCCATGCAAAGAAAGAAGTTCAAATAACCTTGTTAACAATCTGAATATAAAGAGGAATGGAGCTGCTTAAGAATTCCTTCCATCAGTATTTCTCAGACTTACTGAAAATACAATCCCCCTTTTGGCTCTCTGTTTCTATCTGCTTGCAAAGTCTGAGACAGTTGGTGGAATATTTTCAACACTTTAAAGCTTTTTCTTCTACTTTCCAGTGCCTTTGGCATGCTTCTGTAGTCTTCGAGAAGTGGTATTGCACTGCGGAGGCACCCCACAGCTGGAGAAGCAGTGACTTGGATGACTATCATGATTGAAGCACATAGGAGTTTAACACAGGAATTACTGAATAAGGTTCCTTGTACTAAGCTGAATATTTATAAACATATAGGACTCTTTCTTATGCAATAAAAGAAATATTTGTTTTGCTTTCAGTCAGATTAATTGTTAATGCGCCCAACTCCGTAAACACTTCAGGTGCTCTTCAGGTGACTGTGATTCCTATAGTAATGAGTGATACATCGCCCAGAGTCCCACAAGTCGTCCTGTGCCAAGAAATTAAACAGATCCACAGGTGAACTGCTAAAAGATCAAGTTCTGAGAGCACTGCTGTGAACGATTTCCCTTTTCTGGCTTTAGTTTTTACAGTCTGGACGGGGGAATCTTCTGCCACTGTTGAGAGATACATTTGTGAATTTAAAATAGAAGGTTCTGAATGCAAGGATTCAGAAGACCAAGGTACCCAATAGACCAAAATATTTCCCATGTGTCATTATTGTGAGTATCACTAAATACTTGCCACTAGGAAAAGAAGCTTTCTATGGAATAACATTATACAGCAATTCCTAATTAAATTAATCTTCACCTTAAATACCCAACCTACACATTTGCATTTTCTCACGATATCACTGAAACTGAAGAGCCCAGAACTTGAAACACATTTTAACAGTCTTCCTGTTATTCCTAATAGCCAGAATTCAAAGATCAGTGAACACTCTTCCCAAAGAATACTGATCAAATTAATTGTTAACCGCTAGTTCGTTAAACAGATGATAACCATCTACAAAACTACTGTCCAATAGTAGTAGGTTCTTCAACCACCAATGAAGCAAATAAGGTTACCCTTAGGTTTTAAAGTATCTAGTTTAATCTTAAAAAGATCTCGCTGCTGTCTCTGTTGAGGCAAGGACCACATTGTGGCACTTTTGAAGGGCTCTGCTGCAGAACTGCTCTATACCTAGCAGCACAGAGTTCCTCCAGAAACTGACAGGAGCCGCACTGTGATACCCACTGGCGGCATCTCCCACCAGAACAAGATTATTAGTGCTATGTAATATAGCAGGTGAGGAATGTGTTTGCACAAATAAACCTACTTAACTTTTCCTGACTGAATAAAACTAGCCATGTCTATATACAGAACAGTTTATATCTGTTTGATGAAGCAAACTATTCTTTCATTTGAGGTCAATCCAATCCATTTAACATTAGATTTCCAATACTGAATTTCCAACATTAAGTATTACAATCAATTACAATCATTAAAATACTGGTAACTTTTCCTAAGTAAGTATTTTTTATTTTAAAATTTGTCAAGGTAATTGCCTGGGTGATTTTCAAATGTAAGTTTTTGATAGCAAGCATGTTAAACATGGAAGAGCAGTTGAGAAAGGGAAAAATTAAAATAATAGTGTGACTTGCTTTACCTATAGGCTGTAGAATAAACAAAGTCCAAAGGACCATTATACTCAAAACACATACATGTGAGACAAATGTTTAATTCATCATGCATTCCTTAATAACACAAACTTTATCTAGTCAGCATTTTGATTTCCAAAATTTTTCCTGTTCTATTTCTGCAATCATAACATGATTTTGTTAAATATTTAAAGGCTTCTGTCTCAGCAATAAGCAAATTGTCTATTTGTATAGCAGATGAAGCAGTAGTTATACCTTGGAAAATTATAAATATAAACAGAATAAGCATTCAGGTCAAAACAAAAATAAAATTAGAGTCTAGAAATGTTTGTAGGAAATAGCACAATTTCTATTTACCAAATTCATGTAGAATTAAAGCGGAAGAAGCCGCGTGTCCAAAGCTAACTTTTATGACAACCTATACCTCCATAAATATTTATTATCAATACAGCATATCTAACCACCTAAACCATTCTAACCATATTTGCATTTCAGAGTGATTATTTTTGCAGCTAGCATATTAATTTTCTTGAAATGCATAATTTATTATGGTTATTTTTCATTTCTCCCTTGTGTGTATTTTCAAGAAAATGGTGTCCTAAGGCTTGAATAATTACCAGCTGAATACTAGATAGTTACCTTGATCTTTGCTCAAGATACATGTATGCGTGTGTGTTATCAGGGCTTCCTAGTATTTTCTCATTAGGTAAGACTAGAAAGTAAAGCTACAAGGTGATTGAAATTTTTTTTGAATCAAGATGATTCAAAGTTTCAATACCAACAGTATGCAGTTATATAGGGGTATCCCTTTTGGTCTCTGCAGATTATTTGGGGCTATAATTTCAATTTACATTCTCTAGTTTTGTCACAGACAGTGGTAGAGCTGGGTGAAACACAGGTAGGATGGGCCCATCTTGAGCGAAAGAGGACTGCAGTCATGGGAAGCAACTTTTCAAGTTTACAAAAAAACAAATAATCATGACGACTCCAGCAGATGCTGCTATTTTTGAGGGGCATTTCAAGTTTGGTACTAGCACATCCCATTTGTCCTGGCAGCACACCTCTTCCGTGTCTGCCTCCATGCAGAGGACCCCACAGCCTCTCACCCCACACGGCTTCTCGGGTAACAGGTCAGCACTGGCAGCCACAGACTTAGCAGTCCTCTATGGGATGTACCACACTGTTCTTGATTTGAAGTGGATTATACTTTTGGTTGAAAACAGGGAGAAAGGGGAGAGGAAAAAAAAAGAATAGCAAAGGCTAATACAATAGCCAGCCTTGTAGTGAGCAGTACTATGGTCATGGGCACTGAAACTCTCTGTTCTTGATATTTTTATGTTCCACTCTTAAAGCCGCTTGATTTTGTTCCATGTGTTTAGAGCGAAATCTAGAAAAATGGCCTTAAAATGGGCATGTTGGAGAATTTTATTCTTCAGTTTGCCCATCCCATTTGGCTCTGGGCAGAAGCAAAGCCAGGCTCAGCACAGCTGAGGGAACACAATGGCACAGGCAGCAAGTGGGAATGCTCTGGGCTCCCACTGACCCACTTCTGTCCCCAGGGACCTGCCAGTGGCAGATCCACACTGGGTCTGAAGGAGTGCACTGGGCCAGAGCTGGCATGCAGGCTCCCACTTCCACTGCTAGCCCAGAATTGAACACACTGATAAACACGACCTACTGGGAAAAAGACAGCCTATATTCTATAGAGGAAAAAATTATGTGTCTTACAACCGGTGTCCTGTGACGGACACTTCTGGAGGAAAAGTGGATAAGGGGCATCAGTGATTAGAGGATACCTGGAGCAATGAAATGCTTTCAGTGCGATTCCTCAAAAAGAAACAAGCAATCCAACCCCCCCCAAATATTCTGTAGGAATGATCGCATGAACCCAAACATAGACCACCTGTGAACATACGTTACCCCTTTGTTCAGAGACATCCATTGTAAAGGTGGGACAAACAGGGTAAGGCAACTGTATGCCTCCCCTGCTTTTCTGCCACCACAGGGCCCTGCCTCTCTGTCTGTCCCATGCCCGTGGTGTCCAACCTCCTCTCGGCTTTTCAGCGTTGCAGCCCACGTGCCGACTCTGGCTGCACTTCTTTCTGAGGTGCCTGGCATCTCGCTGCCCAGATGCCACCTCCAAGCCCTCTGGACGAGAATTAGGAAGATGCTCACCCTGCTTAATTACTAACCTCAAAAGACAACAATCTTTTGGGGACCTTCTGAGTGTGAAATAAGCTGCTTCTTGCTCTGCTTCAGTTAAGCTGCTGAGCGTCAAAGTTTTTGGAAAATGTCAGAATCTGAGTATTTATTATAGTTCAGTACAGACACTATGCTTTATATGCAGTGTTACTGTCGCCCTGCTTTAGCAGATAACATACAAACTGCAAATGGATATGCAAGTCAGCTCTTCCAGAGGGCAGAAAAATGCATTTTCTTCACTGTAAACTACATGTAAACATAAAATGGCAACTACCCAGGCAGCAAATGGATTTCTCTTTCCTTTTAAACATGCAAAACAAATGCCGATACAGGAACCAACGCATAAGGGTACAAATTGCACATCTACTACTGCTGTTTCTTACATGAACTTCGTAAGTATGACTGTTAAATATAAACTTGCACCAACTTCTAGGCCTTAAACCTGTCAGCTTTCCTTATAATCATCTTAAACATTTAAAAAAATTCAGAAGGTTTTCATAAGGACTAAAGCATTAGCAGTTACAGCATAAGCTGAAGATGGAATTTACTGCTATCATTCTGCATCTCATGTTTGCACAAGACTAATCGATTAAGACATTCCTGGATGGTTTTAACATTTAACAGGATCTATAGAATGACAGTCTGAATTTTTAATACTCATACAGTCACAGAAGAGTGGCATCAGTAAGACAAAATGTATGAGTAAGTGGCATTAGAATGCACTGGCAATGCACCCCAAAAGTTATTTTTAAGGACCGCGACAAGAAATATTCCAATTAGGCCAGGTAAATCACCAGAATGTAATCATCATTACTGAAAAGAGAACTTGTTTCCATAAAAAGAATTCATCATACAGACTGGAGAAATATATACTCTTTGGACTTATTATCAAAATAAACGTAACAAGTTATAATTAAACAGGTCTTCAATTGCAATAATTACCTAGAAACACTGAACAGATGAGCACAGGTGAAGAGTACACACATCAAAGCATGCAGTGAAGAAAATGAGAATAAACGCCTGCTCTCTCTTTTAAATGCTGCGTCTTCAAGTAAGCAACCTGATGTCAGCTCAACCAACCAACCTAGTTGATGTAATTAAACAATGATACAGGTTTATTACATAACCAAATGGAAAGCTGTAGACAGGTCTGAACAGCACTAAAAGAAGATTTAATTAAGTTTGCAGAAGATCTAATTATGCAATGCTGGAACCAAAGTGTATGAACTGGATCTGTTCTGCTCTGACACTTCTTTCCAGCTTATTATTCTAGAATTTCAAAGATTATTTTTAAAATGATAAAGGAGGAAAAAAGGAGCAGTTGGTCTTAAATAATGAATTTTTCATATCAAAAATCAGCACAAAAAAAAAAGGTACTCTGCAACAGAACAAATGGCAGCTGCACCAGAGACAAGCTTTTATATTTAACCTCTCAGAAAGCAGAATATTCATTGCTTTTCATAAAAAGAAAGTGTGAAAATCTAAGCAAATCTCACAGTTAAATCCCCCTTCCTAATGCATTTCAGGGTGACAAACACACCCCTCAAGTCACCGGCATCGGTGTAGTTCAGCTGACAAGCCCCCGCAGCCCTCCTGCGGCCCACCCAGCGATTAACCAGTTCCCTTGTCCCTTTCCCTGCTCTGCTGTCGGCACTCTGTCATCTCCCCGCTGCCAGTGGGCAGGTGGCCTGGTGGTCTTCTCCCTATAGACCTCTCCTTTCACCCCGTGACATGTCGCCTCGCGGTGACACGGCTCCTTGGCTCCAGCTACCCAAGCAACCACCCAAGAGCAGAAGCATCTTGCAGGCAGTTTGCCTATATGAGCTCCCTTCTTTGCTCTGCTTCTCCCCGCCTCGTGGGACTTCCTTGAGCCTTGCAATTGGCCAGTCCTGAAAAGCTGCAGGTGCTTTATTTAAGCTTGAACCATTAGCTCAGCACATTGTTTCTTGGAACAAAATCTACTTTTCCAACAGCAGAAGTTAACCATCTAGATATATTACAATGGTGGCCTTTTCCGTCAGAAAGGTTCACTGTGCTCCAAGCTGCGCACACTGTAAGCATCGCCACTCAAAAAAAAAAAAAAAAAAAAAAAGGTACAGGGAAAGAAATATGGAACGGGAAATGGCAATTTGACTGAGAACAGAACGGACAAAAGGGCCGAATCACTTGTGCAGCCACAGAGACCTGCGGAGCTGCATGGCTGCAGTGAGACCATACAGCAGCACCAAAGCATGAGTGTCGTGGCGCAGAGGACCCCACACACTATCTGCCTGGGTCACCACGCTGCCTCGGAGGCACGGGCAGGCTTCCACCCTCCTCTGCTAGCCACACTCCTCTCACACCAACTGCCAGTATGACTTAGCTGTATTTTTGTTAGCTGTTATTTAAAATTATGATGATAAATGCTTTTAGTAAAGACACAAGTGACATTTTAAGGCAGTCAGTGGAATAAATTGGTGTTAAGGTACATTCCTCATTATCTAGTTTTGTCCAGAATACTTAAATGAGTTTCTCCACAGTTGTTTTTTTCTGGTTACTGTTTGGTAGTTGCCTCTGTGCTTGATCAGTGACTTCTTTTTGCTCCCTCAGCTGTTGTCTATACAATGACATGCTTAGACACATCTGAGAAATTCAAGTGTCTCATTCTCCTCACTCGTGTCTATCTCAATTCTATTCTCTTTCTGTTCTGTTTTCCTCTCGGACAATTCCTTGTTAGTATAAATCACCTGTCACTTATCTTGATAGATTTAGCTGGATGCAAACTGAGAAAGCTGAGATGATTCTCAGTTCTCACCATAGCGTTCTTTATTTTACCATTCTGTTGCACATAGCAATATTATGGTTTCAAACTTCATTTTAATATCACAGATTGTGAAATTATAGCTCTGTTAAAAAGAGTGGTCTAAGGGAGATTTATGACTGCTGAATAGGTGTTTTGAGGTACTCTTTTTAGCCATGATTTTCACTGCCTGCTAAAGAAATGTGGTTTTAGGTACCACCATTACAGGGGGACATTCTATACGCTGAAAAATTATGTGCGTATGGAGTGCCATAATACTGTTCACCTTTACTGATTAAAACAAACAGCATGAAACTACAGTAAAACTTTAAAAATTGGGGTTTACCTTTAGAAATAGACAGTATTCAGCATACAGTATTTTCAAGGCAGGGCTTAGGAGGTCAGCCTGGACCCAGTGCACAGTGAGGCAGGGCAAACCCTTCACGCATTTCAGCCCTCAAGCCTGCATGGAGCTGCTTGTTAGTGTAAAATAAAGCACATGAATGTGTGTGTACAGAGCAGCACTTTAAAACATCTTTTTGCTGGGTGTCTTTATTTATTTGTAGGTTTTTTTTTCCTTGCCCTGTTTGAAGTCTTTGCAATGTAGGTGGTTTTGGACTCCATATGCCACCTCCATCCTACCTGGCAAGGCTGCTGATACCCAGAGCACAATGCAGAGATCTGTGCAGCCACTCTCGCCTTGACAGGATCTTACTGTGAGGCATCTCCCAGCTGCATTTGGTGTGCAATGCCAGGCTGGCCTCTAGTCTTTTCCTTCTGTCATTCTGATAGAGGAATGACTTCGGTTCGGCCAACAACTCTATTAAATGGAGTCACTAAATACCACATAAAGGAGCCAGTGCCCACTAACAGCAGTAGGAACTTCCCTGGTGATTTCAAAAGATCTTTGGCTCATGCCAAGAGTGCCTTTGTCTTCACAGGAGAGTGAAAATGTAGGAATAACCTACAGATATTTAATATTCAGAATATGAATAGCTCACTATTAATAGCACACTAATATCAACAAGTTGACACTACGGAACAAATGAATGAAACAGAAGATAACTATGGGAAGCACAGTAACTATTCCATGTGGCAATAAAAAAGAGCACTTTTCTAAATCCTGGTACAAAATGCTGAAGTTTAAAGAGGTTTCCTTTTCCACAAAAAAACATTATAAATAAATTATGGCTCATTATAGCATGATTTGGGCAGACATTAATTCATTAGGCCTTCAGGGATTTGGGTAGAATCCTTTTGGATGAATGCAGTCAGACCTTTGGTTATCACATATTCCTAAAATCATGGCACGGTTGTTAGTTCAATTATACTTTTTTAAATACTCCTCAAATATAAAATGATAAAAACTTCTTTAGCAATACCTTTACAATTGTGGTAATGTGTTATGAATTTAATTCAGTGCATTCACACTGAAGGTATCTATTTTCACCCTCATTTAATACACTATCCCCAGGAGGATTCATTTTGACAGAGAGAGTACATGCTCTGATAATAGCTTCAAAAACTATGATACACTGCAAGCAATATTCTTAATTGTGAAAAAGTTCATAATTTTGGAAACAGGGAGTTAACTATATTTGTAATTCTTAAAATTAATTGGCTGCTAGTCTGTTCTTTATCTATTTATTAATTATCTATTACTAGAGAATATCTATATTATCTATAATAATTATCTATTACTAGATAATATCTTGGAGATGTTATCTCCAAGCTACTAAGGAATAGCAATGCCCTTCTGGTAGGGCTGGCAGCACCTTCACCATACAGAGATTATCTTCAAAGCAATAACATAATGAACTCAAAGCACATTAAAAGCACTGCTGAAAGAACACAGGAAATCCTGAGCTTAAGAAAAGCTAGAATGGGAAGATGTCATTTGATTTTATTGACATCTTAGAGACAATTACTTTTCTCTTCAATTTCATGCTATCATTTATTCTAATCAGATATCACTGAATTAATGTATGCATTTAACTCTGCAGAACAGGAAAAATAGAGGGGGGGGGGGGGGGGAACACCAAGCCTCTGTTTTTAAGTGTAGGAGACAAGCATCAATTGAATGCAGAACAGTGTGCGCTGACAGTGCAATGAAGTTTAAATTATCTAATATTAATTTTGCATGTATATGGCACCTGCAGTGTACCAGATACTGACTCAATGAGTATGTGCACACAACTGAATTTCACTGCACTGGTTTTGAAGCTGACTTTCTAGACTAACTGAGAAGCATCACCATGTTCCCTCTGTAGAAGCAATCAGGAAATCTCACAAACCAAAGTCGGGCTTGAGATACTTAGAGAAACATTACTAAGAGTTGATCATCCACTCATAACCTTTCATAACCTTTTTATATAGAATTGCTTTAAATGAAAGGATCGCATCCTTTCACTTGGTAAAAGTTCCCATTATTTTAACATTACCTGAGAATAGCCAATAATCTGAGAATTATCAGAGTAAAAAAGGAAGTTTACGATCTCAGTGCATTTTTAATTTGCAAGACACAGACTGTTAGCAGTAACACACTCACTGACTGGCAGAGAAACTTGATGGACAAGTCAAGCGATTTCACACCAGGAAAGAAGATACCAACATAAAGCAATTTTTTAACTTGAAGAATGTGCCTGTCCTGATATTAAGAGTGGGAGCAGGAATCTGATGTTAAAAGAAAATAGCTATATGTAGGAGCATTATTTTAAATAGACAAAGATAAATTTTTATTTGTTACTGGCTTAATTTCATCTCTACAGTTTACAAGCGGCTTTGAAAGTTGACCAAGGCAACACTGGGGTCCCTTTTGATAAACCCAAGATTGTGAAAGAAAAATTAAAGAAAAAGATCATTGAAGTTACAGAGTGAAAAAGGAACACTACATTGCACAATAAGAGAAAAACTCCTTAATAAAAATGCACTTTTAAAAACTTGCTGATGTTTGGGGAGTTTCTTTCAACTTTAGGACATAATTCTGTGGAACAGAGGGGACTGAAAATCTCCTCTAAAACCTAAGATATTTCTTAGGTCTCAACATGGCATATGGACACATCTAGCATTACTATCATGGTTTGAATTTTGCTTTGCTAGTAGTAGTATTCAAAATTTATTAAAAGAACCTCCAAATTTTGGGGGGCTTAAAATAATAAATTATTAGGTTTCTCTTTTCTACCTAAGAATATGCTTTTTCATTTTGAACTTTTAAGGTTCAAGTTCTTTAGCATTTCTGAGTTCAGAAAAGAAAGAAAAAACTGCTATACAATCACCAGCTTTTGGATTCAGGTAAGGGGAAAAAAAAAAGGAAAAATCTTACAAACAAAATACTACATTATTTAGGTAGTTCAAAGGATTTATGTAATTAAGTTATGTTTTGCAATTTGTGTAGTTACTTATGAGTTCCCAAGATTTGACACCATGATCAGGTGGGTAACCCTATGTACTGAACTTTGTAAAACTTGTGACCAAAAAGTTTACTCATGAGAAAATACATCAACAGAAAAACTTTCCCGAGCAAAGGTAGATACAAGTGTAACAGGGGTTTGGGTCTGAATGCCTTGACAGTGAATCATCACCTCCTCCTCCCCACAGCAAAGGGAGCAATATTAGACCCTTTAAGACAATAATGGGATTGGTCCTTGAACCCCCCCTGTGATGGGTTGACCCTGGCTGGACGCCAGGTGCCCACCAAAGCCATTCTATCATTCCCCCATCCTCAGCTGGACAGGGGAGAGAAAAATATAACAAAGAGCTTGTGGGTTGAGATAAGGACAGGAGAGATCATTCACCAATTACCGTCACAGGCAAAACAGACTCAGCTTGGGGAAAATTAACTCAATTTATTACAAATCAACCAGAGTAAGGTAATGAGAAATAAACCCAAATCTCAGAACACCTTCCCTCCACCCCTCCCTTCTTCCCGGGCACAACTTCACTCCCGGATTTCTCTACCAAACCCCCCCAGCGGCACAGGGGGACGGGGATGGGGTTTACGGTCATCACACGTTATTTTCTGCCGCTTCACCTCCTCAGGGGGAGGGCTCATCACACTCTTCCTCTGTCCCAGCGTGGGATCCCACCCACGGGAGACAGTCCTCCACAAACTTCTCCAACGTGGGCCATTCCCACGGGCTGCAGTTCTTCACGAACTGCTCCAGCATGGGTCCTTTCCACGGTGTGTAGTCCTTCAGGAGCACACTGCTCCAGTGTGGGTCCCCCACAGGGTCACAAGTCCTGCCAGAAAACCTGCTCCATGGGCTCCTGTCTCCATGGGACCACAGGTCCTGCCAGGAGCCTGCGCCAGCACGGGGTTCCCACAGGGTCACAGCCTCCTTCGGGAACCCACCTGCTCCGGCGTGGGATCCTCCACGGGCTGCAGGTGGAGATCTGCTCCACTGTGGACCTCCATGGACTGCAGGGGACAGCCTGCCTCACCATGGTCTTCACCAGAGGAATCTTCGCTCCGGTGCCTGGAGCATCTCCTCCCCCTCCTTCTTCACTGACTTTGGTGTCTGCAGGGTTGTTTCTCTTACATGTTCTCACTCCTCGCTCAGGCGGCTGTTCTCCCCGTCCCAACTCTTTTCCCTTCTTAAAAATGTTATCACAGAGGCGTTACCACTATCGCCGATTGGCTCGGCCTTGGCTGGCGGCAGGTCCGTCCTAGAGCCGGCTGGTATAGGCTCTCTCTCAAACACAGGGGAAGCTTCCAGCAGCTTCTTACAGAAGCCACCCCCGTAACCCCCCCGCTACCAAAACCTTGCCACACAAAACCAATACACCCCCCCCCCCCCAAATTTTATGCAGAAATACAGAAAAAGTTGATTAGAGACTGATTCATACCATCTAGTTTGAGACTACAAATTTCAGCATCTAAATTAGGATCTTGTAGAGCCAGCACAGAGGGGCTCCTGCAGAAGACAAATCAGAGCACCTCCTAAGTCGTGCCTCTCTCCACTACTGATCACAGGATGGATAATATTAGCTGATTAGAAAAGCACTCTCCTTTCTCTCTTCAAATAACAGACTAAGAATATCTGCTGACTCAAACTAGGGCTTTTTTGCAAGCTCTGCAAGTCCACAAATGGTTGACCATCTAGTCTGTGGTTTTACAAAGTTTGCTTTCGCTCTCCTTCCTAAGTGATATAAAAAGAATTAAAAAATAAAAAATCAATAACCTATATGTAAACAACCATACTAACTGATGTCCAACATAGTGTCTATTTTAAATGCCAATAACAATCTTGCAAATGGATTAAAAAGTAAAATACGTTTTATACATTACAGAAATGGCACTTTTGACTCTACCTGTTCTTACATGGTAGCAGTTACATAAACTACAAACACACTTCTACCATTTATTCTATTAAGAGCTCTTCAAACAGGTGACTTTCTATTCAGAATACCTGCAGCTTATAATGGAATTTTATTGCTAGGAGATTGAGAAAATAGAAAGTTTCAGGACATCCCTGTTGAAAACCTACCGATAACTTTTGTAAAATGCAGATACGTCACAACCTGTGTTAGATAAAAAATGGCCCTTCTGAATACAGTCTGTAGTTAATGAAGGGTGGCACACAAGAATTATTCTAATGATGGGTTTTAATTCTCTCAGAGTTACACTCTTACTTTCCATAATTCTGCTATTTATAGTATCTGAATCTAGAAGTTAGTTCTGTGATAGCTGAATTGGCAAGATGCAGCACATTTTGGCCTTGACCTCAGGAAAGGACAGAAACATTTCAGAAGATAAGATACACCGGCATCTCTGAGAAGTTACTTAATGTAGTAGTAAGAAGTTACTTACATATGCTTACTATTAAGCATATGAATCTAATTGATTTTCTAGGTTAAGGTACTACAGCACCTCAGAAGATGGGTATTCATTCTACGCCATTTTACAGATGGGAAAACCATGCAGCAGGTCAATGAAGAATTCTGGACCAGGAGAGTGGAGTCTCATACCCCAGCCAAGTTTCCATCCTACTTAACCCAGACTGTATCCTTCTCTTACTCTTTATGAAGCAGAAATCTGACAAGCTTTTTTTCAATTAGAACTGTATTAACTGCTTTTTACAGTTGTTGCTTCCTTTTTGTCTTCTGCTTACAACTAACAGTAATTCTCCTCTCTACTTTCAGACCATGTAACTTGTGGACATATTCTGGACCCTAGTATTCCAATCACATAATTCCTCTTTACTGGAAAAGCCTTACAACACTGTTCTTGCCCACATCCAGACATGCTTTCTGTTGCCTCTACTAACACTGGGGCTGTAACAGTTATCTTCTCCCTGTGCCATTTTCTCAGTTATTTAAGGCACCAAATAGGCAACAACATTCCATATTGCTACCTGGCATCTTCTAGATATGGTTTCCTCTATAATGTACTTAATCTGACCCATTCTAACTTTAAACACCTTACAAACGATTTCATTGTAGCAGAAGAATAAGATCTGAACAACTAGATTACCTGGTCACCCGTAGAGCTCCTTCTCAACTGAAACCTTCTCAACAAAAGAATATCATCCACTTGTTTCTTACTCTGTGCAGAAATATTTTTTTTGCTCGGTAATACACAGCTTACAGGAAGTCACGTGTTTAATAAAATGCTAGACTGAAAATAAATAAATTGCTCTGCTACAAGCCTCTGATCTCCATTGTGCTCTCTATATTACATGGTATTTGTTCTCTGGATGGAACTGTAATTGACTTACACAAGTATAAGTACTTTCATTTAAGATTCCTACCTTCTTCTTGGAAATCTGCCTTGTATTTAGCTGCAGTGGTGAAAAGCAGAGAGGAAATGAAACACTGGCAGAAGCTCTTCTTCACAGGAGCAACCAAGTCACATCTGTGCAGATCCCATGAACGCTTACCAGCTGAATGATTTCTTCATCCAGCTGGAGACAGGTAGGTGAGAACAGAAAATCAGTCCATCCTCGGTATAGAGTGCACAGGCTCCGCAGGAAGCTCTCTGCCTATGGTCCTACGCTGGGACCATGGAATATAGACCTCAAAACCACAGGCACAGACCACCTATAACAGATAAAAAGTTAAACTTGAGTCATTCTCGTATTTTTACAACTCTGTGAACAGAACAGCAAAATTTAAATGCCTGAAAGCTTCCCTAACACTTTGGAAGCATACAGAAAGCCTGTGGTACATGCTGAGAAATTCTGCTAGAGAGAACAGCATCTCAAAGAGTCAGCGAAGAGATCACAATTATCAGTCCCTCAGGGTATGACAGAATAATTGGAGCTCATTTGAAAACAGATAAAACCATGTGGGTGAATGAGCTTGAGCCTCGACTATGGACTTAGACCTGTGAAAGACATGGCTAGTCCTTTTAGCAATATCTGCAATACAGTTTTATGGTGTATATTCAGTCTGGCCGTAAAGAGATGTTACAGATGAAGTAAAAAAAGACTTATTTAAAATAATATTGATCAAATTGCAAGATCAGTGAACAGTGAAACAGGTATGTCTTCCTGTAGGTCTTTGTCACTGATTGACTGTAGAACCACTGGTGTGAATGTGCTTTCCTAATGGGTTAGCAGAACTGACTTCTGAATGACAATGTTTCTCCTCCAGGCTTATACAGCCCGAAAAGTGCAATGAATGAAGTTTTGCTGGACTTTAAAGGACAAAGGTCATTTGGAGGTATCAGATAGATACTCTTACTGTCCCACAGAGAACTCCATTTCTTTTTGCAAAGAAAATATATTTGACAGTAATATTTTAATTGTGACAGTTAATTAGAAGAAAACTATAAACCTCTGATAAAAAGCAAACCAACTTATATTCCCAAGCGGGCTTTTGTATTTTTCTTCTTTTTTCTTATGTATCTATTACATGTGCATCTTGTTTTGTAGCTTATCAACAATACCTTAATAGTGTTCTAGCAAGCAAGCAGACATGGTAGCTCTCCAAGAGGCTTACTAAAGGACCTTTAAATGTGGGGAAGCACATTAAAAGTTCAGTAAACAATGTAAAGAACTGAAAAGGAGTCAAAATGCTTCAGCAAAATTACAATGGTATAACACTGACATGGTTTAAAAGGACCCTTTTCAAATGGGATTCCCCAGCACGCACACCCCACCAGCCACCAGCCTGCAAAGTCTCCCCGTTCAGCATACACATACCACATGGGAACAAAAGTGAAACAGGAGCTATAACTGGGACCAGAGGACTCTGTGAATCCTCGGGGGCCACTGTGAGAATTGACCCACTGTGAGCGATGTCAGTCCAGCAGCAAGCACTGCTGCCGAGGACACTCACACATGCATGGTATTATGCATGTAAGCAATCCAGCAAACTGAATTTTTCAGCCCACCTTCTCCACAACCCTACGGAGTTAAGCTATTACTGGAGAGAGAAAGAAAACTTGGCTTAATGTCCAACTGGCACAGCTGCCAGAGGTCCCACAGAATATTTAACAATTAGGGTTTACATATCATTGTAGAAAGAAACCCTGAAGAAGCCTGATGATGCTTAAAGTCAGTATTTTACTGTCAGAGCCAGAAAACTGCTCTGGGTTTTGGCTCATACTAACTTCATGTCCAGTTAACAACCGTACCCAATAAATTATCTGTCACTTCTGATATTCTTGTCATTTAGAGAGATACTGCAAATTTTCATGCATTTATATAGTGAGTAACTTATCAGATACACTTGTAAGTACTCAGATAATCTAGAGAGCAATAAATGCTTAGTCATTGCTGAGAAGCACTACAGAAAATCTGAAAGATTGGAGGAGAACAGTGTTGTCCAAATAGTTTCCATTCTGAAGCTCTGCCCTGCTGTAGAGTGCTGCATTCGTATGGTGAAGCTTCTGGGATCTTATAGATTATTTTTTAAAATTTCATCTAGTAAGTGCAGTTCAGTTTAATACACTGATAAATATTCCTGAATGAACATAGCAGTTTGTTATAATATGTGGCACTAAAATTTAGGAGTACATAGGTGCAAAGAAAATAAAAGACGAAGTTCTGCCCTACCAATCAGGAGGGGAAAAAAAAAAAAAAAAAAAATCCTCCTGGCTTTTATCAGAATTTCCCCAGTTACTGACTCTGCCAATGAAACACGATGTAGTGGCAGTGGTATTACTGTTGCCTACAAACCTCACCATAAAGCAGATGCATCTTGAGATTAATTTAGTAGTTACCACCAGAATCTTATCCATAATTTGTCTTCTGAATCTGTTTTGTTTATTTTTAATGCAGCATATTTGACAGATCACACACAATTAAGACATGACAGATAAAAAATCACTTTTCCATTTTTTAGTCTGCAATTAAAAAAATACATAGCAAGCTTTCTTGTCAGAGACGACTGAAAGACACAAATACATAGTTTTTAAAAATTGACCTAAATAGATTGATTTTATGATAAAATAAATTATTCAACACTAATAGTGACCAAGGGGAAGCCAACATGAATAGGAAATAATTAAACATAGATTGCAAGTATACAGGTACTTTAATTAAAAAAAAATTAGAGACAAGCATGTGTTTTGTCTTTCATTTGAAAAATACATTTCATGGTGAGAAACAATATGAAAGAGAGATACATATACCATCCCCCCACCCCCCTGACACATCTGCTTCCTTGCCAGAGTGCTGCTTAAGCCAACCTGAAGAGCAAAAGTGAAACACCACTACCTGTAAGTATGAATAATTAGAAAAAGGCCTGTTACGCAGGCAATTGGGGTAATAGCTTCCTCACGTGAAAATGGGAGGTGGACCATTAATGACAACATAACATCAAGGACTACACTTCTAAAAAGCCCTGTAACCAGAAATTTTTTCTTGGATTGATGGGCACAGGTTTTATCAGATTCCTGGCAACAGACCAGCTTGAACAGAAACAGGTTTGTTCTAACTTCTTACTGTCTGTGCATGACAGCCTGAGCAGTCCACGTAACCTTGCCCTAAGCACAGGGGCAGCCAGGCGTCGCAGCTACAGCCTAAAGCCAAGGCACAAAGTAGAGCCCTCTTTTTCCTAATTACAAACCAGAAATAAAATGTCTTCCCTAGTTACACATCTTCCTAACAACCTTCTTCTCTGACTTTTCTGGACTCCTCTATCACAATAGCTTCTACTTAAAAAAGAAAAGAAAAGAAAAAAAAGATCACAAGCAGCAAGTTAACCTTGTTTTTACTGGCAGATGTTTGTCCTTTCTTTGAAGACTCAGTTCTCAGGCCTCTACAAGAAGGACAAGTTTGGTTTTGCAATCCTAAATCAAGGAGCCTTTCCTCTTCCTTTCAGTCCCTTTCCAAGGCCCTGTTTACTTTCCTCTCACTGAGTTAAAGAGAGTAAATAGGTTAGATTCATTACGATACCTTTCCTCCTCCAGAAAGGTTCCCAACAGGCTTTGCATAATTTGGCTTCAAAGTTCTGAGTGGTCCCAACTGGCAATAAAAATGGGAAACGATTGTGCTGCAACTTGCAGAATAGGTCCATCAGTAACAATCAGGCAACATCAAATCACTGTTTTCAGTGCAGAAATGAAACCACCTCTAAGATGAAATATAGAAAAGCAACGTCCTTTTTTCCCTTCTTATTCTTCAAATGCAGGGGCAGATCCCAAGTGGGAGGGGAAGGGGGGAATGCTCATCAGGTTTGAATATATGTCTCTGAAATAACTTCCTGCTTCCAAACCCCACCCAGTATGACACTAAGGAGGAAAAAAACCCCCCAAACCCAACTGTGTATCTAAGTTCAAAAATTAAGCTGCCTTATAGTTTGAAATAACAGATACTGTACATAGAGGACAATCTCTCCAGAAGGAAAATGCATCACTGTACAAACAATAAAATGCAATCCTAGAATCACAAAAATAAAATAGATAAGAAACCTGACAAACCTAAAAATAAAAGAAAAAAACCCTATCAACAACTCTCAAACAAACAAAAGTAGGCTCAGCTGGTTCTTTTGATAATGATTTTTGAAAGCATAAGAAAATCAGATCGAATACATTATGAAATAGATATTCTAATTTAAGAGGAAATTGAAAGCAGATATTAAAGGGCTATATGATACAGAAAATCATAGGAGACTGCTACTGATAATTGCTAATTATAAGCATCCCTAATGCTTTGTCATGCATGAGTTATAGGTCAATCCCTAATTCTAGACCTTATTTGGTGTTCTCTTTCTGTATAATAGTAACACATTTGTACTGTTACAGGAAAGGTTTTGCTAGCACTTCCATTATAAATCTCTTACCAGGACTTGAAACTTTGTCATAAAAACGTGCTTCAGGATGAAAATTGGCATGGAAAGTCGCAGTCTATTAAGACTACACTAAGCGTGTTGCAGATATAAAAGCACAGAAAGGTTGAGGTTGGAAGGGACTTGAGGAGATCATCTAGTTGGACCTCCTTGCTCAGAGTAGGGCCAACTACAGCAGATTGCTCAGAGCTGTGTCCAATTGAGAGTTGAATGACTACGCATGGAGAATCCAAAACCTGTCCATGCAAGCTGTTCCAGTGTTTGATCACCCTTACAGTAAAAAAGATTGTCCTTCTGTTTATATAGGTTATATTTTATTACTTTATCCATTACATATTGTATACCTGTCCTGGTCTCAGCTGGGATAGAGTTAACTGCCTTCCTAGTAGCTGGTACAGTGCTGTGTTTTGAGTTCAGTATGCGAAGAATGTTGATCACACACTGATGTTTTCAGTTGTTGCTCAGTAGTGTTTAGACTATAGTCAAGGATTTTTCGGCTTCTCAAGCCCAGCCAGTGAGAAAGCTGGAGGGGCACAAGAAGTTGGTACAGGACACAGCTGGAGGGGCACAAGAAGTTGGTACAGGACACAGCCAGGGCAGCTGACCCAAACTGGCCAACAGTGTATTCCATACCATGGGTGGTCCCATTTAGTATAGGAACTGGGAAGTGGGGGCCGGGAATCGCCGCTCGGGGACTAGCTGGGTGTCGGTCGGCGGGTGGTGAGAAATTGCCCTGCGCATCATTTGTACATTCCGATCCTTTTATTACTACTGTTGTCATTTTATTAGTGTTATTATCATTATTAGTTTCTTCTTTTCTGTTCTATTAAACCGTTCTTATCTCAACCCACAAGTTTTACTTCTTTTCCCGATTTTCTCCCCCATCCCACTTGGTGAGGGGGGAGTGAGTGAGTGGCTGCGTGGTGCTTAGTTGCTGGCTGGGGTTAAACCATGACAATACCATATTTAAGAAAATAAATTTTAAGCTAGTAAGAATTAATGCTTTTGCTAGCTTGCCATGATCCAACTATCTGAAAAGAATGAAACTGTAATTCCTTACTGAGGTGCCCCGTGTATTTGACACAGGCTTCATGTATGACCACATGCTCACTTACATTGGACCCCTGCCATTCTCAGTGCTAAATCTGACATGGCCTGAAATGCAATTGAATTTGAATTTTCAAGCAAAAAGACATGCCCCTGGTGTTTGAGAAAGCACTGTGTGAGCTGAGAAGTGCCTAAAGGTGATAACTTCTATCAGTAATCCAGCTGTGAGGAAAAAAATTGAGCAGAAGAATGTGATTTCCTTTAATCCCCTTGACATAAACAATGGAATCATTTTACTGAAATTTAAAAACTAGTAAAGATGGCCAGGCACTAACCATAAGAGATTTCAAGCAAGATTGCAAAAAGGTAAAAGTATAATAAAATAAAACCAGGAATGTATAAACAAACCTTAGCATTTAAGGAACATTTACTGCAAGGGAAAATACATCCATTTACATACAATACCATAATACCACTTCTGTTTTTTGAAAAAGGAAAAAAAAACCACCCCTGAACCACCAAACAAACCCACAGGTCAACACCAATTGGGAGAATCTTCCTACTCTGGTAACTCCTGTACTATCTGCTCATACAATTTTTTTTCAGAAGCTGAATGAAAACCGTTTGCTTGCAGAGAATCAGCTGCAGAAATAGGAGGTTAAATTGAGATAAGGGCTACAGACCAGCCCAGCCCCAATCCAGGTAGCCATGTCCCACTCCTATGCATGAGAGGGAACCACGCAGCATGGCAGCGTGACTGTCCTCTCTCAGGGTCACCAGCTCTGCCCCTCGGAGAAGGCCCTGGCCAGCTGCAGGGCTGCTTGAATGCCATTGCAGAGCTGCACTGGTAAGAACACAACAGATGTATGGCATGCTACACAGCCATTGTTTTCCACCACCCCACCGTGTGTACATGTCTTAAGGGTCTCAAGGCAAGGTGGCTTTTGTGATGTATCACAAAAAAGTATCACACGTTTTTCACGACAGTGAATCAGTGGCAGAGATGCATAAGAAATATTTTGATCTTTTCTTGCTGAAGCCTTGATTCATGGACAGATCTGAGCTTTTTTTCCTTCTACTTATCTGCAGCCTCTCACAAGAGCACAAATACAGCAGAGGGAGTTTGGCTTAAGTACATTATCTGAAAATGTACAAGTGATAGTCAACTCATTAATCTAATCTCCACGTTGCTTTAACACAATTTTACTATGTTTTGATCATTTTCTCAAAATGCATCAGCAGAGTTCTCAACTTGTTTTTTGTCAGTCCACTGTGGAAAAAGTTATTACTAGTGATAAACTTCTAAATCTTACAGGCAATCAGAGGATCAGCCATGCATTACTTTTCACCTGCTTGTTCTATCACTTTAATCTCCTTTCCAAGTCTTCCATTACCTCAAGCAGATGCTTACAGATCTTTTGTGCAGTTTTGCCTTTATCTGTGGGAAGAATGACTTCTTTTGGTCCTTCTAGTTTTCACTGGCCAATGCTCAGTCATTGATCATTACTGAATTTTTGAGATTTTTAATGATAGGGATAGTAACATTTCATATTTCCTCTTTTTTTTTTTTTTTTTTTTTTTTTTTTTAATTTGGTAGCATCTGTACATCATCTCTCTACTGTGATAGCCATTACAAGCTTAGAAGACAGATAACAAGTTAACTCTGACAATGGAGTAGACATGCTCCTGTGTATTTGAACTAAAGGTCTACTCAGGACCCATTTGAAAATGGGGTTATTTATGGCATTCCTTAATTCTCTTATTACTCATACATTTCTTGGAGGCCACAAAGACAGTACAAAAACCTATATATGACATGTTTAATCATACTGGTATCTTGGGCTGACATAACCTCTGCAATCCCTACTCTCAACAAGTACCTTGGAAAAAATAGATGCCAGCTTTAATAATTTCATACAGGACTTAAGACACTGGCAAAGAATCAGGTATGAAACTGCTCTTTGTTGACTCTTCAAGTCAATTCTCATCCACAGGAGAGACAGAGCCTTCCTCCCAAACACAAAAGGTGACAGGTTTGCATTCTGTGTCTGCAAATCCAGTGCTGCCACAGAGCACTTAATACAGACTTACTTGGTTGCTTTTTTAAAAGACTGATTCCACTCACATACACACAGAAAGAAAGAAAATCCATACTGAGAGAAGGCTCTAATTAACAGATCTCTCTTCAGCACAGATGAGTACCCAGAGATGAAAAGGCTCAGGTTACCTACTTCATGTTGATAAAGTGGAGAAATGAAACCCTGATCAGCTTTGGAAAGGCATTCCATTGCATTTAGGTAACAAATGTACATTTCATAACTGACATCAAAATAAGAATTATGACTTAAGTTTTGGTACTTTGATCAGATATCATATGATCCTTCACAGGATCGATACTCTCTCTCTCTCCCCTTTTTTTCTTTCTTTCTTCTTTGCTTGCTTTCTTTTTTTTTTTTAAATTATCCAGGCTGGTATGGATGATACATGCTCTGTAGCATCCTTAGTATTGTATCAAAATCAAGACCTTTCACATCCTTCTGCTACAAAGTCAGTGTTGAAAGCATGGGGATATTTGCCACTCTGCTTCCCATTTCCCCCAAACTAAGCATCAGTCTCCAAAAAGAGATAACATTTTTCATTTTAGAATTAGATACAAGTTTTCTTCCTGCCAAATTCACATGCTGAACTCAACCTCTCTACTTTCCTTCCCAAATTTCAGTCTCATTAGCCCCTCAGCCCAACACTTGCAAATATATATGCAAATACCCAGCAAGGAAACAACAGAGAACATTTTAATTTAAGAAGTCTGGACTATAAAATTCTCTCCCACCTTTGGTGTCCCCACTCCGGTGGAGTACAGCATGCTGCTAAGGTATGCATGTCAGGAAACTCAACTACTAAAGCATTTCACTTTGTCACACACTTATTTTAAACAATATGTACCAGTTTTTCTTTTTTATTAGGTGAGAAGGGATTGAAAACTACCTTGGCTGGTCTTAGCCTGAAGTATCTGAATTCCATGATCACGATGGACTTACCTCTTTCTCATTCAGGCTTTGGGGACAATAGAGGATTTTAGAGATTCTTCGATTATAAACTTGAATCTTAAACATTGGCTTACATTTTACACTTCTTGTACTTTATTTGAGCTGTAAGAAATTTTATGATTGTTTCCATCTGTTTGCTTAGAATTAGGCTGAAGGATTCTCATTATAACCAACATTCAGAATAACCTCCTTTCCAAACTGTGCTTGGCTTTTTGCATTGTCAGTGTAAAATAGCCTGTCTTGTGCAGACAGTCGAATTTGTTCTAGATTTTGTCAAGCATATGCAACAAGTACACTTTGAGAACCTTAAACGGCTCCTACAAAAAAGATTTGTTCCCTGTATTCCTTACTTAGATCTGATAAAGGAAAACATATCCGTAATGTCGACTGTGTTGATAAAAGCTTTTGTGAAGATGAATCATGTGTTCAAAGGATTGGGAGGTTTTGCTGCAGTGTAACTTTGGGTATGCACACACTACTTGGGACAAGCCTTTTCTCCGTTTCCAATGTCCAGTTGCCCAGACACTTGCAGACTTGGTCAGAAAAGAGATGTATGTGACCCCAGAGCCTGGGGGTGCAAATTCAGACTGCCCTCATGCAAGACCTGTTCTCCAGCACAGATCCCCAGAAAGTCCGATATAATAGTAGTAGTTTTTTCAATTGCTTATTTTCACATCAACATATCTTGATGAGAAAATCTGATCCTAGTTAGATGACCTTTATTTTTCATTCCACATCCTCCTTTATCAGTTTCTCTCTAGGTCTCCCTCTGTTTTGGGTACTTTTGAGGCAAACATCCCAGTCACTCCTACTTGGCAGTCTTTTCTGTTGTGGTGCAGCCTCAGAGAGGACAAAACAGATTCCTTTGGTATGAAACAAAACTGGAAGACTGCCACTAATGTACTTAAACCACTAATTGATATGTGATCCCTAGGACCAGACAGAGCTTTTCTGAACTGCGTATAACAGGGGCAATGGGACCTCAGCACTTAACCACTCCATTTTACAGCTCTGCTCTTGCTGCACCACACTGCCTGAAATGAGGGCACAGTCTTGCAGAGTTCTCTTGGTGCTCTACTCCCTTGAGCAGTCTCAGCCTCACCTTTCCAGAGGCCCCAACCCACTGCTTTATCACTACACAAAATTCTGGCTAAGGACCATGCTGCCATTTATTTCAGTTTCATTTTAGTTCAAATACCTAATTTTTTTGTGTGGTGCTTATACTTTTAAATTAAATATACCTCAATGTTTCACTTAAACGGTGTCCCAGAAGAGAGAGGTTCAAATGTTAACATTAGGACAAAAAAAATTGGCTAAAGCTACTTATTAAGAAATGCGTCAAGGAATAGGTATGGGTTTGTTTTATTTGTTTGTTTTAACAAACTCTGAACTGTTCAGGCAAGATGCAAAGTTCATTTTCAGGTTTCTTACGACACTGATGAGTTTTTCCTTACTGGTCTGCTCATTTAACCACTCTGCTCATCTTAAGTGAGAACTTGCATGCCCCCAGTTTACATCTGCAGCTGTAAGTCTTCAATGTATATGCAGTTGGTTTCCATCAGCTTTGAATTCCAGTTACTTACAGACCAATGCAGCTCTCCATCCAGCCCCGGGTTGTTCACTGTCTCCCATACACATGGGAATGTGAGTGCCAATGCACAGACTGTGGAAAGGCATCCCTCATATAGAGTTGATTTATGAAAACAGTCTGGATATAGAGAGATCTTGAAGATCTCTCTGAAAGTATCTCCCCAGAATCCTCAACTCTAGCAGTCCTCTACGCTTTTGTCTGCTCTGTTCATACTTCAGGCTTCTCTTTCTGCCTCTTCTTCCCTGCAGCTGTGCACTGTCTGTCCTGTTCCAACACCCCCTGCAAATTCCTTTCCAAACCAGAAGTGTAGAGATAGCAAAGTCCACACCAAACTGCCCCACAGCCAAGATGGTCCTTTCAGCCTGGAGTCTGCCATTTGACAGAAATATTAAATCATAACAGTTAATAGTTCAATGCAAGTAAGTCCAAGTGGGGCAAAATCAGCCCTCTTAGGCCTTACAGTGACTCTCTGAACCATATGACAACTAGTGCTAACGCTTAACAAATGTCTTCCAAACACCGTGGAAAGAATATACTTTCGTTGATATGCTCTTCTGATGGATTTGTGGAATGAAAGTCACTGCATAGCTGCATTCCTGAGACAAGTTTTATACCTCATTAATGCAGTACATAAGCTGTACAATTATACATCCATATGTCACTGCCAAATTTATACACTTTTACATACTGTTAGATTAAGATGGTTTCATTTCATTGCTCTGCAAATGGACTTTGGAAAGTGTATTTCACTCAAATTTTTGTGTAGCACTGACAGGCAAAGCACATGAAAGGCATGGGGATCCTTGTGTAAATGCAGCACCCACAATATGCCCTGAAATAAAAACCACGGCATCGACAAACACTGAATGTTTACACTCTTCCAATACAGTCACTGTTTCAAAGTGTAGGCTGCAGCCCAGTGTCCCCTTCCCCCATCAAAAGGCACCATTTTGGAACCAATTCCACTGGATTATGCTGTCATGCACAGCAATGTCTCTTGATCTGACCTACTTCTTCAACTATGATGGGGTTTGGTTTACACCGGAAGACATTTGATTCAAAGCAGAAGGAGGATTACAGTGCTGTCTAAGGAGAATAACATTTCAGTTTATAGTGAATAATGAATACAGACTATTGGACACTGCTGCCTAATGGATGGGGCAAAGAACCAGCAGATCTGGGTTCTGGCCCTTAAGGGGAAAAAAAAAAAGAAAAAAAAAAAGAGACAGACTTTAGCTGATATTATGTATCTAGCTCTCCATCATGAAGCCTACTTTTATGTCTTTGTCTGCCATTTCTTTCCCTCCTCAAAGAGACAGATTTGTTGCATACACTCTCTTATCAAGAGACTAGACTATTAGTTACAGAAAGGCAGAAGACTCGCTTCATGTTTGAGAGGCAGCTAGTGTAAGACAACCACAGCCATAATGCAGGACCATGGTGCTACAGCAATCAAATTAAAATTACTCTCCTCACTTAGTTATTGGTGTGCTGTATGAACTTAAACATAGCACCTCACAGCACACAGTTCTAGTGCTAGAGTACACAGATATGAGCCCTGAGAGGTCTGAGGTACTTGTAGGGTCCATCTTCCCAACAGTGGCCAAGTAACAGAGGTTGCTGGTGCTTTTGGTGCTCTCACTGCCCTTAGTTCCACACTAACTATCATCCAGGCAAATCCAGAAGTACAGTCCTTTACCAGACCAAGAGACAGAGCTACAAATTTCAAAGGCAACATTGCCTTCCCTTTTTCCCTTTTCCCTTGCAAGGCAATCTTGGGACTGGCTTAAGTGGGCCCCTAAAATTGACTTATTTGCAAAGTTTGTATAGTTCTGGCAAAACCAAAGCCAAAGGTTTTTGTGTAGAACAGTTTCAGGAAACCATGCAATCCTGTAACAATAAATAAAGCTACATATAGGGTACAAGGGAAAAGAGCCAGGTCTAGAAAACATACTGGCTAATTAAGGGTGGGTGGGTGGGTGGGGTGGAAGTAGTAAGTAGTAGTCAAGAAAGCTTAAAGAAATTATGAAGAATATCTGGGACAGATTCTTTCCAATAGGTGGCTACAGAATGTCTCTGTAATTGCTCTCCCTTGTTTTAAGAACAGGGATGCATTTATTGCATGTAGCTTGTTCTTATAGCAAAGACAGATGGAAAGCACATAGGGCTGTTACTTAATACAACTGCTTACACATGAAGCTGCATTATATGAGAAAAGCTGCATGAAAAGGATCAAAATGATGAAATGCATCTGGCTTAGCACACAGCAGTAAACACAGGCAAATATATTATGGTAGTTCTGATTACTGATAATTACTGATAGGATATTAGAGCCTATTCAAGACTTAATATTTAATTATCTTTAGACTACATCAGTTGTTAAGCTGTCAGCAGCATATGTAGAGGGTACATAGGTGGACATCTGCTACAGACTAAGAATGCCATACACCAGCAGAGCTGTTTGCCACAAATAGATGGAAATTCAGGAGCTGGTATTACAGCCACATCTTCCACAAAAAAACATAGTTAGAACAGAGATACACAGCTTGGATCACACCGTTGCTGGTAGGAGGCAGAAGGACAAACTGCACTGACTGGGGTCTCACTGGCGGTGAGCAGTGAATCCCAAGGTAAGGGAGCCGAAAGAGCACCATTAAAACTGTCTGCACTGAACCACCCAGAAATCCAGCTGAAAGTAAGCTTACATCTTTCTCTTGCATGCAAAATGCTGTTGTAAAAGATCATTCAGGCTGCAAACTCAAGCCCAGTTAAGCTTAATTCTGCTTCTTTGAACAGATGCATCACAACTCTATACATACATAATTATATGAACACATTCTTTTTTTCTACCCCAGGAACATCATCGCATGGACAACTCTCACACACAGCAGTGCTAAGTACCCCTCTGATCTCAGTCGCTGCTACCTCAAGCACCCACTGCCCGCACCAGCCCTTATGGAACTTTCTTGATTAAGCTCATATGCACTCCCTTGCCTACAGTCTTCCTCCAGCAATTCCATGTCACTCCTCTCCTCTCCTCACCTCACTACTCCTTATTTCAGCTTCCAGCATCCTTTGCCCAGCCAAAGCATCGGCCTTGAGCTCCAGTCCCTGCTGCATTTAGTCTTTGGGGGCTATCCTACCTCAGTGCCACAGCAGAAGCTCTACAGCAATGGAGCGTTCACTTGTCCACTCAGGATGTCTTACGGGTACTACAAAGCAGCTGCTGGTCTGAATGTATCCCTGAGCTAGGGCAGGTCCAGGAAAAGTGATACCTTCCCATTTAGAACCCCATTCAGCCTCTAACAAAGCACATGCAAATAAAATCCAAGTCAGTAACTTGACTAGATTTAGCTGGATTCTTATGAGAGGAACAGAAAAAGAGTCACCCCACCAACAGAGCAAACCTCTAGACAAAAGCGTCTGGTCTGAAATATGAAAGTGTGAGAGCTTTTCAGCCAACAATTAAGAATGTAGTCTCCTTCCAAGGCAAAGCTCAATTGTTTCTGCTGACAAAGTCTCAAATTCATCCCATAGCAGCAGCCAAGCATACTTCAGCTTGATGAAGCTCAACTCAGCAGAAACAAATCTTACAAAATGGACATACAAGGTAACCTTAACTCCAGGAAGCACAAACAGCTACGCCTACATCATATCTTACAGGCTTGTGTTTCTTCTGCACTGAACAATGACTGTAAAGCACAGCATAGCCAAGTGCATCGCTTTTTAATGATCTCTGAGGAGTTAAAGAGGACAATGAATTTCTCCCTATCTAAGCTATATGTCTAAAATGGTGAGGAAAGTGAGCAGCTGCAGTGGATTGAAAACACCTTCTTGCACTCCATAGCATTTGCAGAATTCTTCACACTCTTCTAATAGGCACCAAGTAATAGTGATGCTGCACCGTCAGTGTTCCTCTGCATTTGTGAGACTGATCAATTACCAGCAATCCTAGAAGCAGTGACATTGTTTTTCAAGTGGATTCCCTCACAATACTAGAAAACTGAAAATGTAGGGTTTGTGTTTGCACGTTGTACACAGTTTGAGTACGGAACTGTCAAATCTGGTGTGAGCAGTGATCCTTTGCCATTGCAAGTCAGTGTATTTTAACCATGTTTTAGGTTGCTAAGTGCACTGGGGAGATTTATAGCAATTGATAATCAAAAAGGTGACTTTGTAATTTTGCAGGAAGAAGATGAAACTTTTTGTTCCTTCTTGTCAGGTCTCCAGAGATGTTAGGATTTTGTACTGTAAATGAACCATAAAAATTTGTTTAAACTAAAACTGGATTTGCCCAAGTAATTTTTAATTTTTTTTTAAATACAAACCATTTCTTTGTACTTCTGTTCTACAAGGTCATATAGCAGGGATTTAGGGTTGCTGTGGGTTTTTTTCTTCTTTGTTTGTTGGTGGTGTTTGTTGTTGTTGGTGGTGGGTTTTTTTGTTTAACATAATAGCTTCTTCTGCATATTTTCGTTTGGCTCTAACCTTCCAGTGTGGGTTAAAGATGCAAATATTAAAATGCAAAGTCAAATACAAGTTATTTTCACAAGCACTAATGTAAAAAATTGTCTATTTTCCCATTTTCTAGACTAATATTTACCATCTTTGACAGCCTTATTGCTGAGCAGATTGCTGCATATTTCAGCATTATCTTTTAACAACTTGACAGATCCACCTATTTTCCTGTGATTATTTTATCCCAAGTTGGAAGCCTAATAGTTCCTTTTCGACACACTGAATCACAGGATTTGTAGCACAGCATAGAGTCCTGTGATTTATTGTTAATATTTTGATGATGCTTTACAGACCATATTTGGATTTCCAGCAGTGTTGCTTTGTTTGGTCTGATCTGCTCAGAAATACAGCTAGCAGCCTCAGTCACCTCAGGATGATATATATTCTATCAGCAGAAGCACAAGTCAGGCAGCCATCTGAAAGACTTGAATTGAAGATCAGAAGGTCACTCGGGAATCACTGACTGCTGCAACAGCAGAGTGCATGCTTTCTTAGAAGAGAAGGAAATCTTGGACAAGTTAATTCTGAATATTCAGTAAATGCCAGCAATTTCTACTGTCAGTCATTTAAGTACACAGCATAGGAGCACGCAATGGATAGCTAAAAATGCACACAGATACAGTACAATAGAAGAGGGAATATATGGTTCCATACAGTAAGTTCTGTTGTAAATGCAAGCAAAGGGCATAAAGCAAATTGCTTTAATAGCAATTACCCTTTCAAGGAAGTGCATCATACACAATTTTGCCACCCAAATCCAGAAAGTAAAAGACTCTCCACATTGTTTCTTCATTCACTTCAGCTTTCTGTGTCTTCAGATTATAACTGGTAATTCTACTAATTATTTCCAGCTAGGTTCCTAGGGTTATTACAGAAATGATTTTGCACCCAGTGAAGCACACCAGAAGCTTTATTTATTTTCATAATGATTGCATATTCATAGGAAGTAAGACTGGAAGGGACCTCCTGGGTCATCAAATGCAATTCCCTGCTATCACAGGCAACCACATAATATAACCTCTTCACAAATGAGCAAGTTCCATCTTAGAAGTAATTTGGTTTCTTGTCCCCACTGCTCTAATTGCAAAGTTGCTCCAGAACCTCACTGCTCTAGTGTTTAGCAACCTTCTCATTACCAAATTAAATTTATTTGTGGAAAGCTTATTCGAGTTCTGCTGCCAATGCTGCCCTTTAACTCAAATAACACTTCCACCTTCCGTTTGGTCCATTTATAGAAAGCAACCACAACCTCTCCCATTCTACCATTGCTGTAGCTTATGAACTACGGTATGTACCCACACAACTGCTTACGTACTAAACTAGCCTCATTAAGTTACAAAGACTCTTTTTTAAGCCCTGGGAAATTCTGTGTCACGTTAGAGCACCCAACCTGAGGCTTTTTTGGGGTAAGAGATCCTGACCTATTGGTGTTTTTTTACCCATACGAATTCACATCAATTGACAAAGCATGAAAAGAAACACAAACCACCATGCCTAATGGCATGCAAATGAGCCCTATGGAGTCAGCTGAAGCCTGCAGATGCCTAAAATGGTGAGTGGAAACTGCTTATCACTACACAATATTAAGTAGAGGGTATATTTCTCCAGGTCCCTCATCAGGCCAGCAGGATGAGGGAGGTTTTTGTTAGCCTAACATATTCATAATTAGGCAAATACCTAGTCAGGGCACATTTAGGGAAGTGGAACACTTAACTACTGAGACCCCAAGGCCACATTTGTCTCTCGGTGAGTGGAGGCAGAGGATGGAGACACAGTGTAAAAGAAGGGCCAGGAGGGTCCTAGTTGCCGTGTGCTCCCTTGCCCCTTGCTGCACTCAATGCTCACCACAGAGAGACATGGGACAAAAGGCAGCTGTATCAGTACTCAGATATGAGCTCCAACAGTATGAAGTAGGAATCGTGCCTTGCCAGGGCATCCAGCCTGCACTCTTCAGAAAAGCTGAGCATTTTACAAGAACTCTGAATGCTTGTGTGCATTTCCTATGTGCACCTGTGACTTAACACACCTGTGGGGCTGGAGCTAAGAAAAACAGTTTTGAACCAGTGAAGTTACAGTATAGTCCCAGAGTTACACTGACATCAGACCTATAAGTTTCTTGTTGAAACTCTCACTGGGTTAACAGCAAGGACATAGTATTTTGTGATTTGATGGCACCAGGGCATAATTCACGATAAAAATCTCAAAGTCTTTACTAAAACAACCTTCAGGATATGTTGTTTTACCCTCCTTTTCTGTACTGTAGCACAGAAGATGACTTGTACCTACCTCCATAAACACATGTACACAAATTAACACTTTCTGCCAATTTTACCAATATACACATGCATAAGTATATAGATAAGTACAATAAGCAAAAGCAGGCTCCTCTGGGAATGAGGAACAGAAAGGCAGAGTTCAGAATGCCTACAGAAGGGGTGCTACTTAGCTCTAGTTTGTCCAGGTGAGATCTCTTTCTGGCTTTTTTTAGATCAGCATATCTGTACAAAATCTACATGCTGCAGACGATGTAGCTATGTCAGATATTATACAGCAGTTGCCTCTCAAAGATACTTGATGGGGATTGGAAAGTCAGACCTAAAACTCTTGTCTTAAAAGACGTAGAAATTTTCTTTGTACTTAAAAGTAGGTAGAAAACTGCATAGCGGAGTCCTGGGAACCTTCAGATGAGGGAAGATTCATTTACAACAACACTGGCAGACATATTTACTACCTCACCAATACTGATTGGCTTAGAAGGGAATTTTGAGGTATTCCCTACAACTAAATTAGAAAATAAGAGATTCTGGTTACGAATACTGTAATGTAAAATGAACTATTAAATCATTGGAGCAACAAGCTCTGAAAACTAGAAGAAAAAGATGAATGATTCAAAAGGGTTTTTTGATCAATAAGGTAGAAGTAAAACACATCACTAAATATGAGATCTGGCAGAGAGAATAAGAAACGTTAATAAACCTGTTTGTGTCAACTGATAACTGGGTAGATTTGAATCAAGATTATGGTAATTTAAAAACCAGACAGTTGGTAGAGGAAAGCAAGTTTGAATTACCAGAAGATATACATGCACACGGTGAATTTTACAGAGAAGATTAGGAATACTTATTGTGAAATAGCCTGATATGAGCTCTATAGATTGCTTAATAAAAGTGTGTTAACAATAACATCTGAAATGAAAGAAAAGCACCTGTGAAAACCCGATAGATTTGAACTGGGCACAGGCACTGTGGTAAGATTATGAGTTCTCTTAATATAAATATAAGACCGTGTTATCAGAAACTGGATTCAAAGAACACAGTTAAAGAGAGAGAGAAAAAGAGTCACTGATAGGAGTTACTTTCTGCCATGGTAAGGGGTATTTTTTTTCCACATAAATCAGTACTTGTCCATATGTAGAAAAGGATATGGAGAACCAACAAGGGGAAAAACCATCTCCCTAATTCCTGCCTTCAGCCTGTAAGACCTCAGAGCTGGAGAAGTAATGCCGGGTAGCACTTGGCATGGGGCTCACTGGAAGCGGCACAGCTGCAGCTCTCATGCTGTTCCTCTGCTCTACAACTCAGCTGCAAATTGCCTGGTAAGGGGCACCATGCTGGAAGCTGTCACACTCAAAACAGCTCCTGTTGAGTTCAGGAAGAGTTAAAGTACTAACCTATTGCCGCAGACAGCTTCTAATCAGTGTGTATCGACAGTGAATGGAGGATACTAACTTTGGAGATATCAATTTAAATTATTTACTCCACAATAGGACTGTTAGGTAACTTCGGGCAAGTCATTTAAGTTCAGGCTTTACAGCTTAGGTAATCAGAAACTGGAACCTGAATCAGGTAAATCTTCATACAGACATCCCCACCACAAAGCCCTACACATACTGCTTCATCTTCCAGGGTATATCAGTGCACAGAGTGACTGAATTTGCCACAGATGCAATTGGACAAATGCAAAAATGGAGCAGGCACTCATTCAATTGCAGCAGTGCGTGTCTTCCCTTAGGCTGAAATTATGGAGAAATGTCTGGGAGAGCTTTTAGCACACTTGTTCTTCCTTACCTCTAAGTGCGATCCTCAACAGAGGGAGAGTCTAAGTTCAAAGCTATGACAACGTGGTCCTAGAAGACATCTGAACTTTAAAGTTAAAGTACTTCCAAAGTTTTCTAAGAAGTTTATCTGCATGGGTGGAGAGAGAGAGAGGAGGTTAAGCCAGTATAACTGAAAAAGCTTTCCCATGGCGGGGGGAGGGGGGGGAAAGAAGTGAAAAATACAGCTCTCCTGCTTTCTGTCTTTCAATCTGCATAGACAAAAATAAATATTAATGTTGCTTAATTCACAGAGAAGACTCAAGTGATCCAGGATTACTGCAGCTATGAACTGCTATATAAGCACAACAAATGGCTATATATTCCCACCAATTCATCATCACACACTTACAGCTGGATAAAATATTCTTTGTTACATACTTCTAGCTAAATTAGTGCTAACTATTGCTTTCAGGCAAAATCACAAGTACTTTGGTTGGGTTCCTTCAAAAGAATAGTCACAGAGGAAAAAATATATTCTTATTCATGCAAATCAAAAGGAATTTCAAATATTGTTTTTGTTGAAATTGTAGCTCTTTGACAAGTAGAATGTTAATATTTCCATTAAATCCTTTAAAAAAGTAGATTGTCTTAGATTTTTTCATATAGACATTTATGTATTTGTGACTCTGAATAAATCTCATTCTTGGGTCCAAATATTTGCAGTGTATCCTAAATACTCTAAAAATCAGCTATGCTTGAAAGTAGCTTGCATATATAAGGAATAGTGTTCTATAGGTCAAATAGCTATAGCTTATACTTGAAAACTTGTCTTTTTCTAGAACAATAGCTGTCATCAGCAGACATCTTGAGCACTTAAAAAGGAATATCTCCCAGTTTTCCCTGAGGCATCTTCTGGACCACAAAGAGATGATATTGCTTCTGAAATGTGTATATCAGTGCTTCTGCCATTTCACTATCTATCTTGTAGGTACCTGCACCACGCGTGTGGTCTGGGCTGGTAGATAACTATTTGTCCTTTTATATTTGCTGGGAGCTTTCCCTGGGGAATACTATCTTTACAGTTACTGAACAACTCGAGGTTGCCATCTCAGTAACACATCCTGCTATAATTATGTTTAGACCGGTGCTTTAAAACTATTCATTTCATTAAATCTCCATTTGGAGCCTGAAGCAAGGAGCTGAACATCTTACTACACACTGAATGTCTAAGAGAACAGATTTGAAAGTCCCAAATGGATTTCTTCAAATAACAAAAAAAGAGCAGCAACAACAACAAAACCTTCAAAAGGTGCCTTTTCCAAACATAAGGTGTCAGCCCCTAAATTAAAGGTGCAGTTCATTGTTAAGGACTTCTCATTACACATAAATATCCTAAACCTCTAAGCATTCAGTCCATTCCATCCTCAAAGGCCTCAGAAGGGAGAGAGGGACAACATTTATTAACTTCATAATGTGAAGTTAATAAATCTAGATTCTAGCAAGAAAGATTTGATGCTTCAAAAAAGATGCCCTTTTCAGACTTGATGAGATCAATTTATTTAGAATAGACAAAGTAATTTAGAGGGCACAGAAAGGAAAAGTTATCACATAAAGTTATTAAGGAGAATTTAAATCAGAGCTTTGATTCTAAGTCTAACCTACAGTGGAAAGTGCAGTTTTTAGAAGCTATACAAGTGCCGTTTAGGCCTCTCATTCCTACTGCTGAAATATTCCTATGAAAGAACCTCAGTTTAATTCATGTTAATCCATAAATTGTTTTCATAATCATCACTTATCTAAAATGTGACCAGAATTCTCAGGACTACGGAGAGATGTATAAAGCAACAAAACCAACAATTACACATGCTTTGAAGTAGCAAATTCAGTTTCACTCAGAACAGTTTCATTAAAAGCAATGACTTCATATTACACCCCTTGCACCAAGAAAGGGCTTGTTTTTCTTTGCATGGATTACTCTTAACCTGGAAAGTTTCTCACTGATTGAGGCAGTGCATGTTCTGAGTCAGCCCTCTCGCAAGAACTGGCAAATGGACTGCCAAAACATTGCTGTCTTTTCCCTGCTGCTGTTGCATAGCCCCATCCATCATTGTACAGGTGACTCCAACACTTCTGAACTTGTGTGTCGCGTCTCAAAACCTTAACCTTGATATAGTTTCTGTGCAGGGATGTCCTAGGCTAAAAGAAGAAAACCAGTAAATTAATCTGAACCTGTTCCTTCAGCTCCCTCTAAAATTTTGTAATTCAGCCTTACGTTAATGTTCCTCTCAAAGTTTAATAAGCAGAGAACCCATTAACATAACTGCTGGGAACCCATTAACACTAACAGCAGAGAAATCTGTGATGCAGGTTTTGTGGTTTTGTTCCATTTCTGGTGGGGCTAATGTGCTCTTGTTTACAGACCTCCTCGGTTCACCTCATCCTTCCAGCATTATCTTCTCTTCTGCCTCTGCTCCATGCTCTGTCGCACCTACTTACCAGTCTTTTCCAGGGCCCCCTATGGTTCCTGTTTCCATCTCTGTGTCTCACCCTCCCACTCACGTGGGTCTGCTGTTCCTCCCACTGTGACATCAGCTTGAGTCTTCTATCCAGGCAGCTCTAGCCTACTTCAGCCTCACCAGATTGCAATTGTCATAGCACCTCTTTCATCCTTCTCTCATTTGTCTCCTGTCTTTCCTGCTTTTGCCTAGCCTTATGTCAGCAAGGACAGGAAGAGTATCTCTGGTTTTGCTTTAAGGTCCAGTCTAATCAAAACCCATAGCCCCAGGGCAAATGTGCTGGGACAGGTCAGCTCAGTCCCTGCAGCCCTGGGGTAGTGCTTGCTAGACAGCCACAGAATCCTCAGAACATTTGTCAGCCAATTCTAATAAACCCTCTCCATCGTGTAGTTCTGCCAAAGCTAGGAAAACTTTCACACAAATAGCAGCAAGAACATTTCCTGCATTCCCATCAAATTTTAATCTCTTCTCATAGGAGGACACTACAGTTTATTAATGAAACATCTGCAAGTATTTTTAACCAAGACAAGAATGAGTGCCATTCATTCTTTGGAACAGCTGAATCTCTTTCACTGAAAACTTAATACACATTTTTTTTTGGTTGTCAAACACACAGGAAAGATGCACAGTTGGAGTGAGCTTAATTCCTTCAAAAGCTTAGTTAATTTTTTTATATAAAGTTTGGAAGAAGTATTCTCCAAGTTCTATTGGAACTCTGGTATTCAATATTAAACAGTTCAGATATCAATTGTCTCAAAGTTTAAAAAAAGAAAAATTTACTAACAGAATAAGACGACACTTTTTATGTCACATTAGAACTATGTACTAGCACAGGGCTTTATCACTACAGTAATGAGTAAAGAAAATGATATATATTTAACTCCACTATCATTAAAGATATAAGATTACTGCAATAATTTTCTGCTTCTCCTTCACTTTATTGAGCTTAGTCAAACTGATATATTGCTGTGTACTTCATTCATTTCTGCTGATGGATGATATGAAGTATGTAGACAATGCTGATGTCCAACTAAAAAGAGGAATTACAGAAAAGAGAAGATAAGCCATTGTAGATGATGAAGTGCTGATTAATAGATTACCCCCCTCCCCATCAAGTCCAAGCCCATATTTTAAACTGCCAACATCATTGCAACAGAAAGAACAAGTCTTTCTGGAATCCAGAAAATGTTGAGGAGCTGACCTTTCTTAAAATTAATCTTTAACAGCTTCTTTCAAGATTTATTTCTTTCTCTAAGCTTCGGACAAAATGAGTAGTGGCCTGACCCCAGCTTCATGATTTCTAGGTGTGAGCGTATAAAGTACTTTCTGGCCTAGAGGTTTGATACTCTTGCCTTAGTTGTTCACATAAGCACTTCAGGCATCACTGCTGACTTTAGTAATTTGTTACACGTGAGTTCAGAAAGGAGGTGACGTAATAGAACTACTCACCTTAAGTCACTGAATCAACATTGACTCATATCAACAGTAACAACTGAAAGCTGTTATTAACCTGTGGCTTTGGGGAAATGAGGTAGTACACCTACAGCTCCAACTGGGCTTAAGAAAGAAAGAAGAGAATGTTTTAAAGGATGATGGTAGCTCCTGGGGGATGAAACTCACTGAAGGACTGATGAAATTCCACAAAACATACCAACCAGCATGGCTCCCCAGGTGAAGGGTTAAGACCTGCAGAGTTTGCCTCCTGACACAACAGGAGTTTCTTCATCCTCACTACCAAGATCAGAGAGGCCTGTAACTTAGGGGTGAGGCACAATGATAAGCTGCAATTTTTCAAATTCACTTGGCACAAAAACATCTGTCCAGAGGAACAATAGGGTTCAACAGCCTATGCAACAGCACAGAAAAGTGCCCAGACTTCCCTCATCTTATCTATGCTATAAACAGTGCAGAATTCATCTCCAGTCCCCTCCACAGTCTTGCCGTACAAATGCCACTTAAAATTTCTCTCAGAGGGAAAGAAATCAAAACCCCCAAGAAATGTTCCAGGTGGAGTACTACAGAACAAGGGACAGGAGGCGGATGCGTTACCTGCTGTCTCCAGTAAGATGAGGGGATGTTGTGTCGATTACAAAATTTGCATATGGATAAATTTCTGTCTTTCAGAGTGATTGTTAAGTATATTTTTGCAAAATTAGATATGATTTTTGGATAGGTATTGTGCTACCTTATGCTGTGGCCATTAGTGAAGAGATAGTCATTTCATGCAAAGAATATGGTTCTTTCAGACCATTAGAAAATACTCCTAGTTTTGCTAGTCATGTGGGAGATGGAAGTGGTTTAAAAAGAAAGTCTTCTAACTATGTATGTTTCTGTGAACAATTTATTCTACACAAACTAAACCCTATGAGTCAAATAATAGCTGGTATAAGCTATCCAAATTCCCTTGACTTCAGTTACAACATATTTTCTGTTTTCTTGCTCAGCATTTGTTCCCAGTAGAATTCTATTACATTCGATTAACTTTAGAGTTAGCTTTTGGATAGTCCTATAAGCATACACATAAAGAGATAGGTGATTGAAAAAACAAACTATCCCAAATGCTGAGCACAGAGCATAAGAAAGTATTTTTCTGGAGAGTCCTTAAATGACTATAAGGACAACTATAAATACTTGGAATGTGGTGCAGATGGAGTTACATCATCTGAATTTCACTGTTGTAGATGCATCAAATATTACAAGCAGACAAACAACTTTCAATTAATACATACTGACACAGCGAAGCAACACATCCTCAGCCATTCAAAATACAAGATAAATTTAGAAAAAAACCCACAAGATCAAGAGTAATTCTGAAAATAAATACTGCTTGCAGGACAACACTGAAGTAACTTGACAGGAGAATTTCCTATTTTCAACTACTACTGCAAGTGCTTTAAATGTTGTTCTCTCTTATTCCAGCTGTTCTTCAAGCAAGTGAATTCATGGAAGTTCAGATACCACCTGTGACAAACTCCACATCACCTTTCTATACACCCCCCCCCTTAAAGTCTAACATTCAATTGTAAATGGAAAATAATCTTTTATTATCCATTTTCCAGGCACTGATTCTTGTTTTGTTCTACTACACATAAAAATTTGAGCCCAGAGGAATGTTTCTCAGATAGATGTGAACTCCACTGACAGCTATTTGAATTTTTTTTTTTTTTTAATACATTGGCCCTACTGTAGACCATACATTTGCTTTCTAGTATGATAAATGATGATGCCACATAAATTAACCAATTTTTCATTTGTATTTTAATTATTGCAAAGACATAACACCTTGCCACACTACGTTATGGCATGTCATACAGCATGTTAACTATGTGACACAGCAAATAACTGTCCCTCAGTGATTATGTGAAGCCATTTAATGTGTTACATATGGTTTCTCCTAAGCGGGTTATATCCAAGAGAACAACATTTGTTCTGAAGGGAAGGGTTAAAGGTAAGACTGGCCTGTTGGTTACTGACAAGCTCAGATTCAGTGCCCACATGTCCATGGAAAGCCTCTCAGAGAAAGAGGTGGCACTAGCTGTCAACCAGGCATTACAACTTCCCAGCTTGTGATTCCAGTTCTGTTTCTCTAATGTGTCACTGTATGTCACCATTCCATAGACTTTGCTTTGTCCCCATCTGCAGGTCTAGGATTTATCATCCTCATCAGTCCAATATTGGGATAAATTACCTGATTTTCCATTCCTAGTAACTGGGAAGTGCTAGGTGGGTGTGGCTGGGGCTGCAGAAAAATTGCTGAAGGGGAAACTCCATTCTTTGTACTTATAAGAAATGGGTCCACACCAACTGGAGCTGAGAAATCTTCTGCGAGAAACCTCCCGATATATTTCTATTCCAGTTTTAGACAAAGAAAGTAGACACAAGTTGAATTTGGGATTGCATGGAACAGTTGTAATACTGTGCGCTGCAAAGAAATGCTAAGTGTATAGCTATACACTATTGTAATGAACAAGGGACATCACTCAAAGGGTGAAAAGGTTATTTTCAGTTCGGCAGATGCTTGGTGATTTATTTGTTTATGTTTTCAAAGGCCAGTTATATTGAGCCAGATGACCAATCTCTAACCCACTCTCCTTCAGTTATGCTTAAAAAGGGCATATGGGGTAGGAAAGACAACAGGCAAACTGGGTCCCAAAGACACAGAAAGAGGGACCACTATAATTAATATACACACTTACAAAGCCCTTGTTTGGAGACAGTGAGTCTAGAACAGCCTATTTCTGTTATTTAACTGGTGTGAGCTGGTGCTGACCTTTAACTCTGACAATACGATTAAAGTAGCAAAATTCCCAGCACTTCCTCAAAGTGCAGGAAAGATTACATAGTTCTCCACAGCCCAGATCTAGGGCGTCCTAAAAGTCTCTTCCCTGACCCATGCACCCTGGGTACATGTCTGAAAAAACAGATGTATGCCCATAAGGGATCCAGAGCCACTTCCTACAAGCCAATGTTGCGTCTGCTTCAAACTGGTTTCAAATACCCATGCAGTGTTTGGCTGGGTATGCTCTCATTCTCACTAATAATTACTATGAGGCCAAGCAGGACTGGGATTTTAATCACAAAGGAGCTTAAACAGTAACATGTGCTAAACACCCTAGAATAAAAAGCCTGTGAGCATGAGCAAGGATAAATTAACATTCCCAATTTGCTAGCACTCCAACATTTTCAAGTGAAAACTAATTTTCCCCATAGATAGTAAACCACAAGTACATTTATTTGTTCTAATTTACCAGACACATTCATTCTGGCAACATTAAAGTAATAATGTCAAGTTTCCACCTCGTCTTTTAAGCTATATGCAAAGAGATTTTGGCATAAAAACAATCTTCTATTTAATGGACACACACACACACACAAAGCTGTTAAGTATAACAAAACCTAATTTCTCCTGAAAAATGTGCAACTTGTAAAAGTCCCCACAGTACAGTCTCATACAGGGTCAACAGGTCTTTTTTTGAGAGCAAGGATAACAGTGAGGATGACAGGGTGCGCAAGCCCGGATACACAAACATGCACACGCTCCCTAGGAGGAGGACCAGGTGCTCTTTGACGCTGGAAATGTCCTCACTGTACAGTAAGATGTTAAGGAAGGATCACCTGTTCCCCATTCCCTTTAAAGATTTCTAGCATTAAATTTCAAGAGAAGAAATCTAGGCCAACAGAGAGCATTTTCTAGAGAAGACGACAGATACACAACAAACACTATAGGAACAGGAACAACAGTTTCTTGCTATTGAAATTCAGTCCAGTTCATTAGGCTAGTATGAAGGCTGTTATGCTTCAGTTTCATGTAGTATTTGATACTACCCCCCTCCCCCAAAACAACAAAAAACTTTGTTGTCCTACACGTGAAAGTAAATGACATCCTTGAACACTATGCTGCAAAAGGACAGATGAGACTTTGACCAAGAACTCCTGAAAGTCCAATTCACAAGTCTCCAACAAAATAAGTAATTCCAGGCTTGCAAATTCTCTAAATCCCTACAGTTAGCCTCTGAAAACGTCTGCTGGTGATATTTTTAAATACCGTTATCAACAATTAAATGAAGAGAGAAAAACATGACTGATTTAAGAAGATACATATATATAAAAGAAAACATGACTTTTTTTTTTTTTAAAGAGTAGCCAATTATATCAACTGTAGATTACATGAAAACATGTTTACTAAAGTAGATGGGAAATAAATACTGTTGAAAACGTCTCGGGTTTCCTCAAGACAACCTGAGACCTTTTAAAGTTCTATCTTTCTCAAAATGCCAAGATATTTCAACGATATGGGCTAAGTGTCATAAAAGATCAGGTTTTAATTGAATTTGGTTTTTAAATAGATGTCTGGAAATCTTAAGCCAATGCTTAGCCTACAGAAAATATTTAGGACAGTTTATAGCTGAAAATATATATAAACCCCCCTTTTTGCTATAATGCTGTGAAAAAATGCTATTAACAGTACTGCATATAAGGTGAAAAACAGCATTGCAAATACTTCTCATGAAAATTTAATTGCTCATACAGATTAAAAAGCAAACAAAAGAACCCCACGTCTAACCCATACCACCATTAGAATTGCAGCACTGGAACAGACAACCTCAAGAATCAAGGAAGGCCTTAATTTTATCAAATGTCTTCACTTAAAGTGAAGAAGACTTCACTTTAAAAAAGACAAAATCCCCCCTAAACCTCAGACTCCATGCTCAAACACTAAGAGTCAAGGGGACTTCAGCTAAATTCACTTTTGAGCAGGCAAATTTAACACACCTGGAAAAATATGAGTCAAATCATATGCTCATGTGTACAATACATTCATTACACAACACGTCCAAAAGCATCTGAAAATAGCTTATACTAAAGCCAATGTAATTAGTTGAGGCCCTGGGTAAAGGATAAATTGCACCAATATAAAACCCCTTGTGCCAGAGTCTACTGGTCAGTACCTTTGCGGTTATATGAAGCATTTGGTGCATATTGACAGAGTGAGTGCTAAGCACTACCATACTGATTCATTAATTAATGTTATTGAGGAATGTTTTACATTCACTTTGCATTTAAAAACTGGACTTGAAATTAGCTATATACTGTAAATGTGATGAAAACAAACAGAAGTAATGCACAGAGCTACCAACAGCTAATCTAAAAGCTGCTCCCAGCACACCAACCTGCCTTCTTGGACACAAGCATACTGCATGATTAATCACAAATGATGACATTATGACTTCCTGTATGGAAGTCCCTGTCTGTACCCCTGTAGGGCTCCCCTTCTCTTGCAGAAGTCCAGAAAGCATCCTAAAGGCAAGTTCAGGAGGCAAATGGGATGCACTTCAACACAACGTGAACAGCCAAACACATAACATACTAATGCATAATCTTGTAGCTTCTTGTAGGCACAGGCATCGTGTTATACTACCACTAAAGAAACCATCTTCATCACTTGTACATGAAAATATTTACAGACTCCTTCACCTAAACCACTCCCTCTCTACCCAGACTGTTTTCATACTGCTGGCAAGGCAGAGTCTGTGGCTCATGAGTCCAGAACAGAGGCATCTATTTGTAGGAGGAGGTGGTACCTAAAAAAGAAATATTTTGGTTTGGCCCTCTCAAAAATCTTAATGAATGCCATTGTCTGATTTCCAAAGTGCCTAGTCGTTAGTTGGCAAACTTTTACATTGGTAAGCCCTTCATATCAAAGACGTAAGTCTTTATTAGACTCAGAGTATTACAGGGTAATTTTTTGGAATGCTTTAAATGTCAGGAAATTCTATTATAAGCAGATAAACTGTAGTTATACCAAACAGCATTCCTCAAGTAAGTGCAGCTGTTTTAATACAGTCCGAAGACAGAAATTTTAAAAATTGTTTCACTTAAAGGAATTAGTGATGGAATTATGTATTTCCTCAGGCACATAGAAATCCTGTTCCTTGAGCATAGTTGGAGGTCAAAGAATAAGAGACTGCATTCAAATTCTCACCACTGGACTGTCCTTCTTTCCACCTTTCAACATTCTGAAGTCACCAGACTCGCATGAAAATCAGCTGGCAGGGGGAACCTTGCAGGAATTTGTTTCCTTTTTTGCTTCATTTGTTGCCAAATCAAGATTATTTTCCTTTTCCAGTTTAGTACATGGTATTGCTTGATAAAAGAGGAGGTTAGCACAAAGTCTAATATTCATAGGAATAAGACTGATAATTAGCAAAGCTCAGATTAATTTTAATGTCGGTCTAGTAGCTCCTAGAGTCTTTTACTAGAGCTTTAATCATGGTGATGATATTGAAAATAGTTTACTGAAAATTTTGAGATAATAGGGGAGTGATTAAGCAGATGTCCCTGATATTAAAACTGACCTTTTCTGTACAAGGAAGGGCTTAGATCAAACACTGTGGATTTACTTGTGCAATTTCAGTGAGAGCTCTCCAATACCGATGTGCTGGAGAGTCAAAGAGGCATCTTTTCCCCTTTCTATCACTGACTTCAGTGAATCTTAGATAAGCAAGGGACATACGCATCAGCTCTTCCTGTAAAAGCACAGCAGATATCACTGAGATGAGTGGCAGATACATTTCTCAGATTGTGTGTTTTAACGGGAGGCAAACGAGTGCCCACAGCTGCTCCTTTGCTTTGCACACTAAATCTCAAAAGGGCAGGAGCGGAGCATTCTCCTCTGCCCCCAGTCACTGAACATAAAAGGAAGACAGTCAAGATTTATACCGGCATCTGATTGTCTCCTACACGACACTCGAGAGGATAGGCTGTCACAGCACAGAAATGGCTGAAAACCTGCAGGAGCCTTCTGTCCTTACTGCTTTGGTTTTCCTCACTCAGTTATTTTGCAAAGAAGCCTGGAAGTTGGTACCTGCAAATCAGCTGCCTGAGTCCTCTGCAAGTGTTTCTGAAATGAGGTCTATCAATCTTTTCACAAACATTTCTTACAATAAATCTTTCAGCAGTGAAAGTAAAATAAATGGTATCTATAACAGCAAACGCTCACAGAGGTCTGAAGCAATCTCACAACGCTTATTTCCGGAGAAGCATTTTAAGTGTAAGGAACAAATGAAAAATTTTGGTCCAACATTAATTACTATTTTACGTCAATAAAATTTTTCACAGTACATGTCTCTATTAAACCAGTAAATATTGTTGAAAAGTGCTGTAATTACACCAGGTATGTCATTATATCAGCTCTCTCAAGAGAGGCTGGGACAGAATTAAGGCCTGAGAACAAACTTTATTTTGTTTCTCTAGCGGCATTGCTGCCTGCAGAGTACTGGCTCCTGCCCTGCCACTTTGGCTGGGATGAGGATGGAGGCAAGTGATGGGGTTGTGTTGACAAGATGGCACAAGATTAAGTATTATCTACAGTTTGAAAGTATCTTGTTGAAGGGCCTGTTCTAGGCATGGAAACTGTGGTTCTCTCTGCTTTGCTATTGTAGTAACCTGGTCTACTGTCCCACACCTATGCAGAAAGCAATCTTACTGTGTAGTCCTGGCTCTGACCTGTAGATTAACCAAAAATGTATGGTATGACAGGAAAATCAGCCACATGTCCACAAATCTATGAACTAATAAAGCAATTATTTATAAAGTATTCTTGCTTCCTTTAAGTTTACCATCACCGACCACCTTTAATACTGAATGCAGTTCTTGTCTCTCACATCTGTAAAAGATATCTCAGTAATAGATATCACTGAGCAGATAACATTAATCAAAGGTACAAAATGACATGCAGAAAGAGATTAATTAGTGGGATTTTTCAGTCTGGAAAAGAGAGGATTGAGGAAAAGTCATAAATGGCATGGAGAAGGGCGCCGGAACAGCTCCCAAACAAGGAAGCAGATTTAAATATATATATATATATGCTCGCACACATAATGAAAATATACATATCCACACTGTAGGACTTACTGCTATAATAAATAGAATTGCTTAGTATAATTATTCCTGCCTTTTTACATTGTTTTGTTTTTAATAGTAAACAATGAGCAAAGTTCTGTAAAAATAATTACAGCCATGCAAAGCAATTTTATAGGAATGCTACAGTTTTATGATATCACAATAGTACAACTTTAAGAGTTTATAAATGAAACAAAATGGGAATAAGGATTTTATTTATTTCCCAGTAACCATATACTGCTGAAACCTTGGAAATGTGCTTTACTGAAGAATCAAACCAGGTAGATTTGAGCAACTTATTTGATTCAGAAATCACATTACTAAATATACTTAGAAAAAGTCAAAAGCTGACTGCTCTCTAACTTTTTGCTTTAATGAACAAGAATTTTCAAATTAGGTGTTAGATCTAAGTTTGTAATCAGCTTTAGAAAAAAATCATTAAACTCCTGGCTAACAGTTGTAGTGTTCTGCTCTAGGCTGAGCTTCTCATCTCCTTGTGGAATTGCACGTTGATCCCATCTTCAACAGAAATAAATCAAGGTCCTAGAAAGACTATCTTGCATGGTAGCTGAAAACAAACTGCAACTGGAAAAGAGCAGTAATAATCCAATAGTGACTCCTTTGTTAAGAAATCCCAATAACCAGAAAAACTTTTTTAAATGATCAATTCTATTAAAAGCTTTAATAAGATTACCAAATTTAATTACTCTTCTGTGCTGCATTAATTTATAAAGGGTGGGTCCTCAATCTGAACATTTAATAGTTTCCAGAAATAGCGAATCCTATTTGAAAAGAAGCAGGATAATTTTTTTTTTTTTTTTTAATTGAAATAATCTAGCACCACTATAAGCCCTTTGGGCAAGACTTCTAGGAGTACTATAATGCCTAAAAAGGCTGATATCTCTTAGGTGTCTATTTTAATTGTCATATACTCAAAGACCTTTGAAATGTTCACCCTCTGTATGTTAACCACATAAAAAGAATGAACAAGGTTACATTTAGGCTGTTTCAGTTTTATAAATGTGATTTTACAAATTATACCACTAGAAAAGATAAGTAGAAGTCATTTTTAATACACAGCAAGATGCATTTCTAACTAGATTAAGCAGCTGTTAACATTATTTTTCTGCACAGCAAGAGCAAACGTCTACAATAACTAGACCTTAAAGGAAGGGGCAATCTCATTTGGTGCACATTGTATACATTTGATTTTATTCTCCAATAGCATTCAGGAGGAAATAAAAAAGAACTAGATAAGGAAATTAATTTGCAGCAGTACTTCAGACATGCACATTTGCAAAAGCATAAGAATGTTGAAGACGTTAGAAAGAAGTCTTTAAGAAGCAAGAACAAAAGGATAACACCCAATCCAACATTCAACTCCAGTGCCAACATCTTCCCATATAAGAGTGGCAAGTAGGTACCTAAGAAAAAAAAAAATGAAAACAACAACAACAACAAAACCCCCCAGATATATGTGATAGGGAATATGAAGGTAGGCATTTACAGAAGAAGTTGAAAGTCTGTTGCTGAAACAGAAAACTATGTATTTATTGGGATTTTTTCCATATCCCTGTACTTAATTTTCCAGCAAGGCATCATCATTTTGCTGAAATGCTGAGTGTTAAATCAAACAGCAGCTGTTCCAGGAAATCCAAAACAATAACAACGATGAAACAATAGCCAAGGTGAGGTTGAGATACAACAATGAAAGGTGTGAATGAAACATTGAGGAAGCTACTAAACAGCAGCTACA